>NC_083738.1:26041760-26341760 GCF_033458585.1 Syngnathus typhle | reverse complement strand
ATCATTTTAAAACATTTGAGTCAACTCGATTCAACATCCTGTCAAATTCAAAACCATCGAAATGAAAATCGACGTTCCGAATCTCGCACGGCTCTGTCATGCTCCAGCAATTATTTTCCGCGCCTGACAACCTTCTCCCCCGATCTGACCCATCCCGTTTAAAAAGAACAAGCAAACAAATAAATGAGCTGCCAAGGCAAAGGCTAATGAACTTCCAACGACCTGCAATTGACAGCCTCGCACGCCGGGACTCAATAGTTGATCGGGTTAACCCTCGGCGCCCTGCCCGCACCTCCAGGGTGTGCGTCCTTTACGTTTTCGTGTCAACGCTGATGACAGCGGCTAATTAATTGGCAAGCCGGAGAGACTTCCGAGTCGCTGCCATCTGTTTTTACACAAATCCGTACAGCGTGCTGTCCGGCCCTCGAGCATCGGTCATCGAGGGCCGCGCGGCGGGAGCGGCCCAGCCTTAGATTTAATTACGCGTGTGCGCTCACGCTGCGTTAGCATTTGGACGCTACATGAATATTTTCCGGCGAGTTTTGTTGCCGCGTCGCGTGCGCTAAGTAGCAATCGCATCGTCTCATCATCGTCCACTTTTGTCGCCGATTGTCTGAAGTAGCAATTTTCTCCCGCCACCAAAGACGTTTGATTGCCAGATTAGAGATCACCGTCGTTGGTTTACATCCCCCGTTACAAAGGTTAATTACTGCCGCGGCTAAATTTGGCAGCTCGGTATTCAATCCTTGCTCGCCGTCATAATACTTGAACAAGATTTACGTCACTTCAAAGCACTTGGTAATCCGCGCGCAAATTTTCTCTGATCTTATTTGTTTTGGCTGTAATCTGGAAAAAGATCTGATCAATTCCTCCTGTGGGTCTGCTTCTAATTCATATCCGGCTTTTTTATTTCCAAGGGTTCGTCCGTTCGCTTTGAAAACTTCCTGTCTGGGTTTCAGCGCTAAAAGCACGCAAAGGTTCACGTTATCTTTGCCTGGTAATCCTTGGGATTAAAATCCACATGAAGATTAAATGCATCAAGTCCAGATGTGGGTTTTTTTCTTCTCTAAACCGAGGTCCGAATGGTTTTCTTGAACGAGCAGCTCCAAACGAAAGCCATTTTATGAAGATTTCACTGTCAAGTCGTTCAAAGACGATCAAAGGCTTATTAGCGTCTTTGGTGTGAAATCAGTAATCTGTGATGGATTATATCATGTAAACATCCCTTGATTGCATCTTGTTAAGCATCCTGGTGATTTTTTTTTTTGTGTTTGTCTTAGTAGAGCAGAAGAAAAGACAAACTCCCTAAGGGGTGTTTGTTTGTGAAGTAATTAATTTTGGGTTGGCCACAACATTAGGTACAGCTGGACATTTTGATTTTTAATAAAAGGAAAAATTAGTAAGTCATATTTGAGGTCCGTTTAGTGGAGTGGGTCAAAATCGGGGTTGGATTTATATTCAGTATGTAAAAAAAAAAGTTTAGCTGTGATTGGCTTCTTAATTTGCGAGTGTTTTGTGGCTATTCTTTGTGTTAGTGCTGTTAATAAAATGGGGATAAATATGCCTGAAACGTGGAAAGTATTAAAAAAAATTTTTAAATTGGGACACCACAGGGATGCGTGTTAACAACCCTAAAATTTATCAGTGATAAACAATTTTTGGGGGAAAAAAGGTTTTTCAGTTTTACAGTCCCAATTTGAAGAATGTAAAATATTTTTAACAACCAAAGGGTGTTTAGTTGCTTTCATTCAGATTTTTCAGATAAAGTCAAAAGACAAGACTTAATTCCATCGTGACGGTGTACGAGTTTGTCAAAAGTTTTTTTTTTTTTTTTTTTTCCTGTTTAATCTGTCAGTGCTGTGCATGTCAATCCCGACGTAAATGCGTCGTGGCAGTGACGTTCGCCTCAGGCGTCCCACGTCGACACACTCGGGTCAAGTCGAGGCACCTCTCGGAACGATGTGAGCGCGTCTCTTTTTGGGCTGGTTTGTAACCTTGAGAATGTGACGTCGTTCTTCTCTTTTGAAACACGGCCTTCAAAACCTGGCCTCGGGGGTCTCATTTGGATGCCGCATCCCAGCCAACATTTGACCTTTTCAAAGCCCCCCAAATGCCTTTTCCTCGCTCCACATGCTCATTTTCCCCAAAGGATATGAATTACAGATGGCGGCGAGCTTTTGGAGTTATCATTTACATTTTTCCCAAGTGTTGCCGTTCACTTTCCAACTTTATTTTCTAACCTGAGGCTGGCAGAAAGAGAAAGCAGACATTTTATTCTTCCCCCCTCACACTACCTTGTGAGTCAGCCTTCCTTTTCGCCGCCTCCGCGAGACGTGCCAGACATTCCCGAGTCTGTTTAGTTGTTGTGGAGATGTTTGAGGAAATGCATGCATTCTCGCGTGCATATTTGTGCCGCCATCCCAGCTAATGAGGACCCCCCACGGTGTGCGAACGTGACTGCTGCAGCAAGACAGAATCTCAGATAATATTAAGATATTCTGTCAGAGAGACAAAGTGACCTGTTCAGCCCTCACTGACATTTGGAAGGAAATCACTTTTTTTGGCCTCTGCCTTGAAAGGGATTTTGCACGGCAGCAGGCGAGGCACGCGATTCCAATCTCGGTAATACGCTGATAGACATCCTCCCTGAAAGACGCCATTTGACTTCATATTGCTGTTAGCTGCACAATTCCGGAAGATGCACGCCCGGCGTCGCAAGAGAAAGCAATCATCACATACTGGGGAGGGAGAAGAAAATCCTTCACCAAACCCAATAAGGTGTTTATTAGTCATCTGCAAGAAGAAAACGGAATCTTACAACAGGCGAGTTAGTATGCTAATTTGTCGCAAGGAAATAATCCGCCTGCTACCAGCAGCATTTTCCACTAAAGAGCTCAGCTTAAAAGCAAACAAGCGATGACAGGCAAAGATGCTTTGTTGCCATTTGATACTTAGTAAAAAAAAAATGTGTACATACAAATATGTATATATGTGTATATGAATGAATGAATGAATCTTTATTTTGAACATGATTTAAAGAATAAAAAAACAATAAAAAACAAAAAACAAACAAATAATGTACATCACTGTTCGAAAATGAGTAGGTAGAAGCCTAAAGTTATAAATAGAATAAATAAAAAGGAATAAAAAGACTTTATCGTCATGGATTATTCAAACGAAAAGAAAAGTGTTCATTAGTATATTATATAATATATTTTATTTTGTTATTTTTGTTATATATATATATATATATATATATATATATATATATATATATAAATTATTTTATTTTTTATATTTTTTATTTATTTTTTGTTTTGTTATATATATATTGTATAATATAATATAATTTATTTTATTTTATATATATATATATATATAAATAAAAACAAAGACTCCCTGGAATGTTTTTTGATTGGCGCACACATTAGGAAGCGCAGGTGTGCATGCGTGTGTATGTGCATTAAAAAAAAAAAAAAAATAGGTGTCACATGCCAATCAGGGTACAATAGTTGGGCGTAGCCTGGTTCAAAGGTGACAGTAGTACCCCATCTGGTTGAGAATAAACTGTTAGGTGTGGCTATAATTAGTCTAGCCAAGCATATGGGCCCCGATACAATATTGGAGCGCTGATCTGTCACATGACACCTTCCTTGTAGCAGATGGATGTACTCCCTCTTTCACGTCTAGCGGGGTCGTGACCTTGCGTGAGCGGGTTCGCACACCGGGGAAGCCATGGACGGGCCAGCAATAGAGGAAGCGGAATTTGCTAGTTAAGTGTTAGCTCCAAATGCTAAGCATTTCTATAAATAGTATTTGATAATTAGCTGGGTTTTTTTTGTTTTTTTTCCTACTGTCCACAGGGAGAACGCGGCCTTTATTTTTTGTTCCGAGAGCACAATTAATCCGAATCCGACAGCGACGTAACGACTCAACATTCTCAAATTCTGGCCCGTTTTGATTTGCACCTAATTTCTCCCAAAGCGGCGCCAAACCAAAGTGCGCCAAGGCGACAGCTTACATGCGAGAACCCGCGCGGTGTCGTCAATGTAAATAAATGTTGAAAAGCTCGGTTAAAAATAAATGTCATGCCGACGAAAGAAAAGAAAACAAAAATGGGTCAAGATCAAGAAATGGCGGTGATGTTGAGGAAGAACAAATATATTTATCCACCCCCTGTTCTCTGCGGAAAAACAACTTTACTCGGCGCGGCGCAGTGAGCTGATTAGACTTGTCAAAGACACCTACGCCACATCGCCAGCAAAAGTCACATGAAATGAAAATCCTTTTAATTGGATTAATGTATTATTAGACAAATGCCACTTGCCGCCTTCCTCTTCCGCAGTTTAACCTTGCAGCAGCATACAATCTCAAGCGCACTTTTTGATTAGCTGTATTTTAAAACGATGGTAAATATAATCTCGTCAGGATTGCCTTTTAAAGCCTCAAAGTCTGACGAGAATTGTTACCTTGTAGCACTATTCAGGACTCCGTCAATAATTAACACTCTCCAATAAAAGAAATCAGATATGACAAGATGGCGCCAAATCCCTAATTTCGCCTAAATGAAGCCCTTCAACTCACTTCAACGGAGTTCTTTGGCATCAGAAAGGCGCCAGAGATCTTCTTTTGTCGAATAAAAACTCCCCAACGCACTTCAACATGCCAAAGTCCTTCTTTTATTGCCATGGCAGGGAAACAACAAGTTTAAAATTTGCGGCTGTGCTTCATTTTCTGCATTTGATTTTTACCACCAGTTCATCTTAACAGATTTTTATTTTTTTTTTCCCTCCAAGAACGCCAGCCAGCATTTGCCCGATCAATACGGCATCAGCAATCTTCACCTGTGATCTTTCTCCTCTTATCAAGAGAGATTAGCTTCCTCGCACCACACACACATTTCCTATTTGCTTCCCATTTACTCCTTCACACACACACCTTCAGCTGTCAGCACATAAATGAAGATATAAGCACTCGGCCCCTTCAAGCAGTGCCGCTTAATCCCACCCTGCCATCTAATGTGGATGGACACGCGCTGATGGAGGAAGACGTGTTCTCACAAACACACAAACTTGAGCATGCACGTCACATTGTGTGCCCAAACAGACAGTGGTGGGAAGTCGTTTTCTTAATTTAGCCCACCAGATTATTTTTTTTTTTCAAAATGAAGCTCCTCAACTCACTGTGAATTGTTATCTTGGGATAAAGCTACCAGCAGCTGGCGCCAAAGCAAATAATGATATTTTGGAATTTTAAATGCGGCAGCATAAATGGCTTGACCGTTCCATATGTGACTAGCCGGAGCGTCTGCTTTGGTTCCTCTGTGACCGCCCGCCCCCCCTCCCCAACCCAACCCCGCCCTCACCCCATCAGCGAGGGCCTGCCCGCCGTCGCTTCCATCTGCACAGATCAGTTAATGACTGGCAAGCTTTAATTAGCACACAGTCGACAATTAATGCAACAGAGGGAGAAATTTCATTTCCAGTCACATCCTCTGATTAGAAAGTGCTGCAACAATATCGTTGCATATCATTTGCCCGTAATTGGGAATACCTCCCGGCATATTTCGATTTGCGTGTGTGTGTGTGTGCTTTATTTATGCTTATCATCAGTGCTGTTCAAAATCAGTTTTTTGGCAACAAGCAATTTAATAAGTCAGTATTTACAGGCCAGCGATCTTATTAAGCGGAAGGACAAACTCTTGAGATGATCATTGCGACTAAAAAATGACATCGGGCCTCTTTGTTGGAATTATTGCTAACATGTGTTATAATAAGTTTACATATTCTTCGTAGGACATTAAATAAATATATCTCATCTGGTTTCTGTTTTGATTTTTTTCTTTATCATCCATGGCAGGCGGGTCTGGAACGTGACCCGTCGGGATTTACTGGCGTCTCATCACCTTTGTTTCTCGTCGTCGCATAACAGAGACGGATCGGGCGCCAGATGTGCAAAATAAATGTTTACGCGTTTTGGTTACGAATGTACTATTTATTATTAAGAAGGTCCACTCTCGCAGAAGATTTAACACATGTGTTCCAGCCTGCTCCTTGTATGACATCACCGGCTATACAGTACAAGCCCCCACTGTGTGAAAAATGACCCGCCGGCAGCCAAGCTAAACAGTAAAGTGAGGATGAAACCAATCAGCAGTCCCGCTTACGCATCGTTATTCTCGTCGGCACGCCGATAAACGGGCCGGCGCGGTTTTCGTTCCGCTGATCCGCAGGCTCCTGCGCGAGTCTCCTTTTGGTGCTTTTATTGCTCCCCCAGGTGCCGTATCAGCAGTGGCGTGTTTATGTTCACAACAAAATGAAATAGGAGAGCGTTGACGTACACGCTCGTCTGGAATGGCTTTTATTATCGGGTCATTTGAAAGAGCCAGTGCAGACAAACATGTGGCACCATTTTTTTTTTTTTTTTTTGGGGTCAAAAATATGTTGTCCCGGTCAGGATCCCTGAGGCACGCCTCGCTTTTGTGTCGCCCTAATTGACATTTCGCCTGTTGACTGTGCATCCTTTCAATGTTCCACTCTCCTTAATCACTTTTTCCCCACTTCATGTTTATCATGGATTTTCCATGTCTGATTATATCCCCCCCCCCCCCCCCTCCTCTCCCCGCCTCTCTTTCGGTCTCCGTCCTCTTGAGTAATTGCATTGATGGCCAACAGTGCTGATAATTAATTATGCAAGACACCAAAATTGAGGTGAGCGCCAGGGATGAGAGGCGCTGGTGCCAAACGGTCCACTGTACGGAGGGGCGGGCGGCTGGAGAGGATTACGACGAGGTCTTTCGGGGCGGGGAGAGGAAGGATGCCAGATGGGAAACAGAACAAAGGGAAGAAAATGAGGAACGGGAGGATGGACGACGGGGGGTGGGTTGAAGAACGGAACAAGTGAGAAGTTACGTTGATCGGCCCGGACGGCGATTGGGGAATTAGGCGAATGTGTGCAAAAGTAAAACATGAGCTGCACAGATGGGCTCCTTATGGATCCGGCAAAGTGTTGAAAAGTAGCGTTCGATTATATGATGCACTCTGTTATCGCTTACGTAGCTTACTGTACTGCGAAGCTCATGCAAGGAACCGGTGGAAATTCAGTAAAACACAACAGGGGAGCTCTATTAAAAAAAGAATCTCATTAATAAGTCATAAAAATTCAGGTTAGTTGCAGTTTTGTGCAACATAAAGGCGGAATTCTGCCTTGAGGAAAGGAATTTACACAAAAGTAGGGCAGTAATCAAAAGGTCCTAAAAGTCATAACAACAAAGCACTTTAACATAAATACGAGTATTTTTTTTTTTTATAAATTATAAAAGCCATCCACCAGTTTGCCGTTATCTTTCAAGAAAAGTCAAGTGAAAATAAACGTCTAAAGTTTGATACACCGTAGAAAGGAGTTTTGGAAACAACACTGAATGATTAGAAAATATTAATAAAATATTTTTAAAATATTTATGAAATATTTTTTAAAAATCATAAAATATTTAAAAAATATTCATAAAATATTCAAGTGCCAAATATTTAAAATGAAGCATGAAAATCATGACAAGTCAATCCCAACAGGTTGTCACGAGACGTTTTCATGCCGAGACAACGAGGCACTCTAAAGTGGCCTCACCACCTAAATATCCACCCAACTGAATAATTATCTTCAATGTATTCCGAAACAAATATCTGAATCTCGTTTGTTTTTCTGCTGTAGCTACCAAAGTGACCATTTGGTGCCACCTTTTTGCTCCTCCCTCACCGTCTTCCTCCATCTTGAAGTGCGACTAATTAAAAGCCTTTAATCAAGACTCCTAATGAGGTGTAATCAGGGCCTCGGCATTCTTCGCCCGCTTGCTCGCTCGGGCTTCTGGAGCTGAACACGGGCAGCTTCCGATTGTCTCCTTTGCATTTATTACCCCACCTGATAAGATAGCGGCTGTAATAATGTACGCCTCCCCCCCCCCCCCCTCCCTCATCCACCTGCTTAATTAGAGCTGCCCTTTTCCGCCTTCTGTCCACCTGAACCGTCTCATATGTCGGGATTAGCGCACGGCAAAAGTAGGCGCAGGAAAAGGAGAATCATTAAAGTCGTCATTACGCACCAAAGCTTTTTACAAGCGCTCGTTTTATTCTGATTATTACTTCCCCCCATTGTTCCGCAAGAAGGCAAAGGGAAATGGGATCCGACTGTAAAAAAAGAGTGTGTACAATCTTACCCGGACAGAAAATGTAAATGGTTTTGAAAGTGGAAAGCGGCGAGCGGCGGGAGGCCGCCAATGAAACGCTTTGACTACGGGGCGTCCGCCTGGCCTTTTTGTCGCCGCCGTGGTTTAAAACAAGAAGGAGCGAGGCGCGCAGGTATGCGCTCGCGCTAGGGAGCTGGCATCTAATCGCAATTAAGATGGCCGCCCATTTTTCCCCCCGCGAGCCTTTTTGGAATCCTGACAGAATTATGACGCCTTTTGTTCCACATAAGCTATTAAGCTTTGGAAAAGAAGTGGTTGCCTTGACGACCGTCAATCAGGCCGCAGAATGAGGGCTATTTGCTTCGGGGGGGGGGAGTGAATCATCTATTTTCTTTCAATCTGTCGCTTTTGTTGCCGGAGATGATGCCCTGTAGGCAAGTCGATTCAAAGTACAGTACACCGACCACATTATTAGGTACACCACAATCTCCAGATAGCAACGAAATCGAGAATGTCGTGGCGCTAAACAAACAATCCGTGACTAATGTTGAAAAGACAAATCATCTGAAAGAAGAACATAATTGAGGGCCATGCCGGGGTCACTTAAGGCCAAATGAACCAGTCGGCTCTGTTTTTGCATCCAAAACAATTTTGCCCCAAATTGATTGCACTGGCGTGAAGATTTCAAAAGAGTGCATTTGCACATTGTTGTGACGCGGCGCGAAAGAATAGACTGCGCTCATCACTTGAAGACAATGGCGGAGATGATTGGTAGCCTCCATCTTGTCATATTTAATTTCCCCATATCCATATTTGGGATAATTACGGCTTGCTGTAATAATGATGCGCTGTGCAGCACAGACGAGGCCACTCTTGTTTGTTGCGTTTGGGTTTTATGTCTCGCAGTGGTTTCGACATTGAATTATTGATGTATAAATGATGACTTGTCGAGTTTTTATGCACGGCGAAGAAGGGAAAAAAAACGCGCAAATTGTGGCCTTTTTTTTTTTTGTCGGAATTTGCAGATGGGCGAAAAGCAACTCAATTCAGGGACGTTTAAAAATAAATGAAACGCGGCCGCTTCCCAATGCACCTGTGACCACTGCGGAATTTTTTTTTTTTTTCTCGTCAAGCCTCAGCGTACATCGTCCTACCTTGCCTGATGCAATTTTGATGAAAGCAAACATGTGCTCCAAATACATTCAAATGATGTTGCGTCAACCGGCACAGGCGTACCAAAAGCGAAGCGCTAATACCATCACAGCTTGACCCTTCACCTTGACAACGCCGTATATCTCCCGGCGCCCTTGCCGAGGTAATGAACTGGCGCGGCGGAAAAGCGGGAGGCCAAATCCCTCCATCTTGAGCTTTGCCGGAGCCGATAGCCGAGCGGCTTACGTGGAGGGAGAGCTTTGGTCCGAATTGGCGGGAGAGTTGATGAGATAATGACAACGTTGACATTTGGGTTCCGTCGGCCTCGTGTTCACAAACACGCGGCGCCGCCTGCTTATTTCGCAAGATGCACATTTTTATTACCTCCGTACAATTTTGCTTGTTTTTAGCTGGAGCCAATCCCGAGTTACGAGTTAATTTTTTGCAATATATTTTGGAATTATTTCAAGGTATCGGTACTCGCATCCTTCTTATAGTCATTTTAGGAACTAGACATTACAAGATTATAAAATTGCAGTTTTAAGGAAATTTATTGAAAATGATCTGTCGTAGTTCTTTAAGGGGAAATGCTAGCGGTATCGGCACTTGGTATCGGCATCGTGTGCTAGTGTGCTTATTTGTTTGGCTCGGTGTGGATTCAGATCAGTTTGCGCTAGCTTGTTATTTATGCTAGCCAATAAGCCTCATGAAGACTGAATAGTTCTTTAATAATGGCGTCAATTACTCAGTGGATGTCCAAAGAGCTGGAAGCAGAACTAAAGTGACGGCTTAATGCAATTTTCTCAGTCCTCAATACTCCAGCGTTCCTGTTCACGTCCTCCACTTGCTAATAACGTTTTCCCAACGTGAACAAACACTCCTTCCACCGCCACGCACACCTCCATCCAGCCTGTGCTCCATCTTCTGTCTGTGTTCCAGCCCATCAGACATGACAGCACCAGCTGGCTCCTGGCAAAATGCGCGTCTGAGAGAGTGTCAGCTCTTCCTCTTGAGGGTCCGCATTTCTGACGCTCGGATCAGTCACGCTGAGCTGTAGGTGTGGCAGGTAGCCGAAAACCACCGAGTAGCTTTTCGAGGAGCCATGTTTAATTTCGGAAAAAAGAAAACATAGACTTGCTCCGAGCGACTCGTTTCTTCATATGTGGGCGTCGACTGCAGATGTGTAGCCTCGCTTTTGTAGTATTGTGAATCTGCCCTCAAGTTTTGGGACTTTATCATAACATCAAAAAAAAAAAAACATGATTCCACCTTACTGGATAAATAAAGATCCGTTTCCTTCTGTTTTGTCTGCTGTGTGAACTTCCACGGGGGCTTTGCGAATCATTTAGCACCGATTGGCAACATTCCAAATGAATCGCAGATGTGCGTGTGATTTTGTTGATCCTTCACCCGTCCTACCTTTCCACTGCTGTCCTCCCTCTTTCCCTCACCGACCAAACGCTTCATTCCATCTGTCCACTCGAATCTCGGCCGTTGCCCTTCAACATTTTTGCCCTAGTTTCATAGAAGGAAACAGACGTGCTACCTACAGGGTAGCAAAACTCATCCCTCCGTTGCCTCGATCCCACGTGAAATGTGTATTTTCAGGATCCTCAAATTAGACTGCCCTATTTTTCCATTGTTTCTCCTTTGCATCTTTTCTCTCTTTAACTTGGAACAACGTCATGCGAATTGATGACTGTAACAGCTTTTAAAGAGGTTTTAAAGAGATTTCACACTTGCGGAGTCCCTCAGGGTTCCCCTCTTGAGCCCATACAGTTCCCCGTGGACACATACTAATTTAGGCCGACTGTTCCGTTTCAGTACGGATGTCATTTTATGCTGACAAAATACATCCTCTGCTTGTGTACCAAAAAAAAAAAAGCTGAGAGCAGCATTGTGACTTGTTTTGGCCTTGAGTAAAAAAAAAATATATGGACTGTCTGTCAGGAACGGTATCCTTTCTGCTGCACACTATTTATTCTCTTCAAAATGTGGAGTGCATTTAAAAAGCATCAGAAAGTCAAAGTCAAAGTCAAAGTCAGCTTTATTGTCAATCTCTCCACGTCACAACACACAAAGAGACCGAAATTACGTTTTTCTCTATCCCACGGTGACGAGACACATAACACGATAGACATACAAGTACGCGACACAATATAAAAACAAGAAGGCAAAAAATTCAAACAATCAATAGTAAGAGTGATGAATAAATAATAAATAAACAGATAACACAATAAATAAGAGGAGCAAAACGGAGCCAGCAAGCATAGCGCAAAAGTAAAAAACATCATAAACAAAAAGGCACAAACAATAAATAATAAGAGTAATAATAAATAATAAATAAACAGATAACACAACAAATAAGAGCCAGTGTGCATACAGACAGTTCAGACAGTAAAAGTACAAGACGCTACGCAGAACGGGGGAGCGAGTTCAGGATCCTAACAGCCTGGTGTACGAAGCTGTTTGAGAGTCTGGTCGTGCGGGAGCGCAGGCTTCTGTACCTCTTCCCAGAGGGCAGAAGCTCGAACAAAGAGTGAGCGGGGTGACTCACATCACTCACAATCGTGGTCGCCTTGCGGGTGAGATGGGAGGTGTAAATGTCCTTCAAGGAGGGGAGCGTAGGAGTTGAAGCGGAGGAGGTGACAAACTGCAGAGGAAACGGATTGACAGGCAAGAAGAGGAAGGTGAGAAATGTAATTGAGAGGATTGGGTCTACTTTACGCCTCGTCTAGGGCTTCCCCTTTTCAGGAAAGGAACCAAACGCAAGACGTACGAGTAAGAGACTACCACAGGTGGGAGTAGGATAGATCAGCAGCATAGCCGCATGGGATGTTGAGAGAAAAATAATAAAATAGAAACAAAGAGAGTTCAGGGAAGCTGACCTAATGTGGCGTGAAGCGGAATAAATGGAGGAGCAAAGTGGGCGGGAAGATAAAGTCAAATAAATGTGGCTGTATGGGCCAATATGGAAGCACCGCTTCAGGCCACCCAGCAGAGCTCATAAAGGTTTTTTTTTTGCCCTCGAGCCACCCGTCTTAAACCTCCACAATGGCCTAAAATGTTCCCTCGCGGCAACGTAAGCAGATAACGCCACAAAGACAAGCGCGAGAAAACTCAATCGATGCTCAGGCGAGGCGGAAGCAAGATGAGGGTAAGCTGGCCGGGGTGCCGGCCAGGCTAAATGGAAGCGGGGCGGTCAGGAGCATCCACTTACAAATCCTCCGCTCGGCTTTCTTCTTGCTAAACGCTTCCCCCGAGGGCTTGTCGCAGGAGCTTTTCATGAATCACCTGCGCTGTAATGCCGTAATGGCGCGCGGTGCTCATTACCGACAACACCGCCCGAGGGGGGCGGGCTGGCGGGGTGCCGTCCCAAGAAGAGATGACGAAACCGTTCATGTCTGGGATGTCAAGGCGCCGGCCTTCGGACAGCTTCGCTAACGTTAAATGCTACGCTAATGCGTTTGGTTTTGACAGTTTGAAACCAACATTTTCTTGCTCAATATTGCAATTGCGATGATTTTTTCCAAGGTCTTCCTCCCGTTACATTTTTCAACAAACGCAAGCAATAAACTCATCTGGATTACAATGACAAACCATTTTATGACCTCGTTGGTTTTACAATAGCACAAATAATGTTCGTTACAAAGCACACAATAACTGCTGTTTGAAGTTTGACGAGTTGATATGACTTCAGGCGGACGAGTATTTACAAAAAATGCAAAGCAAGAACAAATATTAAGCAAAGGTGTGTTTCGGTAAAACAAACACAATGACAGGGAGTTATTTTTTTTCTTTTGTTGGGCTTTACCTTGTGAATAACCGTTGATTGTGTTAATGTCAATATAATACAAATATATATTGAACATGTATTGTTTTTAAGGATATGTATATATTTTTTTTTTTATTATTTATTTATTTTATTTTTTTATTTTTATTTATTTATATTTTTTTTTATCATGAATGTAACTAGACTTTTCCTCTAAATTTATTTTCCTTCATTTCAACGTACGCCAACACAACAACAAAATGACTCCAAGACAACTTCCCAAGAACATCTTAAAATCCCAAGATGGCCGCACAGTGATGACACACCGTTTAGCACGTCATATTAGCCAATATCCAAAGCGAACTCTGTGGCGCAGTGAGTTGATGAATTGACCAAGCGCGCATTTCACGCGGCGTGCTTTCAACAAGATGGCGTCGCGTCGCTCGGGCTTCCGAGACCCTCGTTTACCTCCGACGCGTTTCCCATTGTGCGGCCTGCTTTATTCACGGCCCTCTTTTTCTTTATTGTTCCCGTTCCATTCAAGTGTGACATTCGCAAGCAAATCCACTTCACCGTTAGCTTGTTGCTCTGGCCTTTTCTGGAAGCGTCTTTGTTCAGGTGCCTGGCGCTCTTCAATATGATGGCTGGCAAATGTGTTTTGTTTTGGATATTTGTGTTTTGTTTCCAGCGTGCGTTCCAGATAGCGCCGCTGCCGATGGCTATCTTTTTTGGAGGCAGCTCTATTGATTTGTCCGTGCTAAATAATTGCTGGGGTCTACAAGCTGTCATGTTCGGGGGATGATTGCTGAGCTGTGGTGCTCTCCGGCAGTTACCTTCCCAAATTCCCCTCTCTGATCCGTCTTTAGCCTCCTTAGTCTATCTCTACATTTATCGATCGGGACCTCGGTGACTATTCCTGTCCTGTTTTTTTTTTTTCCCCCGTAGAGTGACATTCGGGACCAGGAAAGTAAAATATGGGGAGAATACCCAATGAGGACACTCGGAAGGGTCAAAGTTTTTATTTGTCTTACGTCAACGGCAGAGTGGCCTGGAGCCCAGGATGTTTTTTGTTTTTTTTTGTCCGAAACAAAAAGACGGGCGATTTTGAACTTGTCCGCTAAAAAAAAGTTGAGCAAAAATAATGAGGACTTCTGAAGGACTCCTGATTTAAAAAAATAAAAAAATAAACTGTGAGAAGAACACTAGTGACCTCCCTTGAACGTTTGTGAGAACTACAAAAATTTGTGCCGTTCCCCTTGCGTCTATAAAAACAAAATAAAGATGGGTGAATGCAAAATTTTAAGTTGGGCAATCAAGCAAATATTTAAAGTTTTGCTCATATGAAATTTTCCTTTCCCGTCTTTTCGACAAAAAAAATAACTGACCCAAACTTCAAATTTCGTAAACACAACTCAGCAAATTGTTTTGAACTCGCTCGCTTTGTTGCGCTAGCATCGTTGCCCTTAATATCAAAAAATCCTATTTTCGTATTTCCAAAACTATTTCAGCCCCCAAAAAATGCAGGTTGTGTTTTTTCACAGTCTACTTAAGGCCAACTTAAAAATAAACACAGCATGATGTGAGTCAGAATGGCCGCATGCCCTTCAACGACGTTCCTGTTCAGAGAAGTTAGTAAAACGCAACACTTCCTGTGGCGCCCGTAGCTAAAAGCTCGACAGCGGAGAAGCGGAGATAAAAACCTGAATTATTAACTGTAGACTCGAGTGAACCAGACTCGCTCCTGTCAGGGAAAAGAAAATCCCTTTTTCTAATGTTTGCACACTTTTTTTTTTTTTTTTTTTACACTTACTGGACTCCCATAAATTCCTTGGTGTTAATTATTCCCTGGCTGACAGTATTAAGGTTGCCAAGGAGGAGACGGAGTGGAGGAATGTAAACAATGAAAAGTTTACTACTCTGGGAACTTTGGCTGCTATTTACACCCCAGAAAGTTTTGAGCAATGAAGCAACACAGTGAGTTGAAATTGTAGACTTGCAACAAAAAAAAAAAAAGTTAAGACCATGGTTCGGT
Source organism: Syngnathus typhle (assembly GCF_033458585.1). Taxonomy (NCBI): domain Eukaryota; kingdom Metazoa; phylum Chordata; class Actinopteri; order Syngnathiformes; family Syngnathidae; genus Syngnathus; species Syngnathus typhle. The sequence continues at coordinate 26,326,625 of NC_083738.1, read as the reverse complement.
TTACACATGTGTGGCAAGAGATGTTAAGTTTTTATGGTTGTTATATTGAAAATCATCACCAAGGGTTTTGTTGAATGGGATTTTTTTTGGTGGAGATTTTTAGTGATGAAATTGCTGAATTTTGATTCATCAAACTTTCAAGAAAATAGTTCCTGAGGTGAATTGAATTTCAAACGGCAACAATCTGAATCAGTTTGGTTAAATATTTCATTGGTAATACCGTAATTTTCGGACTATAAGTCGCGGTTTTTTTTCATAGTTTGGGTGGGGGGGGCGACTTATACTCAGGAGCGACTTATATACATATATGTTTTTTTTCACTTTTTTGGGCATTTTATGGCTGGTGCGATTTATACTCCGGTGCGATTTATAGGCCGAAAATTACGGTAAATGCAGAATATTTCTTTGAAAATATTGATTTGGGGGGAAAACAATGAATTTTGAAATGAGGAAAAGTAATAGCCTGCCAGGCATGATTTTTTGTAATATATTAAAATTGGAAAGATTATTATTATTATGTGGAAGTAGATGCATGCCAAAATTAATAGCATTCCTACACTCTCGCCGAGGTGGCCCGATTCTGGCCCGGGCCCTTCAGATTTGACACCAGCGCATATGCGTGTGTGAGCATGACTCCATCTGCTGTACCCATTCGAAAAAAAAGACAATTTAGCAATATTTCATTGTGCGCACACTCCAGTGGGAGGGGGAGCGATCTGGATGATGTGCCATCCTAAATAATGAAGTAACAAGTGTCCAGACTGTCTCCCTGGTTGTCATGCCGAACAGCTGCGCCCGGAGCGCTCCACTTCGCTCAAAGTTCCGCGCACGCCTCGGATCCGCCCTGCCCACCGGTCGCACGGTGGATAAACGCGTCCGACCGTATTTTTTACCGAGAGAGCGCCTCCAAAAAAACTCATGCGGCGCAGGTTATTATTAAAGACGGAGGAGTCAGACAAGGCTGTCAAAATGATGTCAGAGCTTGAGTCAAAAGAAATGGCTTCTTCTCCATTTTCCTGATAACTTCTGAGGAAAAGTAATCTAGCATCTCTAGCTTTCCACAATATTTCTATGGAAGCCAAAGACGGCGAGATGTGTTAAATATATCCTCCACGCGTTCCTTTTGTGTCACTTGTCTCCATCTTTTTTTTTCTTTCTAGAGCTTTTGTCATTGTTTATCATGCACCTAATCTCTTCCTCCCGCAAGTCTGCTTATCTGTCTCCGTTCCCGCTCTTCCCTCTCGTCGCTTGTTATTTTCGTATAAAGCCCGCTCAAATGAAAACGGACAGCCGGTCCTCGTGAAATCAAAAAAAAAAATAAAATAAAGAATTTAGTCAATAAGCACGACAAGCAAGGGCCAAGTCCCAAGATACCGCCGCTCCTCTTCTTTAACCTTTGAGAAGAGCTTTATGAGGGAAGGCTTCATTGATTCCGCTTGGGTTTGAGGTCATTGCCAAGTGAGAGGGACTGGACATCTCTTTGTGGACCGGGACTTTGATGCCAGACAGATGCCAATAAAAGATCACTGTGCGAGGTAAATGAGAAAAAAAAAAATCAAAGAACTTTTGTCGACAAGACAGGGCTGCCACTTTGGATAGCCTTCGGAAAACAAATTGGAGAGAAGAAATCATTTCGGATACTTTTCGGGAGTTTTTCATTTTGACCGTTTTTGCGCAGGACAGGAAGATTTTCTTAAGCCTCTGGAAAGTCAGAGAAAGTTTTGGGAAAGTCATGTTTTGCGTTGTTGTTGTTGTTGTTGTCAGTGATGGAATTAAGCAGACTGTGTAAGTCATTAAAGGCCGCTCTGATTGATCTCCTAGTAATTGTTAGCCGTCAATATTCATTTTGAAACAATGAGAAGGGGGGCATCACATGACTCCATAATCCTCTTCTGGTGGTTTCCTTCCTCTTGTTGCTGCTTCATATCTTCCGAAGAGCAAGACCCAGCTGGACGTCTGCCCCCGCAACCCGGAAAAACGGCGGGCGGCCCGTCTGAGTCGCGGTTGGCCGGCTACCGATGCTCGTGTCAGTGCATTTGGGTCAAGAGTTAGCAAGGCCAAGCCAGGATGTTTTGAATTGTTGTCAGCTAGCTAGACAGATGTTCGCGTTAATTGTAGTAGCGATTCCTGGACACTTTTGTAGTTTATTCTGTTATAAATTGTTACATTTTGATGTTGTAGTTTATTTTAATGAGGAAAAATAACATCTCAACAATATATATATATTTTTTTACACTGCATCGAATGTGTGGCTCTTTCTGGTGTCCCTGCCTCGGCCACCTGGGGGCGGTATAAACTACTGTTCAGTGAGATGTCACAAGTCCTCTCAGCTCATCAGTGCAGCACTAATATGAGTCGTTCCTCGCAGAAGATAAAGAAAGTAGATGCTATTTAGCATTAGCATTTGTCTAATGTCCTGATATGCTAAGCTTAGTGGCTGTGTTAAATATACAAGGTGTAATTCTCTTTCTGTTAAATATTTTGCGTTGTGCGTCACCACAAGAAACCAGCTCACACACATTTTCTTTGCCTCCACTCACATGTCTCATTTATTCATAAGAGGCTGCCCTGCCTCTAAATTTGACTTAGCGCACGTCGGATTGAGTTGAGTGCAGGGGAAGCGTTAGTGAAGGTGTGACAGAGACCCTAAAATGGACGTCAGCTCCTCCGGGTGGCCCGCACTTCGTAACCTCGTCGTGAACCGACAGAAGACACTTAGCCCTCGGTTGTGGGCCAACAACCAGCTTCTCTTTTTTTTTTCGTAGCTGCCTTGTTAGCGGGCTCTCCGCGGCCCCAAGAACACGTTTTTGACATTAACGTCAGCACTTTGCGGGGAAAGACGGGGGAGCAGCTTTAAACATCACGGACACGACTGGGCTCGGCGGACACAGTTTTTCGCCGCAAAAAAAGGAAAGCAGCTGGAAGATTATGTAACCACATTACAGTGTCGCTAGAGATTAGCTTTAGCTAACAAGGTGTATTGCTTTACTGCAGCTCGCAGACCCCACTAGCTTAGCATGGGTTTTAGCGTAGCGCGTACTAGCATAGCACGTGGAATTTGTTGGTTCCACGTGGGCATCATCTCACCCCAAATTTGAGAGCCTGGATGTTTCTGTTTATTAAACTCCTTAGCTCATGGTTTTGTTAATTGCGTAACTCTTGGTACTTAGACTGGGCTTTTTGTCAGTTGTCGATTGACAGCGACAATAAAAAAAAGTCATTAAAATAAAAAGAAGGAAATAAAAAGTAGAGTAAAATGTAATTAAAATAAAAAAAATAAAATAAAAAGTAGAGTAAAATAAAATAATAATAAAAATTTCTGATAATAACTAAATATGGTTGACAGTCATAACCGAGTGTAACCGAGACTACGACGTGGGCCACGACAAAAATAAAAGTGTCGCTTCTGCTCTCTCTGAATGCAGATGCGACAACTTTCGCTTTTCCAACACTCCCGTCTGGTTCCAGCAAAAAGCATCTGGCTCATCTATGCAAAGCGGCGCCTCGGCCATCGGCGTGAGCTAAAAGCCCCCGCGCGGCCACCACGCCCAAAAGCGACACGGCTATGAAAGCTTGAGAGGTTCTGATGGTGTGAGAAAGGTTTCTTTGAAAAGTGTGGCCTGAAATGGCGTCGTCCCCCCCTGCTGGGGCCGCGCGCTTGCAATCGCCCACGTTGGACATGAAGGGCCGCCATTAAAAGAGCCAGAACACGTTTGTAGATTGTCGGGAACCCAAGGTGAGAGATTCGAACCTGTGACATCGCAGTTGATTCAATTAGACTCGGTGGAGTGCAGATGAAATAAATAACCACCGGTCCAAATCAAACAGTTTGGTGTTAAGGGGGATCCGATATTCTGCACTTTGATCCGGTCAGTGTGGCACATTAGGGTGAACGCTTCCCCTCAGAGTACAGCTCGGCCCATTAGTCGATCAATGTGTGCGTATGTATCGTTTTTTTTAGAAGCTTTTGTGACGTCGGCATGAAATGTTCTGTGCGACGAGTCGTATGGTATTATTTTTCATATTAATGCTAGCAGAGGGTTGAAGTGCAATTCTGCTCAATTTGGCCCCAAGTAGGCTTTTATCAAGGCTTCCATCAGATCATTGAAATGAAATTTGCTTCCCATCAGTCCGAGCCAGGCGGTTTTATCCGATTCCGCCATTTTGGCTTCTGCGTCAGTGTAGTAATTGATGTGCCGGGACATTGCGTGCTGGCAAAAGTTCCGCGTCGTTTTAGAATGCAGACTTTGATTAAAATGCTTTTTTTTTTTTTAACGGCTTAATAAGTTTTTGTGATTAATTAACCAGCCTTTTTAAACACATGAATATATTAAAAACAACGTTAAAATTGTAACGCTTTGATTCGAGAGTACTAATATTCTCTCCGAAGCAGAAACTATCTATGCTAATTAAATGTAATAACAACATCTCATCAGCAGCGTCGAACCGATTAAGATCTGTTGTACATCTCATTAATTAAATCCACGTGATATGTATCTCGGTACACGATAACAATTCGATTCTGTTCATCAAAATCGATTTTTTTCCGATTTCAATTGTTTTTTGTTCTAGTGACCATGAACTGGCCATTACCTTAGGTAAACCGCAAGACCACTCAACATGCAGCACTCCAGTAGAATTCAATTCAAGCGTTCTTTTCTCCTAAATTGCCTGTTAGCATGAGCTTCCTGTTATCCCGTCGTGACTTCCTGTTTGATCTCCCCTGCCCCCGTCGCAGGTAACAGAACAAGCATCGGTGTTTCAGCCACGAGATCCTCAACGTGTCTTTTCCCGCCACGCTCAATCCCCCCCCCTTAAAGCCCCCATGAGACTTTTGAAGGAAGCTGCTCAGGGGGGCGGAGCCAATCAAATAGCCGACAGTCTGCCCAGCACCGCCGTCGCATCCAACATTCATGCTCGGCATCAGAGAGAAAAGGGCAGGCAAAGAGCACCTTTTTTTCCCCTTCCCTCGCAAATAATGCAGCGCCGCATGAGCATTCATAGCCAGGCCTGCCCTCGGAATTCTGAGGGTCTCACAAAGGCTATTATTGCGCAATCCGGGGGATGTTGCCGTGCGGGAAAGATGTGTCACATCAAATGGCTGATGGCTCTGGGACGTAAAAGCGCATTACCGGAGAATATTATAACAGGACATGGACACGTTATACATTTTTTACAATTTCCCATTAGCATGTGCATATTTTTTTTTCATAAGAAGCAAAGCCAAGGTCATGTGATGGTTCATTCCAAGATGTGCCGTCCCCCCCCCCCCCCTTCCGGCGACGCCTGTCACGGCGAGTGGCCCCCGTCGCCACATCGGGAGAAGCCCAACTGTCGCCATGCCGACCTGCTGTTAGAATTCTGATCAGACAAAAAAAAGAGGTGGCGAGGTCACGGGGCATCACTCTTCCATTATTCATCATCCGCTTGCTGTCTGCTAGTCCTCCTCCTCGTGTCGTCCACTTTGTTCTGCCGGCTCGCAACAAGGGCAACCGTCAGCGTTTGCCCATCTCAATTTCCCGACCTCGGAAGAAAATAAACATGGACTGAGAAAGGAGTCCGAAAAGTTGCGCTGGACTAGTCTATGTTTACCAACACAAATGGGAAGCCGGAAAAGAAAAACATTGTGTCTGGAATCGGGATTCTCTGGACTGTCATGGCATTCTTGAGCCAAATGTTCTTCCCGGTGTCAGAACGCTTTGTCGGAACACACATTTAAAAAAACAACAAAAAAAAAAAAAAACGACGTTATGACACAAGCTGGTTGAAACTAGGGACTCACCTGTATAGACTTTTGATGCTGATTATAGTCCAATAACCAGATGATTAATTTAAAATGAAATGCAATAAATAAATAAAAATATATAAACATTTAACTGTAATGTGTTATTGAGTGAAAATTCAGAAAATTTTAAAACTGTCTCTAATCGATGCTGATTATAGCCCAATAACCAGATGATTAATTTAAAATGAAATGGAATAAATAAATAAATAAATAAATGTAAACATTTAACTGTAATGTGTTAGAGTGAAAATTCCCCCCAAATTTGAAACTGTCTCTAATCGAAACATCATGACATGACAAGGACATTCTCCTTCATTTCCCATCGCAAAGCTTCTCTGTGCATAAAAACCAAAACAAACAATTTGAATTTCTAAACGGCCTTGAACTTGAACTGATGACAATCAGTCGATGAACTCCTTGAGTTTGGAGATTTTTTTTTTTTCCCCCTTCCCAACATGTAAAATAAGTATTCCCTGCGGTGGAGCACTTGGAGCAGCTCCTCGTGCTTTTAAGGCACAAAAGACCCCCCCAGCTCCCCTCACTCTTCCCATTTGCCCAAACAAGGGGCCCTCCATTTGCACCTTGTTCTGGTTAAAAGCTCCCAGTAAGAGGGTTTGCAACACAAGGCTCCTGAGAGGCCACACAGACGGCAAACATCTCAGCATTGACTCCGCCACGATCATTTATTTACACTTTGTCGCCGAAACTATTTTTCACAATGAACCTTCTGCTTTCGAAAATGCATACCCAAATATTTTAAAATGTCAAAAAAAAAATGGCCGAATCACATCCACCCCATGCACTATATTTGCCGTCGCAGTAAATCGTCTCGCAGCCCATATGAACGTTATTGATCAATGTCAGCTATCCCCCCCCCGCACTCTAATATCGGGGCTCCTTTATTGCAGCCCGTCTTTACGGAGTGACAACTGAGGCCAAAGTCTGCAGAGTTTCAATAAAGCCGCCATCGCTTGCGGGCTTTCATACGTCCGAATCGAGGGAGGACATATCAGTTCCACAAAGACAAATAGTTGGGCCGGCTATTGACTGGGCCTTTTTATTACTTTTGTCTGCAACTTGCTTTTTATTTTGGGGAAAACTCTCCTGGACGCTGTCTAGATTTGGAGTGGAACGGAGGGTGTGAAAGTATTTTTTAATGTTTACCTCTACTTAGAATTTGTAAACAAAACAAAAAAACATACTTGTATTCCAACATGATATATAATGTCATGAAAATTATATAACATAGCAAGTCGTCCCCTATTGTTGCAGACATTTAATTTTCACTTCTTACGTAGCTCGAGAATTTTTTCAAGAATTTTCAAGAATCTTTGAGCATGCCAAACAAGGAATTTGACTTCGGTACATCTCAGCCTCTGTTCAACATTGAATGATTGTCGGTTTTGTCTCAGTTAGCCGCATTAGCCTGCTAGCAGTAGCCGCTAACCAATCGCGCTGCTTATAACGAGCGTATAAAGAATTTGTAAACGAAACAAAAAAACATACTTATATTCAAACATCATATATAATGTCATGAAAATTATATAACATAGCAAGTCGTCCGCTATTGTTGCGGACATTTAATTTTCACTTCTTACGTAGCGCAAGAATTTTCAAGAATTTTATTGGCCATGTTTGAGCATGTCAAACAAGGAATTTGACTTCGGTACATCTCAGCCTCTGTTCAACATTGAATGATTGTCGGTTTTGTCTCAGTTAGCCGCATTAGCCTGCTAGCATTAGCCGCTAACCAATGGCGCTGCTTATAACGAGCACATAAGAGCGTTAGCTATTTGTGTACTCTAGTGACTGTGTGGAATTGATGTTAAAATTATTTAAGGAGGTGTACTATTCACGAGAAATTAGGCTAATATGGACCGGATGGTTCCCAGATTAGTTCTGATTGGGCGTCGCCATCCGTAGAATCCGTCACCTTGAATGCGTGTGTTTTTGCGCCGTTCACAATCTCCTGAGAGCACAATGTATTCATCGTGGATAATTCCAAAGACTTTTACGTGAAGGACCTGAAGCTGTGTAAGTCTTGTGTAAATCTAATTTTCTCTGGGGATGACAGGAAAAGCCTTAACGGGTAGACCACTTCCTCCCCAAATCCAAACCCTGTCGCGACGGTGTCCTTTCAGATAATGACGAAACCCCGGCGCGACACGTTACGGAGCCCTGAATGAAAGAGATGTGCCCCATTGAGCCCTGTAATGAATGTTCTGACATTGAACATCTCAAGGGGGGAGGAGTGGGAGGGAAAGAGGGAGGGGGTGGCTAATTTCTAAGAGCACATTTTGATAGCTAGCATGAGGCTGAAGGTCACTTTGGGTGAAACGTGGTATTCGAATGCCTTTGTGTTCCTCTCTTCTTGTGCATCATTTAGCTTCATCTCCAAAAACTGTATAGAGGAGCTTCACAATGTGGAGCAGAGATTGCTTGTCTCTTTCTTATACACACACACACACACACACACACATTAGGGCAGCTGATAAGAGCTTTTGTAGATTTTGGATAACGACATCCCTGAATACCAAGTGCCTAAAAGAGACCCATGGGAATTAATAAAAAAAGTCTCCTATTATCTGGCCGCAACGCTTTCACAAAAGCCGACTCTTTTGTGAATGCCTCCATTTAATTACGTGTTGCAAATAATCTTTTTTTTCTTTTTTGTGGTCATTTTTGTGTCCTCATTATGCTTGTGCTTTTTATAAGTTTGTTCCATTTTGTTCTCCTTTTATCGCCTTTTCGATCATATTTACTTTCTCTGTGGTTGTCCTTTTTTTGTCTCCTTTCTTGCTTCCTTCCACGCGCAGGTGGCAGAGCAGATGCGACGTTGCAACCCTCGACACTGGCGAGAAGTGAAGCAGGTGAGTTCTTCTCAGAATCCACCTGTTTTCTTTACAACACAAGAGCTTAACAACTGCTTCCTGTCTTCTAATGGATTCCCGAGAAGCAAAATTGGAAGGCCTTTCAAAAATAAATTGTGAAGGAAGATGAATGCATCAATTACAATCAGGACTAAATTCACATCAATAGTAAGGCTGAAAATGTTGTTGTTTTTTTCCTCTTAGCTTGTTTTAAACTTGAGCCTTTTCCAGGCCCAGCCTTGATAACAATGTGAAATTGTTTTTTTAAAAACTATATTTTCAACTTAATATTTTTCCCTAAATTTATTTTAAACATCTCAAAATACACAGACATTTTTAAATGCACATTTTAAAATAGTCTTTAGGGGCTGTTTTTAGTCTCTCAAAAAAAGAAGAGGCCCAGTGTGCTTGCTTCAAGCTGTGTATCTGTCAAGGCGAACATATAAAATAAAAAAGGAATGCAACTTTGTTGTTAAATCACCAACATTTTCAACCAAACATGATTTTTTTTAAAGTTCTGGATCTTTATGTTAAATGTCTGATATGCTAACATTGACAACTGAAGATGTCCAAATTGATTTCTTGTGAATGTCTTGTTTTAGCCACGCCCACACAGAGGAGTGGCATAGCCTAACAAATGTCAGTATATGCAGCAAACTTGGTCTTAACTGGTTTGAACTGGTCAAAGTCCGTAAAGAGGCCAATTGATAGGAAAAGCAAGGCCTTGGCAAGTTCAAAGGTCACCGCGAAACTAAAGCAAACATTTTTTTGTCAAATTTTCTTTTTTTTTTGCTGAAATATAAACTAAAATAATCTTGAGTCACATTAACTATGCCACAGAGGCCTAAATGTGACAATTTTGTCTTGCGATGTCCGCCAGCTTAATGCTAACATATAATGCAAAACACCATAGCCAGGCTAACGGATATTAGCATAGGTGTTTAGGTTATTATATAAATAAAAAGAATAACTCTAACAATCAATATAAAAGTACCAGAATGTTTTTGTGGCACATTTAATAGTTATAAATATATTTTGACAGTTTTATTGTAAAAAAAAAACAATTTAATGTCTTACATTTGTTTTCACTACATGCACATTTTCTCCACTTTTTGGTCCGAAACCGTTTTTGCTGAAACCAAGTTGCAAATTACAACTTGCGTGTAAAATCCATTTCAAGGATTTGCCTTTTAGAAAAAAAAAAGAAAAAAAAAAATCAAGGTGGCTGCTGACGGCTTTAATTATTATTATTGTTCTTTTGATATGATCTCTTCTTCCAGCTCACTGCAGTGTTGCGGTGATGGTTGAATTCTCATGCTAATTATCGCAATCAGTCCACACAAGCGCAAGCTGCACCCACACACAGCGCTCGCTACCTGCTCCCAGCGACGTGTTCATTTTCCCCCTCCTGGATAATCACGCCGAGATTGGATAATCCTGACACAAATCTTTTTCATTCCCTCAGCCCGCTGCAAATTCTCATGTTTGCCATATCGTTTTTATGCCCACAATCAAAAGTGCTTTTTTTTTTTTCTCTCAGAGGATTCCCAAATGTGTCTTGAGGGGTAAACATCTTTCTAGAAACTTTCCATGTTGGTCAAAGTGAGGTTGCCTCGTGCGTAAATACGGAAGCAAAGAGATCACGTGACTTCATTTTCGACTGGCGGTCTTCACACGGTTTTGTATGCCCGCATATTTACATGAAACAAATCCCTCCAAAGTGGTGAATGATCTCTTATGATCTGCCAAAGTGCTCCTTTGTTTTATTTTTTGTTTCCCGCTGTGCACCTTCTTCTCAAACAAAAAGCCAGTCTGATTATTTTTGGACCACGAGATAACAAGATCTGGAGTTTTTTCCACCCCCCCCCACACGCCGAGGCTGGCAGCCTGAAAGCTGTTTGATCTACAACCACAGGGATGCATTTTTAATTTTGCGTATATTCTCATCATCGTAGCATTTTTCCTATTTTGGATTATTTCTTCGAGCTTTTGAAGTGACACTCTCTTGACACCCATTGCTGCTTGTTTTAGTTTCTGAACTGAGACTAAAACCGTGTGTCTATAAAACAACCCCAACTACCCTCATGCTAATGCTAATTAACATCTTTCTTGCACGTAGAGTCAGGCAAACGATCATCTATTATTTATCCTCCGCGTAGAACAATTGATATTAGCGCCGTACTGATGAGCTGAGCGAACAAAAGACGGAGAGTTATGAATCATAAAATACTTTGATTGTATTTAACGATGTGGGTTTTTTTGTCAAATGCGGGAATATGGAGTCTACTTTTTCCTGATTAGAATGCACCATACAAAAAATAATAATTAGCTCGTTGAGTGATACTATTATTTAATATAGTGGAGCCGAGAAGGTCGAATGGACTTTTGGCGCGTATTGTCCTTGAAAAGTGAGGGCCATAATATATATTTTTTTATGATGGCAGAAGCAGTGAAAGTGTGATAGTCACAGAAACATGAAAAAAAAGTCCTGCAGGGCTTTTTATATGTGTGTGCGTGTTTACGTTGCTCCCCGAGGCTCCGTGTTCGTCTCTCGAGGGAGGCCGTCCAAAAGGTCACCACGACAGGCTTTTGATTTGGGATTCTCTCTTCCAAAATGCTTCCTGCCGCTGACTTTTTCTTCACTTAATGAGCCTTCGCTCCTCGCCACCTCTCACCTTTTCCTTTCACCTTCTTTCATGTGTTTCTCTTTTTATTTGTCTTCTGCACATTCCACATCAGCTCAGGAAGGTGAAGATTGCCGGTGTGTGCGTGCGGGTGTTCAGTCCCGAATAGTTTGCAAGTCCTCGAGATGTCAACGCTCATTTTCTGCCAAGTGGAGCCTCATTCCACTTTCCCGTTGCCATTTAACTTTTTATCCCAAGAAAGGTCTTCACTAATTCAGGCGCCACTAGCAAAACCTACATGAAGCTACGGAAACATTTTAGACGGAAAGCAGCACAGCAAGGTCATTCGAGTTCACAAAAACTCAAAACAACATGCTTGTTCCCTAAATTATTTCAAACTAACTTGAATTGGATCTTTGTTGTTTTCACTCGTTTTAAATTTCTGATTTTTAAAATGATTTTATTATGATTTCAAAATTAGAAATCAAAATGATTTTATTATTTCAAAACGATGATTTAAAATTTTCCCCAAAATGATTTTCCCTCTAATTTGTTGATGGCCTAATTAAGCAAATGTTTTTAAATGGCATTTTATTTGTTGAGTTTTTATGACGTAATACTCACGATAAAAACTTTGTCAAAGTAACTGATAACTTTGGCATCAACTAAAAGTGAAAAGGGAAGAGGAAGCAAAAAATAAAATAAAATAAAAAACCTGCCTAAAAGAAGACAATGTTGTATCTTGCCGGTTCCTTTCATATGCCATCATGCCGCCGTGACTCCACAACAAAACATCGCTTGTAATTATGTCAACGCGGCAAGCTGACAAGTGTTGTTGTCGCCGTGCACTTTACCTGCCTCAAAACTGTGTCGGGCTGACTCCAAAAAAATAAAAGGCGGCGTTCGTATTTTTAATTTTTCTTATAAAAAAAACTTCATCGCTGACAACAGGAACAGTCTGCCGGCTTGCCAGTTTAGTCTGCTTCTCAAAAGTCGTGCACTACAATTGCTAGAAAATTGGCATATTTAGTGGGATGTTTAAAAAGAAAGGGGGGGGGGAAAAATAAGCAAGCGGAAGCTTTTGTATTGTGTGCCATTATGTCACCATGGTTTCAACCACCTCCTTTCCATTTTGTTCCTTTTCTTCATGTCTGCTTTGATTGCGTCATCTAGTTGCTGAAAGGCTGCAGGCCAACAAGTTTATAGATATAGATAGATAGATAGATAGATAGATAGATAGATAGATAGATAGATAGATAGATAGATAGATAGATAGATAGATAGATAGATAGATAGATAGATAGATAGATAGATAGATAGATAGATAGATAGATAGATAGATAGATAGATAGATAGATAGATAGATAGATAGATAGATAGATAGATAGATAGATAGATAGATAGATAGATAGATAGATAGATAGATAGATAGATAGATAGATAGATAGATAGATAGATAGATAGATAGATAGATAGATAGATAGATAGATAGATAGATAGATAGATAGATAGATAGATAGATAGATAGATAGATAGATAGATAGATAGATAGATAGATAGATAGATAGATAGATAGATAGATAGATAGATAGATAGATAGATAGATATAAATGTATATATATATATATAAATGAATAAATGTGTATATATATATATATATATATATATATATATATTTATATTTATTTGATTTTTTAGATTCGGTTGCAACCCGAAAAAAAAAAAATGGCAGTGATTGCTCTGTAACGGCCGCCGTGCTGATCAATCTGCTGTTGCTTGCCCCCCGGTGCTCTCCAGATCGGTGCTTTTCTTATTTTTACTTTGTTTTCAGAGAGGCTATTACATGCTGTCTGACACCTCTTCCTTCCCTTCTGCCGGAGATGCCTCGGCTGTCGTCTGCTTGTTTTCACAAAGGTGCGGCAAGAAAGAAATTCCAGATGATGTGCGACTTGCCGTCGCTGATTTTGAGGATACGTGATAGAGGAGACAAAAGGGGTGGGGGGGGGGGGTAGAGGGGGAGGGATTGATGGACATATGCTGTCTCCATCTTCCCTTCTCGTCTTTTCAGGGGCCGAGGAGGACAACGTGATTATGAACTCCTAAGCTGCTTAATGCTGCCGTCAAATGAGAGCGCCGGCTCGGCTCAATTTCCTGCGCGTCGACGCCGCCGGCCGCCGCCGCCGCCGCCTCACGTTCTGCCCCACGTCACCCTCTCACGCACCCACACCGCCACGCACACACACACGACGTGATGGATTAAAGCGGTCGTGGGGGAAATGAAAGGTGGAGCTCACATTGCGCAAATCACACTGACTAATTACACAGTATGGCCAGTGAGTGAGTGAGTGAGTGAGTGAGTGAGTGAGTGAGTGAGTGAGTGAGTGAGTGAGTGAGTGAGTGAGTGAGTGAGTGAGTGAGTGAGTGAGTGAGTGAGTGAGTGAGTGAGTGAGTGAGTGAGTGAGTGAGTGAGTGAGTGAGTGAGTGAGTGAGTGAGTGAGTGAGTGAGTGAGTGAGTGAGTGAGTGTGCCCGTGCATACCAACCACTCTTCTTTATCAGTCAATAATGATTGCCAATTATCGAGTGAATGGCGAGCAGGACGAGACCCGTTAAGTCGTGCCCTGAATGTTCTTATTTTCTCCAAATCTTATTCTCCATTTGTATGCTTCCAATATAGTGAGAAGATTTTTTTTCCCAAAGAGCCTTTTGTGTCCAAGGCAGGGGTCATAAAGGCAGGCTGGCCTCGTCCAACGCCACAGGGATGAACTGGAGATTAGCGCCACTCTGGTCAACATCAGTTGAATTCCCAGTGTTCAAAATTGATTTTTTTTTTTCTCAAGTGGATGCTTGTGGACTTAAACACGAGTATCACACATCTCAAGTGAGGTTGCTACGGAATACGCCGCTGGGTCCCGCAGTCATGGGAAACCTTTTGCTCGCTTATAAATCTTGTTTGCCGCATTCTACTTGCGTCACATCAAACAATCCCAGAGTTCAATTGCGTGTCACTTAATTCAATCATCACGTTTGCTATCTCGATCATATCTAACCCTTGCGTCGAATCGAAATGTTTGTTTTTAACTTTTATATTTTGTCTGTTTCCAACATAGGCGGCTCGGTGGCGCACTTGGGTAGCACGTCCGCCTCACAGTTAGGAGGGTGCGGGTTCGATTCCACCTCTGGCCCTCCCTGTGTGGAGTTTACATGTTCTCCCCGGGCCCGCGTGGGTTTTCTCCGGGCACTCCGGTTTCCTCCCACATCCCAAGAACATGCTTGGTGGGCCGATTGAAGACTCCAAATTGACCCTAGGTGTGAGTGCGAGTGCAAATGGTTGTTTGTCTCTGTGTGCCCTGCGATTGGCTGGCAACCGGTTCAGGGTGTCCCCCGCCTACTGCCCGATGACGGCTGGGATAGGCTCCAGCACGCCCGCGACCCCAGTGGGGACTAAGCGGTACAGAAAATGGATGGATGGATGGATGTTTCCAACATTAGGAAGCAAACCTTCCATGAAATTGGTTCCCCAGAAGTTTGCACGCCACGGGAGAGGAGGGGGCGGGGGGTCGGCTGGTGCTGAAAACTTGCAAAGGGTGAGAACTTATGTACTTTTTAACTGTTAAGTTGTCTGCGCCATTTTGATTGCCACTTGAAACAAGAATATAAATGACACCTGGAATGTCTTGCTCTAAGTCACAAGTTGATGACTCTGTGTGCACTGGCAATCGACCCGATCCAACTAATTAATGGGAACGCTTAGTTCCCGATCAATGGGTTAATGTTGGGGTGGGGAGGGCAGAGCAAGGAAAGAGGGACATTTGTGTCCCGATGGAAGTTTCACAACCAAAACAGTTTGCTTGCAATCCTGTGAAGAAATAGGAACAGCTTGCTTTCCATGTGTGTGTGCAGCCAAGTGATGCTAAGTCGCGTTAACACATCAGAAACACGTTGCAATGATTTTTTTTTTTTAAACTATCTTTAGTAAGTCTACAAAGCAGTTAAAGACTCCTGGTGTTAAAGGAGCAACAAAGTGCAAGAATGGGCTCTCGTACTTTTGTGGGCACCAGTAGAACTTGAAAGTGTTGATCACACAGCACCTTCCCCTTCAAAAAAAAAACAAATGAAAGCAGGTGTTCACCCTCCCCGAGGACCAAATTGTTTCTTTTTCTGCTTATTTCCTCACGTCTCTGTTTATCTTTGATAAACAGATGCGTACGAAAATAAATCTAATTTCCCCCAAAGTTGCAAAGAAAATTTTCAAGCCATATGACGTAGCTCCAAAAACAAAGTACGGCGTGCGCACATCAACACGCTGACGTGTTTGCAATGTGGCAAAGGTAGGGTAGCATAGCATAGCATAGCATAGCATAGCATATCATAGCATAGCATAGCATAGCATAGCATAGCATAGCATAGCATAACATAACATAACATAGCATAACATAGCATAACATAACATAACATAACATAGTATAGCATAGCATAGCATAGCATAGCATAGCATAGCATAGCATAGGCTAGTTTATCATGAGATAGCATAGCATAGCATAGCATAGCATAGCATAGCATAGGCTCGTATAGCATAAAACAGCATAGTATAAAATAGCATAGGATGAGATAGGATAGAATAGCATGGGATAGGCTAAGCTAGGCTAGGACATACTTTGTATGTGTCTAAGTGTTTCTCCGGATCAATAAATGGCTAAAACGGGTTCTCAACTCAGAAACTTTGGAACGCGCAGCATCAAGGGATGCCTAAATTGAGCCATCCAGACTTTTTGCTTTTTGACACAGAGGTTAAAATAAATCTGTCTCACAGGTTCCCTTTTGTCAAGGCGGTTAATCTAATCATCAGTAACCAGATTACGTGGAGTTTAAATTGACCCCGTGCAGCCACGGGACTGCGCTTCTTCTGACACTTGCGCTTATCCAATCAATTGCGCGTCGACACCGTATTGCAAAACCAGTGGTAGCTCGGCGGTTGGAAATGGCGCTTGCCACTTGTTGTTTGCCACCCGCCTGTCACTGTCGCAGCCTCCCGTTTCCATGACGACCGTCACATCTCAACCCGGTTCTTCGTGAGGAGTTTGAAGCGGACGGGGAAAGCAATCTGGAAAGCGTTTAACTTCATCTGATGCATGTATGCTAATGACAGATCCCGCGCACGCACGCCGACACGCACGCACTTGTTTTTGAGTCGCTTGTTCCGTGGCAACAGGTGTCAGATGTGTTCAGCGCCGCCCACTTCATCTCATTTTCGTACCGCTTGTGCCACTTGTGTCAGCCGCCGCAATGAACGTGCGATGCTGTCAGAACACTTTATCTTTCCCTCCTTATCTCCACACGCACACGCACACAAAACACAGCGCACGCAACGGTTATCTGTCATCTCTCCTGTGGCCATTGCGTGGTCTGCCTTGTCCAACCTTATCTCCCTTCTTGTTGTTTTTTTTTTTCCGTATTGCTCACCACCTCCTGTCCAGGATTGTTTTGCCCGAAGGCCCACCGTTTGTACATTATAAAAGGGAAAATCATTTTCATATGTGCCAGCATGGTTCCACGTCTGCCTTGATGAACAATGAGAAAATGGATGGATGATTTGTTTCTCTGTATACACGCATGTATCTATTTATAGAGATATATACATATATGTTCATATAGATATATGCATATATATTTATATATAGATATATGCATATATATTTATATGGATATAGTATACATATATATTTATATAGATATATGCATATATATTTATATAGATATAGATGGATAGATAGATAGATAGATAGATAGATAGATAGATAGATAGATAGATAGATAGATAGATAGATAGATAGATAGATAGATAGATAGATAGATAGATAGATAGATAGATAGATAGATAGATAGATAGATAGATAGATAGATAGATAGATAGATAGATAGATAGATAGATAGATAGATAGATAGATAGATAGATAGATAGATAGATAGATAGATAGATAGATAGATAGATAGATAGATAGATAGATAGATAGATAGATAGATAGATAGATAGATAGATAGATAGATAGATATGTATATATGTATATATGTATATATGTATATATGTATATATGTATATATGTATATATGTATATAGATAGATAGATAGATATCTTCACCTCCAATATTCATCATCATCTTATTCATTCCTGTAGTTAACTTGACCTTTCTCTCCTAAACAGCTTTGCCTCCTCCTCCTCCTCCTTGTGGCTCCCAAGGAGAGTCATCAGACGACCCCGCTCAGGTCACGGGGGTTCAGAGGTCACCCGGCCAAGACGTCCACGTGCCCGTGTCAAAACACCAGCTGGTGCAACCGTCTCGGGTAAGTGTTGTTTGTTTGGAAACTTGAAAGGGCTCTTTCATGACTATTTACAATATATTCCAACGAATGTTGATACCAAACTATAAACAATTAGAATTATGGAAATATGCAGATAAAATCTCAAACTCCTAATAGAACATTGCTAGTCAAATTGAATGGGAAAACAAAATTGCTATTTTCCTATCAGACATACTTTTTGACTCGGCTGTCTTTAAAGTATGTGCGTTTGAAGCCGGCGAATTGCAAATCAACGTACACGCGTGGATTTATAACCAATCCGCAACGATTACAATTCTGCCCACGAAAAATGACTCAAGTTGTACAAGAGTGTGTCACCTCGAGTTATTATTGAAGCAGGCGGGGTTTAAATTGCTACAGACTTGCATCAGCAGATTTGCAAACATCTTGCCGGTGTGCGTTTTTTTTTTTTTTAAGAAGCAGGTTCGAAGAGCAACTCCCACCCTCCCTTCTTTTTCGCCTTGAAAGGATAACCAAGTTAGAGAAAGCATTGAACATCTGACGCCAGCGTCCCGCTGCAAAATCCCCCGGCTTCCGCCTGTAGAATTTCGATGGCGAGCGTAGCAGGAAGTAATAGAGATAAATGCGGCGTGCCTGCGAATCCATCACGCCGCTTCTTCGCTCCGAGTCGGTGCATTGGCCCCATGAGCCGGGTTGAAATGGTTTCGCGCGCACATACACAAAATGGTGTTTGTTCTCATCTTGGCTGCTCTACTCGCAAAAGTACTCGACGGTCACGTTGGCGCGGCTTCGTATGACACACGTGTGCGCGCAAACAGCCTGTCCATACTGATGTGTTTGCTCATATGACACGTTTGAATCAACATGTTCCGACACGCCAACGCCGCCACCGCCTCCTCACCGCCATGACAACCTGGTCGTTTGATGTCAATATGTCTACCATTTCTCCTGCGCGTCATCTCGAAGGAGCTGCTCCAATATGAATTGCCTTGAGATAACTTTTTGTGACCACTGACGTTAAAACGAACTGGAATCGGTTTCTGAAGATGACATACAACCGCCGTGGCCTCAAGCCGTGTCCTTTTCAAGCAAAACATACCAGCGAAGGTCAAAGGGAGCTTCGATTGTCACCGAGTCGTTCTTAGCTAGCTGCTCACCTGCTGAGAAATAACTTTTGGAATCAGCATCCCAACTTTAGTTTTACCGTAATTTTCGGACTATAAGTCGCGGTTTTTTTTTCATAGTTTGGGTGGGGGGGCGACTTATACTCAGGAGCGACTTATATATATGTTTTTTTTCACTTTTTGGGCATTTTATGGCAGGTGCGACTTATACTCTGGTGCGACTTATAGTCCAAAAATTGCGGTAATCAGCATTTTTTTTTTTTCTTTTCAAAATAGTTCCCCGGTGTTTCTAGTGAGAAGAGCAGTGTAGGCAGCAGAAGAGGTCATGTGCTCAGTCAATTGTTTTTTTTTTGTGTGTGAATTTATTTGTTTTGAAGTATTTCAAGTGCTCTTCCCATGTTTTTTTTAAAAGGCCACTTGGCACATTGCTACTCACAATCAGCACACAATTGATAGAACTGTCGCTACGTTATTGCAAAGCAATCCCGCTTCTCGTATTATTATTTTTTTTTTTTAATTATAGTCCTGCAGAGAGTCATGACCCTGCACTCGTGTTACATGGATTGGAAGTTAGTCAACTACAATTTCCCAAAATGGTGATTGGCTAGAAAACTGCCGCACGCAAATGGACTCCAGCATGAACTTTCCACTTGATGATCATATGGAACAAGCCTCGAGCTTTGCTCAATGTGGTTTGTGTTTAGTCATTGTTCAGCGACTGGAATCCTCCGTCGCTCGCTTTTTCAAAGTAGCACAAGGGGGTTACGCGAGGCCAACTTTAGCTACGCTTTGCAAGCTAACATTAGCCCTGCTTCGGACTTGGTATTAATTAAACACAGCTGTCCCGCCTCTGCTAGCAAACAACGTCTTCGCATAGTTTCTCTTAACATTATTATCTCCATACCAAACTTTAGCTACGCTCTGCAAGCTAACATTAGCCATGCTCTGCAAGCTAACGTTAGCCCTTTGCTATACAGGAGGCGTGCTTCAGTCTTGCTATTAATTAAACACAGCTTCTGCTAGCAAACAATGTCTTAGCATTGTGCCTCTTAACATTATCTCCATACCACATTGACTTTATTGGACGGAGTTGCAGGAAGTGGCTTGGAAAGGCAAAGCCACTCTTTTGCTAATGAATGCTTTCATCCACTTGCGTATTTGAATGTTGTAGGTCACAAACGACTCTGTTATTTGATTATAATGCAGTATTGTCCTCAATGTTGACAGTAATTCAGTACTTGGTATGTTATTCAGGTTTCCCCTTGTCTCCACTCAGAGGACAAAGTCAATATTCCTCCATTTTTTTTTTTTTACTTTTCTGCATATGTTTAGCCGTGTTAGCCAAACTGACCTGGCCGTGCTCTTCAGGCCACATTGCCATATTTTTTTCATGCACTCGTATTTAGGAGGAAATTGGACGAAGAACATGAACCCAAAACAAATCAAGCCTCAGGCATGAAGGCAAGAAGAAAAAGTCCAGATGGGCAAATGTGCGCTGCGTTGGGTCAGACCCAATCAGGACTTGGCTGTGAATCAAAGTGCACTCCTGCGGCATCGCAAACAAAAAGCCCGGTGCCAGTTCATGTTGCTTAACACTTTAATAAAAACTTGATGCTGTGAAAATGCGCTGTTTGCTGAGATCTCCTGATGGATTTCTGGTTGTTGAACGAGAAAGGGAAGGATAAGGCAGCAGCTTCTAACGTGGGGATTTTTCTAACTGGTTTGCCTCATACCAACTATATGACATCCTAGTCTACTAAATAAAGTAATATGGAAATGGAAATGCCATTAATCCGTCCCAGCCTTCCCCCTAAGAAACTTTTTTGTAACATTGAAGAGATGTGTACTAATACATGAAAAACTATGAAAAAAAACTGAAAACATACACATACCGTATTTTCCGGACTATAAGGCGCACATAAAAACCTAAAATTTTCTCAAAAGCTGACAGTGCACCTTATAGTCCAGTGCGCCTTATATATGGACCAAATTCTTAAATTTAACCTGGCCCGAAGCATTGGGTGATGAAATCAATCATAAGTGGCCCGCTGAAGACTATGAATCATGAATCAAAAAGCCTATGGATCATTATTTTGTGATTATAAAGTAATTTGTTGCGTCTGAAGTTGAAATAAAAAAGATAAAATGGAGAAGGATTTGAGTTGGATTAAAAATCTGACATGATGCATTAATGGTGCGCCTTATAGTCCGGTGCGCCTTTATATAAGGACAAAGTTTTAAAATGGGCCATTCATTGAAGGTGCGCCTTATAGTCCGGTGCGCCTTATAGTCCGGAAAATACGGTAATTAAGTAGAATATAAAGAATGAAACCATTTTCATTTTTTGCTTCATTTCATTGTGCTTCTCCTTCTGGTGTGGGCTTCTTGGCCACAAGGGGGCAGTATAAAACAGATGGAAATACATGGAGATGCTCTGTGGCTTTTTTCATTGTTAGTATTGAGCTGAACTGACTTTTCCAAGGCAAAGCTATGCGGTCACTATAAACACACATGGTGTGGTTCTCTTTGTTTTGCTTTTCGTCTCTTTGTTCTTCTTTGTATTGAGAAGATTTACACTGTATCCCTGGAATGACTCCTTGGAATATATGAAGGATTATCATCGGGGCCCTTTGGCTCCTTTGTTTGCTCCACTTCACTTTCACCTTCCTCTCCTCTGCCGCAGCCAACTTTCAGACGGCGAGGTTGGCGAGACGCGACGATTAGCCACGCTCCGCTGCTAATTGCGATTAGCGTTACTCAAAGCCGTCTCATTTCATCTGTTGCTAATTAATTGAATTCCGCGCCTTATTTGACGAGCCGAGGTGTCACGTCGGCTTAAAAAAAATCTAAGCGCTTGTGTCCGAAGTCGTCAAGCCCGAACCTTTGCTTTGCGTTGTGTCTTTTTGGTCTAACTTGAGGGACACGTTTCAGCTTTAAAAAAAAAAAAAAAAAGGACCTGATTTGACCTCATAGCAAGGCAAGCAAGGTTTTTTTTTGTCACATAGTGCTCAAAATAAAAATATACAAAATAAAAAATCGCTTTAACCATCCCAAACAGTCATTAAAGTATTCCTTAACACATCGCTTGCTTGCATTCTTGGTCCAAGCGCTTTATTTGTCACTCCCTGATAAGGTTAACTGTAAAGATGACACAAAATGGAAGAAAATGAAAAATTGTATCTGCAAACACAAAAATGCTCAACCAAAATGTAATTCAGCCCAATATAATCCACTAGCAATATGCTAACATGTAATACAAAATGCTATAGAGGGGCTAACAGAAGTTAGCATAGACTAATTCTAAATCTTCTAAATCTGGACTGTGGAAAACATTTTGAAACAAATTTGATTTGTCAAAATACGATAGTAATGGTTCACTGTCCATCTTTTGGTGCATAGTTGTGATTTCCCCCAAACCTCCCTCAGCCCCTCAGTGAATAGTACCCTTGAGAGCTATTGGAGCCAAAATATATAGGATAATATTTTCGCACATAAAGTGTTGATTAAAAACCTGCGGGGCTTACTCAAAAAAAAAAAAAGCAAAATATGTAGCCAAAAGGTCATGTTGTTCATTTCTCGTGCCTGGAAAAAAAAGATAGAAGCCAACGTCCAGATGCTGGCCAGGTTGTGACGAGTTACCCTCCAAATTCCTTTCGCAAGCTTTTCCCCTGCATGCTGTGCTTTAACTCCCAATGAAATCTATCAAATCCACAGATTGGCACGTGGATCTGGAATTTTGAGCCAGGGATAGATTGCTCTGAATTAAATCCCTAGAAGGTGAGCGGGGAGCGAGCCCCATGTTTGGCCAATGGTGGGAATGCGAGTTCTCGAGGTATGTTGTTGCCGCCGTGCGAACCAGATGAGATGTGAGGACCACCTGGGTTAGAAAAAAAAAAAAGAAAAAGAAAAAGCGGACTTTCTCCTGTCGGTATCGCTAAGCGCGGCTTGTTGGCACGTCTTTCCCCCGCCGCTCTCAGAGAACCGTATGAGGTTAATCCGACTTAGTCTGCAGCCCAATCTAATGAGTTGGCCCGCTCCCCTCCCTTGCGTCATTGCACGTTTAAGCTCCGTACTGGGATACTCACACTGGGAATTGTAATGCGCTGTCATTAGGAGAAGATTTAGCGTCATTTTAGGATCGGTCGATCGGCTGGAGAAAACAATTTCTGAAGATACTGCGCGTGAATGTGAGAGCTGGTACTGGAATGAAATCGATGTGAATTGTAAAAAACAAAAAATATATATTTTATATTCTAAGCTATTTTTAAACACCCAACAGAAATATATATATATTTTTTTTTTATTGGGTTCATTCTTGGATTTTGCAAAGGAAATGTTGGAATTTTGGGAAAATTATGAAACATAAAAAAAAAATACTAATCTTCCAAGCTATTTTTAAACACCCAACAGAAATATATATATTTTTTTTTTATTGGGTTAATTCTTGGATTTTGCAAAAGAAATTTTGTAATTCTGGGAAAATTATGAAACATAAAAAATGAACAGAAAAAAATATATATAAAAAAAAATATATATATATATTTTTTAAATTATGAAACTTATGAAGCATAAAAAATGAACAGAAAAAATATATATATTTATATATATATATATATATATATTTTTTTTTATATTTATATTTTATATATTTTTTTTTTTTCGTTCGTTCTTGGATTTTACAAAGTAAATTTTGTAATTCTGGAAAAATGATGAACTGTGTAAGAAAATTCCCCAAAATAAGCCGAACTTTTAGGTTAAAAGCCTTTTAAAAATGTGAATTCGTCATACGTCCTCGTAAATTTGCATTAGGAAATAATGAAAAATGAAAACTCATTTCCAAAATGTCCTTCATTACCCGACCTCCCAAATTGTGTTTTTGCAGCGTTCTCATTTTCCAATCGGCAATGAGAGTCGACTCTCTCCTCTGCATGAGCAAAGCGACGCCTCTGGTTAGCCAAAGCCAGACTGCATTAGCCGCTAATAGCTCGCAGATGACGCTTCAACTCATAAATGTCATTTTCCTCTCGGTGATTTAAGTGTATATCCGTTTACATTCTTTCAAGATTTACACATCTTTGAATAGCTGCCCAAAAAGAGAATCTTACCATACCAAAGTGTTTCCCAAGTTGATTAAATGAAAGATTTATGTGGGACAAAAGTGAGACGAATGAGCGAGACGTTCTGCTGCGCACGTATAATCATTCACTGATAACTTTCACAGTTTCTTTGTCCACCTCTTCAACTTCGGCCATCTCTGGAGAACTTCTTCTGGTTCTCTTCCGAGTCCGTATTTTTTGCTTCTATTCTTTATTCATTGCAACATTTATAAATAAATTACATTTGATTATCCAGATCTTTAAAATCATTTAGTCTCAGTCCAGTGATCGAAGATAGAAAAGTTGAAGTGCCTATGCAAGCATATTATCCAGCCCTGGCCTTAAATGCTCCTAATTATTAAGGCAACGGTTGTTTGCTGACTCGGCAGTTTTAACGAAAAAGCGCTGACTGTTGACTCACCGATGTGAGGGCGACGCTAAAGCAAAGACAATTGTCCCCGTGACCTCGGTGTGATCGATACGACGACATTACCAGCCGTGCCGTCTCTGTGGACACACCACTTTGTGCCTAGTTAAAAAAAAAAGTTTTTCTGGAGTCCTGTATTAAGTGGGATTTTATAAAACTTAATATATTCAAAAAATAAATCAACTTTTTCTTCTTGAATGTCTAACTGGGGCAAAAAAAAGCGAATCGTGGAGAGTCTCTGACACCGAAATACATGCAAAATATACCGTGATTTTCGGACTATAAGTCGTGGGTTTTTTCATAGTTTGGGTGGGGGGGCGACTTATACTCAGGAGCGACTTATATACATATATATGGTTTTTTTTTCACTTTTTTGGGCATTTTATGGCTGGTGCGATTTATACTCCGGTGCGACTTATAGTCCGAAAATTACGGTACTAGGCAACTGCACCATGTTGGCATCATCAAAAAATAAAAAACTCCAAATTTAGTTTCCCAACAAAATCGGATATTGTGTTTCCCTTGCGATTGCCATTGTGGTTTTTGTACGAGAACTGTTTGGAATATTTTTACGGAGTTCCAAGCAACAGTGAAAACATATCTTGACGCACTTGAACTACACGCTGGCAATAATGAACAAAATGGTTCGATGAACGCCTCTCTGGGTGTGTCAAAAGAGTGCGTTTACCGGAGAGTTGCCCGGGGGATGATTGGCAGCAGGTGTTTTTTCAAATGAAAGTCTTGCACCATCCACTGATACATTTTCAGATCCCCCCTCGCTGCGATTTCTCAGGAGACGTATGCCAAATGATGAAATTGAGGAGTCAAGCGGGCCAGGGTCGCCTGCCCTGTGGGCTGCATTCGCTACATCTTTTGAGAAAACGCAATCTGATGCGCTCCGTGTTCCTTTCGCCTTGACGGTCGTTTGCGGAGAGCCTCCGGGAGCTCCGCAAAGCAGCTACTAATGTCTATGTTTGAAGTGTTACAACACCGCCGTAAAGATGCTATTTGTTAGCTTGTCTAGAGCGTTTTATGTTGTTTGTTAGCAGTAAGCTAAAACATTTTTGTTGTTTGTTAGCGTTAAGCTAAAGAGGCCTTTCTACTGTGTGATTTACCAAACAGATGCTATTTGTTAGCTTGTCTAGGGCGTTTTGTGTTGTTTGTTAACATTAAAATAAGCTTTTGAGTTGTTTGTTAGCATTAAGCTAAAGGGGCCTTTCCACTGTGTCATTTACCAGACGTACCGTATTCCCCGGACTATAAGGCGCACCGGACTATAAGGCGCACCTTCAATGAATGGCCCATTTTAAAACGTTGTCCTTATATAAGGCGCACCAAACTATAAGGCGCACCATTAATGCATCATGTCAGATTTTTCATCCAAATCAAATCATTCTCCATTTTATCTTTTTTATTTCAACTTCAGACGCAACAAATGACTTTATAATCACAAAATAATGATCCATAGTCTTTTTGATTCATGATTCATAGTCTTCAGCGGGCCACTTATGATTGATTTCATGACACAATGCTTCGGGACAGTTTAAATTTAGGAATTTGGTCCATATATAAGGTGCACCGGACTATAAGGCGCACTGTCGGCTTTTGAGAAAATTTTAAGTTTTCCGGTGCGCCTTACAGTCCGGGAAATACGGTATGCTATTTGTTAGCTTGTCTAGGGGGTTTTGTGTTGCTTGTTAGCATTAAGCTAAAGCTTTTGTATTGTTTGTTAGCATTAAGCTAAAGGGGCCTTTCATTTACCAGACAGGAATGAACGTATTAAACAGCTCTTGATTCGACTCCCATTAGACTGCAAGAGGTGTATCACCAAGCGGATTTTACTCATCTCTTAAAAGTCGGGCTTTAAACTTTATTCCCGCCGTAGCGTAATGTCCTTACAGCAAATCTTCTTTGGAGGCGCCGCCGATCGTCGATGCCTCCTCGCTCATCTGGAGCAGGTCTCATCAAGGCCACCAGCGTGGGTCTAATCTGCTCCCGCTAGCGACCTTTTTCCCAGCCGCCGGGTCGGCGACGTGCCGTGACTCATCCCTAATAGTGGAGGTGCTTTTCCGCGCTTTCTCCTTCCGACTTCTTTTCATTTGCTGCAAAAGTTTTGGGACACTACGCAGCTTACCGAGTTGATCCGCTTTTATTAGCTCGTAGAGGACACTTGATTGTGGGTTTTTGTCAGAGTACTTTGCAATCAGACTCGGCGTGTGCGAAGGAGTTCTTGGTGCCAGATAGGCACGTTTGGTGTTTGTTTGTCTTCTCTGCCTGTCCCTCTAGACCCCTCCCAGCTCCCACTGTATTTGTTTTGTCTTAGATCATCCCCTCACACTAAACTTGGTGAATTGTTGATCGGCTGGGCGGCTCGCACTTTGATGCCGGCCTCTGGGAAGAGGGAAAAATAATCACCATTCTCTGTATTTATTTATGACTCTTCGGGGACTTTATTAGTGATATTTTTAGCCTGAGTAAGACAAACTGCTTGAAATGCATTTTGCTGTGACGTCCAAAACACGGCGATGCCTCCCAGAAGATCGAACGGGAAGTGCACGTTGCTGCACGGGCACGTCGATTGTTCGAGCACGGGGCCGCTAGTCCTCGGTCGGTTTTGTAAATTTCGTTTGAGTCCTCGGTGGCCTGTGGCAGGAGTGCAGACTGGAGGGCGCTCTGTTTTGTCGAGGCTCCCCTAAGCAACACTGAGTGATGAAACTTTATGAAAGAGTCCTCCTAGGTTCAAGGATCTCACAGGACCAAAGGGAAAACAAACAGGGAGAAGAGTTGCAACCGCTCTCTAGCAAAATAGGCAAAGAAGCAGAAAATTCTTTTAGCCTGAGGCTAGATACACCTTTGGGTGGATGTCGAACGTGGCGGGAGACAGGCGTCGAGTATATCAAAGTTTGACTTTCAATTGAAATGATATTTTTGAGCTTGAACTTGCACGTTTTTTTTTGCATTCCGTAAATCAAGGATGTCAAACTCCTTTTTTTCGCGAGCCACATTCTCATAGCTTCTTTCGGAGAGCCATTAGGACTGTCAACCCAAATCAATGTATGAGCACCTCATATTATATCCAGTAAAAGCTACAAAACAAACTGACAAATAACTCGTTTTCAAGTCAGACGAGTAAAAACTGGTCAAATATTTAAAAAAAAAAGACATTAAAATTGAATTTGCAATTCTAGTAATGACACACCAATTTGATGCACAATTTGTCTCCGCGGGCCACATAAAAGGATGTGGCGGGCCGTATCTGGACCCCCGCGCCTTGAGTTGGTCACCTGTGCCGTAAAACAATCCAAATTTCTAACAATTGCGTGAAAAAAATGTCTAAATGCAAACTAAGATTGCCACCAAAACACCATAATGAGTTAGAAGCAGTTAAATTCAAATTAGTCATGTGACACTGATGTTAGAAGGAATGCAACCATTTTTTTTCTTCAAATTAAAAGTAATTCAATTGAAACACGAAGCAGCTTGTGGATTCCCGCCCATTTTGTTCGCCATTTTTTGGCAGTGTGGTGCAGCCAGAGGATGACGAGTGACCGAGTGGCGTTTCTGTCCAAACATGTGGCGTTGTCGACTTATGATCGGACCGCCCTCCCCTTTCATGCTCTATATTTGTCTTCACACCTAACCCTCTTCCAAAGGTCTCCAGTGTTAGTGTTTGAATTGGTTGCGGCAAACTAGCACACGCCGGACCTTTCCGTCTGTCACTACGCCGTCGTTCTCCCAGGGTCAGACACATGAGACGCGCCCGAAAGCCGTATTGTGGTTTCAAAGGCTGTGAAAAAATGCCTGCCAGGTGACCGGCTCCATGTGGTCCTAAGCTTTTTGGTGCTTCTTGAAGTGTTAAGACTTAGAGCCCCCACCTCCCTCCAAAAAACATCTTGAGGAGGTCTGAAGCTCAAAAGGAGATTTGACTTTTTCATTTCCTCAAGAGTCAGGCTGTGGTTTAAAAAAAAGACATTGAATTTAATTGAAAATCGAATCGGACTTGAGCGAATTGTTATATCCCTAGTAACGAATAAAATGAATGATCAAATGAAACACAAACTACCTAAATCCCAAAGATGAAACTTTTGCAGTGGCTCAATTCTTCTCCCGGGTTTGTGTGACACAAACAAACAAGGACCTCAGCGTGGCTCCTCGTGCAATCTCATTACAGCCGTACCCCGGAGCCACAAATTGGTGCCTAATTGGCGACTTGTCCAAATTGACTAAAGCTCATTTGTGGATGAGATTATTTTTACCCTCTCCAACTTTTCCTGCCTCGCTTTTTTTTTTTTTCCGCTTGGCCGCCGGTTCATTGTAAACTGCCGTGCGTCGCTAGCGTCCAATAAATTTGGTGAGGGGCCGAAGCGCCAAGTCGTAAACAACTCGTCCAGATGTCGTAGTGGAGTTGTCGAAATCGAAAGTCTACACACCCCTGTTGAAAAGCCGCTTTTAGATTT
This sequence comes from Syngnathus typhle, assembly GCF_033458585.1. Lineage (NCBI taxonomy): Eukaryota > Metazoa > Chordata > Actinopteri > Syngnathiformes > Syngnathidae > Syngnathus > Syngnathus typhle. The sequence goes on along the minus strand of NC_083738.1, from coordinate 26,297,922 downwards.
TGTTTAAATCCAAACTTGTCGAATGTGTAACATTTAAAGTTAAGCTGTTCTAGTAGATTTAAGTGTGAACCCCCGGCAATCGGTCGCCAACCGGTCTAGGCTCACCCTCTCATCCCAAGTCCGTGGGGGGGCAATTGAGAAGCAATTCATATCGGGATGCGCTGACTAAATAGTCCAATCGATAACATTTTGCTCAAATTGAAGCGTCAATATCAGCGTTGAAAGTGTCCCGCTTGTCTGGGCGCCGCTTGGAAGGGTCAAAATGTTGTTGGAAGGCGATTACATACAAATCTGTTTTTACTCTCTTATTTTATTTTTTCCTCCACTGCGTCGGCAGAAAAGGATTGAGTGGAGACGACAACTGTCGTCCGTCTTGTTCACTTAGCCTACGTGCACGTGTGTGTGTGTGTGGGGGGGGTGTGTGTGTGCATGCGTGTGTGTGTGTGTAAATCAATTGTAAATGATTGCACCTCTCAATAAGTGATGGCCACGTCTGGACCAAGGGGAGATGATTAATGATCAGACTACGGATATTATGAGTAAGACACACCGGGATCTTATCGCACACACGGACGCTGGCACACGCAAAGAAGGTGAAGCAAGAAAGGGAGACATCAAAGTTAGATTTTTAGCGCCGTCTTTGGCTTTATTTATCGCGTGACATTTAGCAAGAAGTCGACGCTATAAACAAATTGCGACCAAACCACGCCCGCCTTGTCAGCCGGCCAATCAAACGGCACTTTTACGAGCTGGAAAGCGGCGAGCATCTTTCTTATGCCTGTGCAACGAACGACATGAGCAAAAAAAACGAAATTGGCTTTACTTGCAAAAGTATGCACACCCCTTTTTATATTTCGTCTTTTTCCGACTACAAATTAAAGTATTTTAATTCAATTACCGTTTTTTCCCATGTATAATGCGCAAAATTTAACTAATTTATTGTCCTAAAGTCTGGGGTGCGCATTATACATGGGTACAAAAAAAAAGAAAAATGTTTATTTTTATTTTTATTTTTTTATCCGGATATGATCCGGAAGCCGCCATTACAGATGCGCTTTCTTCTCTGCTGTTCACTTCAAACACGCTCCATACGAACACAATGCTCGTTTGCTGTCACAATGTACCCTACACAAATCCGAAACATTTCTTTGCTATCGAGTTTGCTAGCGCATGCCCAGTGATACTGACCGGCAGAATAACATCCGGTTGTTCCCAAAGATGATCTTTTTTCTGAAATAATTTTACGTTTACGGACTTAAGTAGGAGTCAAAATTTGGGTGCGTATTATACATGGGTACAGGCTTTTTTCCAGCATCAACATGCCATTTTTAGGGTGCGTATTATACATGGGGGCGCATTATACATGGAAAAAAACGGTAAGTGTAAAAGGCCAATGCAAAATGGTGCTCAAGTTTGAAGCGAATGCCTCCCCAAATCAAAATCTGAAATCCACAGATGGACTCTATTTACTAACAAATTGGCACGAAGGCAACAGGATGCCGAATTCTTTATGCACACCACATTTTTCAGATTTGTATCATGAGAACAAAAAACGTTTGTCGTTCGTGGCCGTAACAAACTGCGGAACGGTTCAAAAGGGACGACTACAAGCCACTGTGTTTTCTCTTCTTTTATGATTTGCCTAACGACATGGAAATGCTTCAAAAGACAAACGGCAACTTGTTGTTTCTATTGACTGCCGTTCAAGCTGAGCGGGAGTAGATTGGCAGATTTCCCAGGATTACAACCTGCCCGCAAAGCCAATTTTCCTAACGACTTGCGCCTCTCATGTATCAACACAGCGGCTCGCAAGTGCAAAATGGTGGCACAAAGAGCTCCTGTCAAGCCCGCTGCCCAAATGGCTGTTTTGTGCTGTCACTCATTTGCTCCCCAAACATACACTTAAGCGCCTCCACTCTTGTCATTTAATATCTTGCCCCATAAAGCCCAAACTCTTTTTTTTTTATATCCTCGGTCCGAGGAGTCTTCCCTAAACACAAAATAGTTGCAGACCATTGTGAGACGTCGCCCCCCATTCACCTTTGAAGGCAACTTGGACCTCGCTAGCTTTCGCTCCCTGCAATATCTCTTCATTAGCCCGCCTCTCTGGTTGTTATGTTGTGTTGTTGCGTTATTGTGTTGCACTGTCAGACAAATGGTGGATCTGACCTCTCGCTCTCTCCAGAAAGATGATAGCCATTGATTTGTGTGTCTTCATTGCAAAAGGAACCCGTTTCAACCTTGCACGCAGTGTGGCTCAATACTGCCATCTAGTGTTGGACAAGGTTGGAAATGTGGCTGAGGGAGGAAAGTCCATTGGCCGTTATGATTTGAGGAATTGAGATGCTCAGAAAGATCTAAAAGTCGGTGACATGGTGTGTTAGTGGTCAGGATAGCTGCCTCGAGGTGCTGAGGTTTTGGGTTTGAATCTCGCCAGTGAAGATTGGAAATTGGACATAGTTGTGAGGGGTGGGAAGAAATCACGATGGGCATGACAACAAATAACACATTTTCTGATTGGCTGTCATGATTAGTTTTTGGATCTGCTGCTGTGATTAGTTTGGGGCTTTATTTTGTGTCTTTTTATTTTTTGATATGATTTGTCTCATGGTAATCATGAGCGCTTTCCTAGCTTGTGTGCCTGATACTTGCCGTGTCCATCTTTATCCTCATTCGGCGCCGTTGCACGTCGCGTTGCGTTCACTGACATGAATTCGGCCCGACGGTTCCTACGGGTTATGTGGGTCACTGCCACATCGCCTGTGGTAGTGTGTGTGAGCGTGTGTATACAAACAGTATGTGTTATGTCTGGTTCAGTTAAGGGTCAGGAAGTGTTTGGTGTAGAAAAGGCCCTAAAGTCTTTTGTTGTTCTCTAATGTGCTGTAAGCATTTTTTTTTACGTTTGTTTGTAAATGACGATTTTTGTTGGGTTGTACACATCACACAAGGATATTGTTAGTTTAGTGGTTGAAAGTTAGGCGCCGCACTTTGTCTTTCAGAATAAAAGCTTTTTGGTGTCGCAGTTAATCGACAACTATTTTGACATTGGCGCTATTGTTAACTTCAAATCATATTCTGGTTCTCTAGTCCTTGGTAAAAGAAAAGTGAATATTTTAATCAAAATAAAACATTTGGAAACTTCTGAATTGACTTTGGAAAACAATGAAAGGGCTTTTATTTTGGGTGGGGGGGCAAAAGGGCAGGTGCTTGAGCACCACCTAGTGGCTTTGTGTGCAAGTGCCTGCCTGTAAACACTCATCCCCTAGCAAAGACATGAGAAGTGTCATCTGTTTTTTGAAAGAAAAAAATCCGAATCTCTACCAAGTTTGGGTGAAAACAGAAAGGTTATTATTCGAGACAGGAGCAAGGACCCTGCAGTTATCTTTAGCGTCGCTCAAGTGCGAGCAGCCTTGGGTGCTGATTCGAAAAAGGAAGGCCGCTTCCCTTCACCCCATCACGCTCGGCGCCGCTTGAGGTCAAGCGGCGTATTTCTTCTCAGTCAAGGGCCTCGCTCTCTTTTCCTTACTTGCTTTGCCGCTCTGCATCTCCGCCGCTGCTCCTTTTTTTGCGCTTTCTTTCCGCCGTGCAGACAAGTATTCGCCGAGCTCGCTCGGATGATGCTGCTGATTTTTTCTGGAGGAAAATACGCGCCTTGGCGGAACAAAGGTTGTGGGACAATGCTTGTGTTGCGTGCGGCATGAATGCGCGACACGTGTTTCCTTGAGCGCTCCTACGAACAGCATGTGTGTGTGCGTGTGTGTGTACTTCATAGATGCTCATGTGATTCATGTGCATGAGTTGTGTGGGATCACATCCAAAGCTCGGCATTGTGTGCGCCTCTGCATGCCTTTTCATCCACCTGCGTGATTCCCCCCCTCCCTCAACCCTTTTGCTACATGTGTCTGTGTGTGTGTGTGTCGATTCATCAGGTGTCAAACCCCCCCCCCCCCCCTCAGCCTGGGGTGTCTGCTTGTGTGATACACACAGAAAGCTGCTGCCGCTGTTGGCATGGCGACGGCAAAGCAGCACCATGATTGTGATTCGAGGCTACCATGGTTTCCCAGCACCCCTGTGTGTGCGCGTGTGTGTGTGTGTTACTACGGGCCTCTCTTTGTTGTCTTTCTTCTCAGAACAGACCATCATCATCATCGGCATCACAGTCTCGAAAGACCATAGATTTCTTGTGTCTGGAGGTTAGATGTTCTTTGCACAGCGTCTGCTGTGGCTGGTGAGTCCTATCCGTGAGAGGCAGACACGGCCACAGATGTTACAGATGTGGGCCAGACCCGGTGGCGGGGGCATGGTGGCTTGCTGCCTCCTCAATTTCCTTTTAGTCTCTCGGTGTTGAGCCAGGGTGATTTCGTAGGTCTGCAGCCCGTTTTGGAGAGCCTGTTGCCATTTGTGACGATCCTGGGCGACGTCTTCCCAGATGGCTGGGTTGATGTTGAAGGATTTGAGGTCTTGTTTGCAGACATCCTTGTAGCGGAGCAGTGGGCGGCCTACTTGCCTTTTGCCTGATTTTAGCTCTGCATATAAGATGTCCTTTGGCATACGACCATCTTCCATCCGACTGACATGGCCCAGCCAACGGAGACGCCGCTGCTTCAGCAGGGAGAGCATAGTGGGGAGCTGTGCACTCTCCAGGACTGCACTGTCTGTGATCCTGTCCCGCCAGGTGATGCCCAGTATGCGTCTCAGGCAACGCAGATGGAAAGAGTTTAGCCTTCTCTCTTGATGTGCATAAAGAGTCCAGGCTTCGCTGCCATACAAGAGTGTACTGATGACACAGGCCCTGTACACTTGCACCTTTGTATGGATGGTGAGCTTGCTGTTCTGCCATACTCTGGGTGTCAGTTTTCCAAAGGTAGAAGCTGCTTTCCCAATCCGGCTGCTGACCTCGGCATCGAGTGATAAATTGCAGGTGATGGTAGACCCAAGATAGATAAAGCTGCTTACAGCTTCCAGTGTGTAGTTGTTGATGGTGATGGAAGGTGGGACAGTAGTCCCCTGGCCCATTGTCTTGGTTTTGTTTAGGTTGATGGTCAGATTGAAGTCCTGACATGCTTGGCTGAACCGGTCTAGAAGAGTCTGCAGGTGTTCCCTAGTGTGTGTTGCCAATACTGCATCATCAGCAAACAACATGTCCCGAATGGTGAGTGGTCTGACCTTGGTTTTTGCTCTCAGTCGGGATAGGTTGAATAGCTTGCCGTCTGTCCTGGTGTGTAAGTAAACTCCTTCAGTTGATGTTCCGAAGGCTTGGCGCAGGAGGAGAGAGAAGAATATCCCAAACAGAGTGGGTGCCAAAACGCATCCCTGTTTGACACCACAGCGGATGTTAAAGGACTCAGAAGTGTACCCATCGTACTGAACAGTACCTTTCATGTCAGTGTGGAAGGACTGGAGGATGCTGAGGAGTTTTGGCGGGCAACCTATCCGTTCCACCATTTGGAAAAGGCCGCTCCTGCTCACCAGGTCAAAAGCCTTGGTAAGGTCAACGAAGGCCATGTAGAGAGGTTTATGTTGTTCTCTGCACTTCTCCTGCAGCTGTCTCAGGGTGAAGATCATGTCCAGAGTTGATCTTCCTGCTCTGAACCCTGCCTGTGACTCTGGGTAGAGCATCTCTGCGAGGACTTGGAGTCTGTTTAGTACAACTCGAGCAAAGAGCTTACCGGTAATGCTGAGTAGGGAGATGCCACGGTAGTTGTTACAGTCACTCCTGTCTCCCTTGTTTTTGTACAAGGTGACGATGTTAGCATTTCTCATGTCCTGTGGGACAGAGCCTTCTTTCCAGCACAGGCATAAAAGCTTGTGCAGTCTATGCAGAAGAGCAGGCTTCCCACACTTGAGGACTTCGGCTGTTATCCCATCGGAGCCTGGAGCTTTTCCGCTGGGCAGGCTGTTAATTGCTTTGCTTAGCTCCTCAGTTGTTGGTTCCATGTCGAGCTCTTCCATAACAGGTAGGTGCCCTACATGCCTGAGGGCTGCATCAGAGACACTGTTGTCCTTGGCATAGAGCTCTGAGTAGTGTTCCACCCAGCGGTCCAGCTGTTTAGAGCGTTCAGCGATGGTTTCTCCCGAAGCTGATTTCAAAGGGACAATTTTGCGGGGTGATGGTCCAAGTGCCTTTTTGATGCCATCGAACATGAGTCTGATGTTGCCTGTGTCAGCAGCTACTTGAATGTTGCTGCAGAGCTGTAGCCAATAGTTATTGGCACAGCGTCTAGCGGCTTGTTGGAGTTTCCCCCTAGAAGATCGGAGGGTCTGTAGAGTTTTGGTGTTTGGAGTGCGCTTGTAATTTGTGAGTGCGACGCGTTTTTCTTCAAGAATTGGTGCCAATGTTGTTAAATTGGCATTGAACCAGTCATTTGGTTTTCCCTGCTTTTTGCCAAAGACCGACAGGGCAGTGCTGTGTATGGCATCCCTCAAGCCATCCCAGTACCGCTGAGCGGAGCTGGACTGGGGTGGGCCGTGGAGGGAGACTTCTAAGGCACAGAGGAAGGCTGTAGCTTTGGTTGGGTCGGTTGTTTTGCTGCTGTCGATGCGTGGGGCTCCCTTTGATTTGGATCTGTGTAGTTTTTTTGCCTGTAGCTTGACTCTACAGAGCACAAGGGAGTGGTCTGTGTCGCAGACTGCACTGTGGAGACTGCGTGTTTGAAGGATGCCTCCGAGATCAGAAGTGCGTGTTATGATCAGGTCTAACTGGTGCCAGTGACCTGAGCGTGGATGTCTCCAAGAGACTTTGCGAATGGGTTTGGTCTGGAAGTATGTGTTGGTGATGCAGAGGTGGTGATATGTGCAGAACTCCAGAAGTCTCTGCCCATTTTCATTCAGCTTACCGATGCCATGGTGTCCCAAGCAGGATGGCCAGGAGTCACAATCGGCTCCGACTCTAGCGTTAAAGTCACCAAGTAGGTAGAGCTGTTCACGGCTGGGAATGTTTTTAAGAGTCGCTTCGAGTTCATCATAAAACCTTTCTTTTATTTCCTGGGGGGAGCTAAGTGTTGGAGCGTACACACTCACTAGGTGGACAGGTCCCATAGATGTATTGAGGCAGAGAACCAGGATTCTCTCAGAGCCACCTGTGGGTGGTACCACTGCTCCCAGGAGTGTGTTCCTGACAGCGAACCCTACTCCGTGTTCCCTGGTTTCCTCAGGGGGCTTCCCCCGCCAAAAGAAGGTATAGTCCTTTTCCTTGAGTGAGCCAGATCCATGGAGTCGTGTTTCCTGGAGGGTCGAGATGTCAATTCTGAGCTTCAGGAGTTCGTTGTTGATAACTGCAGTTTTACGGACATCACTAATTTGTTGTAGGTTGTCGCTGAGCCCGGGTGTCATAGTCCTGACATTCCAGCACCCCAGGCGTAGTGCTGGAATCTTCGGTAATTTCCTTTTGTTGCTTGGTGCATGAATTTACAGCCCACTTGTTAGGATAAATCCCTGAGCTCCAAGCACCCAATGGAGCAGGCAGGCTGTGGCGGGAAAGCACCTTATTGGCTGGGGGCTGCCCAGCTTGAGGCGGGCGGTAGCTGTCCAATGAGACCGAACATCTCTCCCACCGTCGGAGGTAGCCCCTGGCACCCTCACTCTACGCCAATATGAAAGGGCTTATAACCGGTAACTGCTAACCTCCCGTGTTTTGTCTCCACTGGTTAGTGGAGCTGAAGTTTCCTCTCCAGTGCGCAAGAAGCCTGGGCAAGTTTTTTGGAAGCCTTGAGTTTCCCAGGCATCAGGGCTTCCCTCTCGGCCTTCCTGTTGTCACCCAAAGGAACGGTGAACCGATACGTTTGGCATCAGGTTGGCTGCAGGAGTTGCCAGAACAATGCCTTTTTCTTTTAAAGCATGAGTCTGCCTAACGGAGTCCAGGCCGGCTTTCCTGTCGGGGTTTGCTCCCTTAGCCTTTTCGTTCCTGACGATACCCACAAGGCAGCGGGGGTGCTATTTCCCCCATAGCTGGGACAGTGGTTAGCGGGCGCCAGGACATCCACGCGCCGGTGGGCCTGTACGTCACACCTAGGGGCCCACTGTTGCTCCCCCGATCGATCCCCTGCAATTTAGCCTGGAGCCGTGAGGCACCCAGTTACCATGTGTGGCCACGAGGAGGCATGCAGAAGTCTTGACGTTGGGGAGGCTATGTACCGGCTGAGGAGACTTACGCACTCGGCTCCTCTTTTCGCCCCTGGAAACAGGGGGCTAGCCGGCGGCAGTGGCTGAAAGCAGAAGGTAGCAAGCAGGAAGAAGCATTTCAACTTGCACTAACTACGAGCACTACTACTCCAACACCACTGCACTTCGCATCACAACGCCCTGTGTGCAAGCACACACACACACAGAGTATTGTGTACATGTATTACAATAACAATACATGTACAATAACATGTATTGTGTTGTTGGTTGTGATTGTTTTCAATGGTCTTTTCTAACACATATAAACAAGCACACGCACACGCACTTCATTGAACAAGTGTGTTTGACTCTATTTGCACCTCCACTAGTGCAACGTAGGCTAGCTCTTGACTTCCACTCAGGCTTCAATGCAGTGTTTTTTTATTTTTTATTTTTGTCAATGTGCCAGCCACAAAACACAGTGCTCGCGGCGGCTGTTGTTTTGAGCTGTTGTTATATCATGTATGACAATTTTATCATGTGATTTCTATTTAGGGCAGCACCGTATTCTAGTGGTCAGCACATAGATTTTGTATTTTCATTTTTTAAACACTACTTTCTATGTTTTATAATTGAACGTCGTAAAAAATTGGTTACCGTTTTTTTCCATGTATAATGGGCCCCCATGTATAATACACACCCTAAAAAAGGCATGTCGATGCTGGAAAAAGGCTGTACCCATGTATAATACGCACCCAAATTTTGACTCTTACTTAAGTCCGTAAACGTAAAATTATTTCAGAAAAATGATCATCTTTGGGAACTACCGGATGTTATTCTGCCGGTCAGTATCACTGCGCATGCGCTAGCAAACTCAATAGCAAAGAAATGTTTCGGATTTTTGTAGGGTACATTGTGACAGCAAACGAGCAGGTGATCGAGCAAGCGTCTGATATGAGAGCATTGTGTTCGTCTGGAGCGTGTTTGAAGTGAACAGAAGAGAAGAAAGCGCATCTGTAATGGCGGCCTCCGTATCATATCCGGATAAAAAATATATGTATATGTTGTACCCATGTATAATACGCATCCCAGATTTTAGGACAATAAATTAGTTAAATTTTGCGCATTATACATGGAAAAAAACGGTAATTTATTTTTTATGTAAATTTTTTAAAATACACATTAAGAAAAAATAAAAACATTCCAGGATGGAATTTGCAGTATATCATTTGAGAAACCACCGCGTCCGAAGAAGAACAACCAATCACAAACTATAAAGGCATGACCAACGAGATGTGAATCATTTGGAAGTCGTGAAGTGCGGTGACTTTTAACCCAGCCATCATTTTTGATCATCATCAGTCTCATAAAATGTAAAAGTATCTTTTTTTTTGCGCACGATGATACAAATCAGAGCGAGCCTCATTTCGTAGGCTTCATCGCCAGAAAGGCGACAAGATAATCCAGATGGATACGCTGCTTGTTACGACGTCAACGATGAAATGATGATGAAACAGACGGTAACGGGAGCACGTCGGAGGCGGTCCGGGGAGACAATGGAGATTATTTTTTTTTGACGCAATTTAGTGTTTTTGAATGCGCTGACTCAAACTGGGATTCTCGAGAGCCGTTCGAGATCACCTGTTTCTTCGTGCCGCGTAATCGGAGTCCCTCTGCGGTCACGCGGGCTTTGTTTGAGTCGCTTCCCTCGGCTCGCTTCCCGCCGAGCGTGCTTTCGCGCGCTCTGTCTCCGTGCTATTTTTTGCCTCGCTTTGAATGCACGCTGATTTCTAAAGTGTATCTGGCGGAATTATCGGCGTCTTAATGAAACATCCCGGCTTCTTTTATGTGGAGAGCTCAGGCAATCAGCGGGCGAGATTGAGCTCCTACACGCTGATAGAGACGGCGTATCGGCAAATCAAAGCCATGGATTCAATTAAAAACATCCAGCGTGCCTTTTTGTGTTAGAGTCACTGACTACTCCTTTTTATATATATATATAAGATGACATCCTCTTTTAGACGTTACTAACGAGGCCTTTTGGCCTTCATTTGATTTGTCAATGAAAAATAATGGAGGTGAGTTCCAGAGGTTGGAAAGTTGCTGACTCAACAAAAATACAAGATCGGATGAGTAATCAAACCGAAGAGCGACAATAACGGCTATGACGAATTTGAACGATAGCACCGCGTCGTAACAACGAGGCGCTCGAAAGGTGCATGGCGTCATACTTTCTACGAGTTGGAAATATTTTGGTGGGCCACTGATTGGACAACTTCAATACTGAATATTATTGAGGTTTTATATTTGTCCTGCATAATATTCTAATGCCACAAAACAGTTTTCTATTTTCTTTATGATTATTATTTCTAATTTATTATTTTATTATTTGATTTTTTAATTATTTTTTCTGATTTTCTGTCTGCCATCTAGTGGCGATTGGTGTTATTACAAGTCCAAACTGCAGTTGACCCAATTATCTGCAATTTGACACCACATGACAATCCACTTGCTTTGGGGCCAGTTCATCCTGTGACCAAGCTGATCCTCATCTAGTTTGCCGCATCTTAAATTTTGACTTAGAAGTGACATCAGCATTGTGTGCGTGTGTGTGCATGTGTGTGTGTGTGTGTGCGCACTTTTAAGCTTGCTGCCTGTGTGAGTAGTTTCACACAGGCTGCATTATTTATGCAGCTGTGCTATTGTGCCTTCGAACTCCTCGTCTCTCCTCGCTGTGATGAGCAGATGGGATTTTTTTTTTTATGTTACGTTGGGAGGGGGCGAGGTCGTATATAGCACACACACACAATCGCACACTTAAGTCTATTTTTAATCTTTTTTTTGTCACCCTCATTAGTTCTCGACTGTTCTTTCGTTCTCTGACACCACGTCTTGTCTATACCTGTTGACGTCTTCTCGAAGGTTAGCGGTCATTTCATTAGGCACACTTGCACGGATTAACGGAGAGTCAACACGCGAGAGCTGCACGGGAAGACGACAAATATGTAATTGAGGCTCAGCGGTGCTTCGAGCCTTCCTCCTGTTCGTCTTTTGACTAATAGCGTGAATTTGTTATCAGCCTTCACTTTTCATTTACAATAAATACCCCCCCCCCCCTCCTCCTCCTCCTCCTCCTCTCCACGTCCAGAGGCTCCCTCCTCTTGATTGCACATTATCACCCTCTGCTCTGACACGGACGTGTTGCAGCATTTATCACACTTATCAGAGGGCGTCATCAACATGAGCATCGCCTTTGCTTGTCCCCCAAGGGGGCGGGGGGGGTTGCATTTGCTACACACATACAAACACCAAGATGTATCCGGCTACTCGGTCGAAACGTGGCAAATATTTCCCCGGTGGTTTTCCGGTTTAGCACGGCACCCGAGGGTGCACTCGAGCTCGATCCTGTTTAATTGAGTGTGTCTCATCATCTGTAATGGGCCTCCCTTCCCAAGCTAATCAGTTTCAAGTGCTCCTATGCATGCTTGCTACCAAAGAAGTTTGTGTGTGTGTGTGTGTGTGTGTTTTTTTTCTTTCTTAAGGAGTCCAGGTGGGCCTGTGAGTTCTTTACATCATGTTCACACAAATACTTCCAAAAAAAATGTGACTGTGTGAATGTGTGTGATAAATAAATAGATAATTGATAGATAGATAGATAGATAGATAGATAGATAGATAGATAGATAGATAGATAGATAGATAGATAGATAGATAGATAGATAGATAGATAGATAGATAGATAGATAGATAGATAGATAGATAGATAGATAGATAGATAGATAGATAGATAGATAGATAGATAGATAGATAGATAGATAGATAGATAGATAGATAGATAGATAGATAGATAGATAGATAGATAGATAGATAGATAGATAGATAGATAGATAGATAGATAGATAGATAGATAGATAGATAGATAGATAGATAGATAGATAGATAGATAGATAGATAGATAGATAGATAGATAGATAGATAGATAGATAGATAGATAGATAGATAGATAGATAGATAGATAGATAGATAGATAGATAGATAGATAGATAGATAGATAGATAGATAGATAGATAGATAGATAGATAGATAGATAGATGTGTGTATACAGTACACATCTCCCAGATAGATAGATAGATAGATAGATAGATAGATAGATAGATAGATAGATAGATAGATAGATAGATAGATAGATAGATAGATAGATAGATAGATAGATAGATAGATAGATAGATAGATAGATAGATAGATAGATAGATAGATAGATAGATAGATAGATAGATAGATAGATAGATAGATAGATAGATAGATAGATAGATAGATAGATAGATAGATAGATAGATAGATAGATAGATAGATAGATAGATAGATAGATAGATAGATAGATAGATAGATAGATAGATAGATAGATAGATAGATAGATAGATAGATAGATAGATAGATAGATAGATAGATAGATAGATAGATAGATAGATAGATAGATAGATAGATAGAGCGAGATTGTGATTTCTTTGCCATGTTTAAATTTTGCCTGCCTTCTTTTTCCCCCCACTTCTCCACATCCTCTTTCGTTTCACACATTACCTTTTCCCTCGCTCTTTTTCCCCGTCCCTCCATCTTTCTTTGCCTGCCATCTTTTCCTTCATCTGACTCAACACCTTGCACTTTGCATGTCTATTTCGGGTCTCCATCATCTTCCTCTCCCCGAGCCAGCATCACCTCCCCCTGGTTCTCATTATCTGACTCCCTCTCCTGTCTGCGTCTCTGCATGGATGTCTTTCTATTCCTGAACCTGTGCCACCCACACACACACACACACACACACATGTGCGTGCAGGTGCAAGGTTTGAAAGGCGCTTGCACCCTCGTGCTGTCATTTTCTCCCGCTCTGCTGTCTTCTGCCTCTGGGAGCTTGAAAAGGACGCCAAAGCGGCTCAGTGGAAGGAGGGAAGCTAACTGCATTATCAAGCTTCCACCTCCCCTTTTTTATTTGGTGTGGGGGGGGGGGGGGGGCATTTCGAGGATTTGTGCTTGCAAGAACCTCCAAAGTATTGGCCACAACAAAAAATGTCCATATTCAATTAAGTTGAGCGACTGACATTTAAGTGACCAATTAGGATATGACACGGTCAGTTTTGGGAACCTTTTGATGAAGGTTTTAAAATTCCCATAGATGTGCTTCTTTTCTTTCATGTTGACTTCTTGTAGATGTCAAGCCCAATACTTTTCCCTAATAGTGTAAGAGGATGAAACAGGTTTGAGCTGCGAAGCTTTTGAGACCGCTAGCTGCGCTTCAACGCACTTCCTGTCTAGAACGAGGCGAGAGAAAGCAACGGGGCGTCCGCGTAATGATGTTGTGCGAGTGTGCGTCTCCACTCGATTGTGTGATGTCCAAAATGACCGCCGATACTTGACTTCCAATTTCAGCCGACACTCCACCGGCGTCGCTCGCTTCTCTCCTCGTCCGCCGCCTTCTCGGCAGATCTCTCAATCTTCTCACAAAAGCCTCATCTTGCCCGAAATGTCACGTTGGAGCTTTCGCTTCTCCCGTGTACGCAAAAATGGGGCTGCCGCCTGTCGAAAAAGGTCACGTAGTGAGGCACACAAATGTGTGGATATCGGGATTAAGGGTGAAATTCCAAATGAACTGAAATTGTATGACAAGCGTTGCAGGTGGATTTAATGTGACCTGTAAATTTGTGATGCTTAGCTGTTCAATGTTTCAGTACATTTAGCGCAACTGAACAGTTGTTGGTATGAGGACTAGCGCAATAGCTTTGTTGGCGTAGCGTTAGCAACAGGTATCGCTAGAAGAATCGGGTCATAGATTCATAACGTTTGTTAAAATGACAGAAGAGATTAGGTATATATCTCAACAAGGAAAAGTAATAGCTAACGCTAAATGATTAAGCTGGCGCTTCTTGCTAGCGCTAGCAAGTATTGCTAGAAGAATAGTGCCATAGATTCATAACGTTTGTTAACATGGCAGAAGAGATTACGTAAATATCTCAAGGAAAAGTAATTAAATGCTAGCCAGCTCGTATAGCTAACGCTCAATCACACAAAATAAACACTGATTAAGCTAGCGCTTCTTTCTAAAATATTTTCTGGACATGTGCATGATGCCGAGGCAAGGCGGAAGATCAAATTGGAGCTTTTCCTGCTAGCTACGTAACTTGTTGATACTGATTAGCTAGCTAACAATGGTACATTTTAGAATCCCAAATTAACACCAACGTCCGTCGTATACTTCTCATCTGACCCATTTTGCTTGAGCAATTGTCCAGAACGTCTCGGTATCAAGAATAAGGTCGGTAAAGTGGATCAGGACTCCGAGGGATGATCCAAAGCCCTCAGAGAGGTATTCTGCACCTGGCTGCCGTCGGTGTTGTTTTTCTATCCGCCTGTGCTGTGATGTTCAGCCACGCGTTCATTATCATCAGCGTGAACGCAGAGCCGAGCCGCAGCCCGAACTGCCGGCGCCGACCAGCAGCGGCTCGCCGCGTTCATTTTGTCATCTCGCGATCTCGTTTCACCACCTCCTAATTGCTTTTCACATTCTTTTGAATTCCTGCTGCCATCTCTTGATCAGAGATGTTTGTCTGCGCAGTGTTCTCCACACTCCCCGTCACCTGCCCCCCCTTTTGCCGGCTCCCAGCTGTGTTGTTTGGGACGCCTCCAACATCCCGCCATCTGTAAACGCCTCACCCGCCGGCGCTCGTGCCGCGGCGAGCTCACCTTTCATTTGCTTCCTATTTTGGGGGTGTTCACGCCTCGTACTTATCGTCTTTCTCAGCTTTATTCAATTACTATTCCATTATGTCTCCCTGACTCTCCACAGCACTTGAAGTTCCCGTGGGGAAGAAAGCAGGAAACAGAAACCAATCAGCATCCAAAGAGCTCGGATAGGATGTGACAATACAAACAATAGCGATTAAGGGGCAGACTGGGTGTGCTTGTGTGACTTAGTTGACGTTTGAGAGAAGGCTGGCTGACTCCAAAGTGCATCGCAGTAATCCATCTGAGCTCCGCGCAGAGATTACGGTTTTGATGTGTTGCTATGCAAAGATATTTTTTCGATATTTTATGGCAAGGCAGGGCAGTATTTCCTTTATGTATCCAGGACCTAAATTATTTATTTATTTGTTTGTTTATTTCCAGGACCTAAATGATTTATTTATTTGTTTTAATATTTTAATATTTTAATATTTTAATAATTTTATATTTTAATAATTTTATATTTTTATATTTTTCCTTTTTTTATATTTTTATATTTTATTTATTTATTTATTATTTTATTTATAGACCCATATCAGAATTTCAAAATCTATTCCACAAGTGAGGTGAAAGACGGAACTTTATGGTAGGATTTCTAGTGATGGTTCGGTGTAGTTGTCATGTATGTTAGCGTTGAGTAAGAGCGGTTAGCATCGGCTTTATCGGGGTCTTACCGACGTTCGCATATTTCGTATCCACTCTCGAAATGCAGATTTTCAAAGCGAAATTTCAGACGCCTCCTAGCGACCCTGATGATCGTCTCATTAGAGTCAAAGTAGCATGTTGCTCTCAAGGGCCCGCAATTAGACCGAGTCACGTCAGAGCGAAGTCTTGATGAAGGCGATTAGACGGCCGGGCGCGACGGAGGCCGCCATCCGTCAGCCGGCCCGGTCCCCCGTCCACCCCTCCCCTCCGCATCCATCACCATTACCACCAAACTTTGCCTCTCCCGGCAAGACTCATTCCACCCTGGCAGTTTTATTTCCATCCTCACTCTTCTGCATCCATCTCATTTCCTGCCATGCAGTTATATATATTCTGGGATAAGTGCTCTCCATGAATCTCACACCTGCTTTCTTCCTCCCCACCAACTTCCAAACTCTCTCCGGCGCATCTCCTTTGTGTTCGTCCGTGCGTCTATTCATCCCTCCCTCTCTCTCTCGCTCTCTCTCGTCTCCTTCCTTCCGTTTTGTCTTCCGTCGTCATGCTTCTCCTTTAATAGGCTCTTTTCTCTTATTGCCCCCTTATCTTCTGCAATTTGACTCGCATCACCTCACCACCATCCCTCATCCAAATCGTAGCGGCATTCTCATCAGCGTGCCCGTGTTTTGCTCCTCGGAAGGCATATGAAAGGCGTTGGAACACAAAAGTCTCTGTTAAAAGTTTCTGTTCTACTTGTCGTTTTTTCTCAGAAAGTTATATTTGATTCTCTTGCGTAATATTGGATTGGAATTGTTTGTCAGTGCCCTCAATTGTTTTCTCTTTCTGCGATGTTTGGAGTGATTTTGTGCCTGGCTCAAAAAAAATCATAACCGCATTTATTGGGATATTGTATTGCTTTACCGTAATTTTCGGACTATAAATCGCGGTTTTTTTTCATAGTTTGGGTGGGGGGGCGACTTATACTCAGGAGCGACTTATATACATATATATATGGGGGTTTTTTTCACTTTTTTGGGCATTTTACGGCTGGTGCGACTTATACTCACTCCGGTGCGACTTATAATCCGAAAATTACGGTAATTATGTGAAGCACATTGATTGATTGTTTGTTTGTATTATGCTGTCCAACAAATAGCCAGCATAATGACATCATCAAGTGGCACTAAAATGAAAATTAGCAACATAACATTAGCAAGATACGTGAAAAGCTGGCGTCATTTGACACAAATTCAACACCCTGCTACCGTATTTAGCAGGAGCAACAATCATTAGCACATTAGCAACAAATCGCTAACCGAAAGGCTGTTGCCAATGCTAGCAAGCTAATGTGGCTAACTGGGCTTACTGCATGATGCGAAGAGACTTAGTTTTTGTCATGAGCTTAGTCCTAAAAAGAACATCAATAGGTGAAAGTATTTAAAAGTTAGAAGGCAACTAAGCTTTTATTTGATGTGCTGCGACCGCATCGGAAACAAGAAAAGTAACAACGCAACAACTTTATTTCTCATGTGTGAGAGTCAACAACATCTGTCTCGTCTATTATGTCTATTTTAGCGATGGCCTCGAAGCTGACGCTCTCTCGTCTCGCCCTGTTTTCCCGCCAGCCGCCTTTTCCATCTCGCCACAGTAGAATTACCCTGATTACGATTGTGGCGGTGATGATAATGATAAGCAGGGTACAATGACACTCTCTCCATCTCCCCTCACATGTCCAGCACCCGGGAGATGATGATTGACTCCACATCTGCCCTCGCCTCATTTTCTCCTCCCGCCCCGCTCAAGCTCTTTGTTTCTTTTCTGTCTCACTGGGGAAGTGTTTTTTTGTTTTGTTTTGTTTTTTTACTTCCCTTGTGCTCTCCTCGTAACCCTCTACCGCTCTCATCTAGTCCTTTTTGAGTCTTTTTCAATTTCCCAGCACTCTTTCATCTGTGTTGTTGCGACCTTCCCTCCTGCATCTTACCTCGGCTACTTGCCCCCCCCCCACACACACACACATCCGAAAGCCCCATTTCTCCTCCTCGGCTACCCACTTTGCTCCCTCTGTCACAAAGCAACATGATCCATTTCCTTTCAGGCACATCTCATTCAGTCCATAATTATAGAATTGCTGTGTCTCTTGAACATGTGAAGTGGACAGCACAAAATGGCCTCCTTTAGTGGCCTTTCATCACCGGCGCTTTTCATTATGTGCCTGTTTTCCTTGCTCGCCGTACAAATAAAAGTGCATTCACCGTATTGACACTAATGCACTTTCGAGTTCAGAAAATGTACAAAAGTTCATCAAATGCGGCTTTTTTTTTTTCTTCCCTCCTGAACTAAACGCAAGCTACTAAAGTACATTTGCGCAGTAAGCCAAGCATCTTTCAATCTTACATGACAAGCTTTGTTGTTGAAATAAACTTGGCGATATTGAGCCAAGGCACTTATTTACCATCTGACAACGAGTATATACTAAAAAAAAAAAAGTACGCTCAAATGTATTTGCTAAGTAAATGGGGGCTGTTTTGTTTAATGTATCTTCTGCCATCTAGTGGAAGATCTTTGAATTGCGCTGCCTGTCATTCCATGTTGCTGACATAGATAGATGAATAAAAATACAGGATAATTTGGGGACTGATTAAAATGACAGAAAGTGTCAGGCAATGTTGGTGCTCTCTGTAGTCAACAATTTAAAAAATAAATTAGAGATGCAAGTAAAAAATTATTGGGTTTTTTTCGCACTGGTTCCGAATCTGACGTTTTTTTCTAACACATTAAGTCTTCATAAAAATAATAGTACTGATTTAATAAGAAATACATAATACAATAATATCTCATTATTAGGGTTAGGTTCAGAAAAAAAAAATCTGAAACATCATAACTATGAATTTCAATTGCCAAAATCTGTGTTGCGCAAGCTTTTGTCGGTCAAACTTAAAAACAAAGAATAAAAATATCTCCAAAATGTGGCAGAACAAAAGTACTTTTTTTTTTTTTTTTTTAAATATGGGTCAAAAAGAAATTTAGGAAACAATAAACCATTTCTGATTGAACAATGCTGTAAATAATATAGGCTGCCACTATGTAATCCAGAATTCTCTCATTAGCTGTTAAAAGGTAATGACTCATTTAAAATGCATTAGGGACACATGACATTTTGAGCATTGCTATTGTTGTTATGACGTCATCGGTGGTAGTGAAAGGGCAAAAATGGCCTGCTCTATTGCTCATTTGTTAACTTAAGGGCCAAGCAATTAGATATTGGGCCGCTTTTGTGACATTTCGCAAAAAGAAAGTAGCCATTTTAAATGAAAACTCCAAAGATACGCTCGTAACTATACAACACTGCGTTGAGTCAATATTGTGGGGGAGTTTCATTATCTTGTAAATGTCACGTACATTTTTTTTTCTCAAAAGCTGCAAAGCTTGTTCTGCTTTTTTTTTTATAGCACTTAAGGCACACACTGAAAAACAACCACCACTAACACAGTAGTCCTTCATATTTTTCTCTTGTTACAAACTCCCCCAGCATGAGGATCGATAGTGCCACATCGCCATGGAAACAATATGGATTGACGCGCCATGGAACGGCATCATGCGAGCAGGTGCTGCTTTGTTGAAAATTAAAACGTCTTCTCTGCAAAATCCTACCCCCAAAAAAAAAAAATCCTGTCTTGGAACATTTTGTGACAGTCCCAAAACTCCCCCTGCTATTTTTACCTCAAATAAATGTGGTATTGAATGTGACAGTCACTGTGATAGCACATCAAATATTCAGTGTCCCAGACTGTGAGGGCCTCGTGTTGTCTCTGAGTGGAACAAACAAGCAGCTTTGTGCCAGACCAGCGTCATCAAAGTGACGTTCCGAAGACATTTGGAATGCGTTCGTCTCTTTACGGCGCTCTTTGTTGATTTTTTTTTTTTCGGTTATTCCTGCGTCAGATCGTTTGAGATTCGATCGTTTGCTTTCCACTTGGAACTTTCCAAAGCGAACAAGGTGAAGCAGCAGTTAGCTGTTATGCTGCGCGCACGTCACAAGTCAGCTTCAAGTATGAATGTTTTTTTTATTTTTTTTCACTATATGGTCATTTAAAAAAAAAAAAAAAAGTTCATTTTCTTTATTTTGCTTTTAAATGTCTGGAAATATTGAGTTTGCAAATGCATTTAAATCACAGGTGTCAAAGTCAAGGACCGGGGGCCAGATCTGGCCCACCACGTCATTTATTGTGGCCCCCTGAAAGCAAATCGTGCAACTTCCATGAGCCTCACTAAAATTCATACCAAAAGATTTGTTTTTATCATTTTTACAGTAACGAACAATAATTAACAAACTTCTATCCTTGACATCCGATTTCAAAGCTAGCAATCTATTATTTTTTTGTGTGCAATATGATAAGACGATTTTTTTTTTGGTTTCACTGTCATAACAACCATCTGAGGGAAGCCAAATCTAAAAATAAGTTTGACACCTCTGATTTAAATGTGTTCTTTTAGGGATTTTGAAAAAGCTACCTTTATTCTCTTTGCCTTTGAATGTCTACAGCTTTTTTTGTTTGTAAACGCTTTGAGGTTTGGTGAGGCACACTGAGTTGTGCTTTATAAATAAAGTTGCCTTTTGTTTTATATTACAAATTTCCCAAAATGACGCCAAAATAAATGACATGTTGGTTTTTTGACATCAAAAGGGCGGGGATCGTGTCGGAACAAAAACTCAAAAGATCTTATTTTTGAACTTTTTCAAAGTGGATTACAGCAGTCATTTGGCTCATGTGAGATGAAATCTACAATAAATATATCTCCCGCTGTTAGTCGACCTCTTTTTCTAATGAGTTTCCGCATGGCGAAAGAGCAGATGTGATTTGTGGAGAACGAGTCGTTTCCTCGAGTGTCGTAAAAAGTAATGACGTGAAACGTGAAATATGTCCACCCGGGCGGCGCTGCCGATTCTCACTCCGCCCACATTTTCCATCTTCGTGATTTCAACGCTGCAACGGAGGAGCGCTTAGATAGACGATAAGAAACCCATAAAGGGATTTTTTTTTTTTTGTCAAGGCGCAAACAGCAGGCAAGGTGAGAAAACAGAAGAATCTCGCCAATCCTTTTTGATTAGGGGCTCGTTCAAGATGCTAATCTTAGAGGTTACCTTTTGGTTTTCTCCATGGAGAAATTTTTATATAAAGTTTAAGAAACTTTGTTTGGAATATCGTAAACATCAAATTGTTTGACTTTGGTTAGATGATGAATTTGGGGTTGTCCGCTGGCTGTAAACTGTGATCATCAACATTTTTATTTATTATTTATTTTTATTATTTATTTATTGATTTCCAATTTTTATTTAACAAATTCGGTTACATGTTAAAGTTCAAAGCGACTATGATGTTACAGTGGCTTTTAGTGACGTAAATTATTTTATATAATTATGTTAAATGTGCTTTTTTTGGGGGGGATGAACACGTCTCCTTTTTAATTAATGAATTCAGATTTTTTTATTCAATTTTTCTATTTTCAAAGTCGAAGTCTGCTTTATTGTCAATCTCTTCACATGCCAAGACGCACAAAGAAATCGAAATTATTTCCATTTTGACAGCAAAGTAAAATAAAACCAAATAGACAACAACGTGATATAGTTACAACTTTACACAATAAATGACATCACAGCATATGATGAAGAAAATGTTCAGGTTGCTAGGCAAAAGATTCCAAAGTGGGGATGGGGTCTTGCCAAGGAATTGTTTTATTTATTTCGTGTTTAATGACAGTAATTAGTGGGACTTTGTGAAACTTGGTGTAGAAAGTCTGAGAACTTCTGACATCAAAAAAGTCTCCATTGGTATGAAAAGCAATGAACATGTTCACGTTATACAGTCCAAAAAATATATCTGCTGTCAGAGTGGACACACGTCGCGAGGCCCACTGATGATTGAACTTGCGAATGAGTCACCTCTCATTTTCCATCCCGAGGTCGCCATTGTTCTCGCCCCCTCTTTTCAAAGTGCACTTTGTCTCCACAGGACCTTTCTTCCATCTTTTTCTCCGGCCATTTTCCCTCTCTTTTTTAATACCAGTGTGAGCCATTCAGACACTTGGTGCTCTTTGCTCTCGCTGACCTTTCCCTCCCACTCTTTCTTCCTGCCGTCACGTTTTTTGCTCCGCTTGGTTGCCCTCACTTCATTCGACGGCGTGTTCACAAAGTAGCCGCAGCTTGACATTTAGTGGAGGACAAATGAGTGGCGGCAGTTATAGATTGCCACCGCGACGCTCCCGAGGGACGCGGATCGGGCTAATGGCGGCATCGTCTGCTCCCCTTTGGCCCGCCGATAATCAATAAGCATTTCTTTCTTTGGCCCATCCTTTGTTGAACACAAGTCCAAGTCCAATACGTCAACGTTGGCTGATGCGAGTGTGCACGTTAGTCGCCATTAAATAATTCCAAACAATGTCTTCAAGTGGAAGTCAAAACTTTTTGCAATAATATGTTCTGTGGAGTCCGACAAGTGTTCTAGTTAATATTTGGTCTGTGGAAAATGAATTAAACAGGCGAAATCCACTTGATATTATCCATCTTAGTGGGCGGCCATTTTGCCATTTGGTATCGACTGACGATGACATCACAGTTGCCAGGACTCAAAGCAATAACCAATCACTGCTCACCAGTTTTCAGAAACTCAGCCGTGATTGGCCGTGACCTGACACGTGACAACTGTGATGTCATCTTCATTCGACAGCGGACAAAATGGCCGCTCACTGATTTTGCTGCAACTTACCTTAATTCAAGTTATCGGCCCAAAACCTAATAACGCTACTCGACTAACCTGGAAGGTCAAAAGATTTGAAACATTGACAAGACTGAAGAAAAACACGAGAGCTCTCCAGTGGAACCCGCATGAAACTGTTTCATCGAATTTAGCGGAAGTCTGTCACTCACCTTCTTTCTTGTTCCCAGTCCCTCACGGGCAATTACATTTGACAAAGCGTAGCGACATATTAATGCGAGCAGATCTCTTTTCCTCCCCCTCGGCTCGCCCGTGTTTACTTTCTACTCTCTGCCTTGAATGCAGTCAGCCGATGCCATTCGTGACTTTGACAAAAGTTTGCCTGCTTTAAAGGCAGGCACAGTCTTACTTCTCGCTACTTTCCACCTCGTGACTCCCTCGCGCTTTAAATCACCTTGGGATAATTCGCCCTCCGGCGAGCCACCACATCCAGTGTCAAATGTAATTGGATTTTTCTTAAGAACAGAAGATTAAAAACGTATCTGATGATATACGACTGTTGCAAATGGCGGAAAAAAAGATTTGAACTTTCTGTACCGTCGGTTGGTTTTCCGGTATGCTGGGGCTCTCGTGAAGGTGATTTATTTGTTAGAAGAATATTAATTCACAGAGATTCCAAGCAAGGTTATTAACAAAAATGAATGAAATAACTAAAATTAAGATAAAAGATACATTTATGTTAACAAAATAAAAACAAATGGTTTGGAAAAATTAAAACTACATATTACATTTTTATAAAACAAGTACTTTCGGTCTTTGTCAATTTATATCATATATGAGTTTTGTGCTTCAGTTGCAATGTTGATTTTGCTTTTAATTCCACAAAAAAGAATCAAGGTCAAACAGTCATTTGAGAATTGTAATTTATTTACTTGATTACATAAAGTGACCTATTTTTTTTATTTGCTCTAGTTAAATGTATTATAAAAACTATAAATAAAAATTAACCAAAACAAAATATTTAAAAAAAAAAAATACTCCAAAAACTCATTAAAGTGAATTAAAAAAAAAAAACTTAAATAAAAACTAACGATAACTCCCAAACTATTAAAAGCGTGATTCCAAGAGGGTCTGCTAATGAACAGAAAGTATTTGGTTGCCTGTGAGTGATTCAAAATAACATCCTTTTTTATTATGGGTTTTATTGTCAGGATAAAATAATTACAGCTGAGAGTAAACATAAAAATGATAAACACTGGTGAACGTTAACTCAGAGGAAGACGAGAAAGACCTTTAGTGTAATTGTGGACCTGACGCCCTATCAAGCGTTCTCTTTCTCAACTTTCTTTGTTTTGTCTCCGCTTAATGGCTCATTTGGGTTAGACAAAGTGCGCTAACATGAGAGCCTTTGATTGATTTGGCTTTTTTCCGATGAATCCTTCAGCGTGCGTATTGACCCGCTGTGTGGCTGCTCATCAGCGTGATGATTTATCATCCCAGCGGAGGCCCGGCTGACTGGCAGTCACGATACTTTGTTGCCTCCCAGACACGCCTCGCTATAACTAGGGAAATGTCACAAGCTTTACATCCGGCAAGTCAATTTGAACTCGTTTTTGTTTATTGCCTTGATCTTCTTTGTCCTCCCTCTTTGCCTGAGATGTCACAGTAATGCTATTGCGCTATCAAGATGAACGATGCTAACTCGGGAGGATGTAATTACAGTTACAAGTGACATTAAACGCCTTGTATTGTGAATTCAGAGATTGTTGGGAGATAGATGCTGAAAGCTTTCGAGTGCCTTGGTGTCTGCCATGAGTACGTCGAGAAAGCAGAGGAGCGAGGTAAATAAAATCGTTGGCGATCGAATAGAGCTTTAGAGTGCCTCGGCACGGTGCGGAAAAGCCACCCAAAGGTTTTAAGCGGATAAAGCTTCTAATTAGGGCATTTTATGGTGATTTTTTTTGTATTCTCTTCCTTCAGAGATGGCCAACTAAGGCAGTAGAGAGGAAGAGACGTGCAGCACTGGAAAAAAAATAAGATGATTCATTCAAGCCACTGATCCTGTTTTCTCAATGGCGCAATGGCGCTACTGTTTATTTGTGGTGCCACCAGCGTTCTTGCCCCCCCCCCCCCTCCAAAGTATGTGTGACGTCATTATTGGATATTTTTACATTCACATTTGCAAGGTTGACTTGGGCTATAAAGAAATAACGTGTTGATACATTTCCAGTGAATGCAGCTATGGCTGAGTGATGACACATTTTGCTGTCTTCGCCGGCCTCCCTTCTGCTATTCACAAACTTTCAGCGCCATCAAGTGGTCAGCTCTTGCAATTGCAGCGTTGTCAATTTCAAAACAAGATGAGATTCGTGGGCACTTAATGGCTTCTTTTTTATTATTCATTGGATTATTATGGTTTAATCATTCATGTTTGCAAGCATCCGCCGCCACTTCACTTCGTTTCAAACACTCAGCAGTGTACTGGTAATAGAGGAGACTGATTTTTTTATTTTTTTTTTTCACTTCAAAAGAGGAGATATGAAATCATGGCCTTGAATGAAGACAAGTGAATAGAGGGCGAGTAATCCAACCACGTGACACAATAATACTCTCGATTTAAAAATAATTTCAAGTCTGCAGTGTACTTCACTCTTTAGATGAAAATTTGTAACTGACTGGACTGATCATTTGCCCAGTATTGTTGAACCCAAGTAGTGTTTGATGGAAATAAGCAAAAATAACACTTCCTATAGTGTTTGTTTCTGACAGAAAACAAAATGAAAACGCATTCAAATTTTATTCTAACCTAAACCCCTAAAACTGTGAGTCACGCATTACACAATTGTGTTGCTGTAACATTCTCTACATTTAATATATAGAGTGTATACATTTCTCCAATTTTCTCGCAGTTCAGTAAATTCTGAATCCATCTAAAGCTGTCATTATGACCAAATGGTGCGTTCAATGGCCAAGTGGCATACGGTAATCCCTCGTTTATCGCGGATAATTGGTTCCAAAAACCACCCGCGATAAGTGAAATCTGCAAAGTACGGTCACCAACAAGAAGTTCTGGGCAGGCTAACGAGTTAGCGGGAAGATGCTAATTCGCGATCGTGCTAACACGCGAAAACGGACCTCTAAAGGAATGTAAACAAACATTTGGAGCAATACTACATTGTCCTAGAGGTTAGACACATGTTTCCTCGATTTAGAAGTGATATTTTGACTTTTAAATGTTTTTTTAATTTGGGGAAAAAATCCGCGATGTAGTGAAGCCGCGATGAACGAAACGCGAAGTAGCGAGGGATCGCTGTAACTGAATGTTATTATTGGACTCAGCCAACAGCAATGCAAAATATCTTGTCGCAACTTTTGTTGAGTTTCTCGTGGTCGCAGTACTCAAACAAGGACAAAGAGGAAAAGCAGATTAACAGTAAGTGTGTTTAAATCCAATCCGGGGGAAATTTAGTGAAGAAAGACTTTCTAGATGGGTGGAAAGCGGGTTGCGACGCTAACATTAGCTTATTATTTAGCTTATTAGCTTAGCAAGTGCTAAGGCAATAACGTTAACTTTGGCATATTGATACGCGTTGTTATGTCGTAGTAAGTTTCATTTCCTAACCGATATGTTTTCTACTAAAACGTTTCGCTTTGTTAGTTCATAGATTGATTGCAAATACCTCAAACTTATTTTTGCTCTCTTTGATGATGCTCTCTCAATGATGTTATTTGAGCTCTGTTCCGTTGTATATATCATGATTTGGAGTGCAAGACATTTTCCTAACATTGAATTGTATTTATTTAGAACTCATACCAGACAAGATTCACAAAATATTTTAATATGTTTTACTAAAATAAAGTGTCATGAACTTAATTCAGTAAATTCAATATAATAACAAAAGACAAGTCTTGCCTTCATTTATTTGTTCTTTTTAACAGATTTTTACTCATATTGTCTTGAGGTCTAACAAGTCCCCACTGGTACCATGATTTTTTTTTCTTTTTTTTTTTTTTTAGATTTCTCCTAACAGTGAATTAAATCGCGCCCTGCTAAGTCCCCTCAAAATATGAAAAGATCTCATTAACGGTGACAGACACTTTTAGTGCTTATCATCTCATTCCCTCACCCACAGATGTCTGAGACTGCATCGAACAAGGAACAGGTTTTGGCTCAGCTCAAGAAGGATCTCCGCTCGTTGCTTGTGTCGTCCAAATACGGCTTGGACGGTAACCAGCTGATGCGCGACTACGCCGACATGCTGGGATACCCCATTCCGCTGAAATCGCTGGGCTTCCGGAATGTTCTGGACATGGCCACAGCCATGCCAGACGTGATGTCTGTGACTAACGGCGTCTTTCAAGGTAGTTGACCGTCGATCGTGTGACGCTTGTGAAGTCTGTGGTCCCGAGTGTACGTCTGTTTCTTCGCAGCCGTGAGTGACAAGTCCACCATGCATATTGAGCAGCTGGTGGCCAAGCAGCGCAGCAAAAAGAAGAAGAGTACCGGCCATCAACCGGCACGAATCTGGTGCCGCCAGACGCGAAAAGTTTTTCTTTCGCTCGATACTTTTAGGGCGCAGCTACGAATCCTCCTCAGTCAGGTAATCTGGTGCTTGATGTCCCATACCACTTTTTTTTCAGATTGACACCACAGCCTACAACTCTTGAGTACTCACCAATGCCGATATTAAATTACCGATAAAACCACTTAGTGCCATTAAAACGGTGATTGTTCTAGGGTCCTCTCAAGTTGTGTAGCTTGAATTGGAGCTACAAGCGTTGCTTTGGCCACCCGGTGATCCCGCACAACTTTGGTTTTAACACCCTCAAAGACCTGCTTGAGGCTGTGCAGGATCTGATCTGCATCCAGCCCACCAACATGAGCCATATTGTCTGCCTGAGAGACAATGTGGTGTCGATGAATCACACTGGATTGTACTTCACGCCCGATTGGGTCAAAGCAAAGGCGGACAGAAGCTCACGCAGCAGCGGAATTCCGACGCGAGGAGAACCGTCAGGTATGTTCTCTTGCTGGGAATACAGGAAATGATTTATGTTTTCCAAATTCAACTCCCCGCTGTTCTAAATTTTCACCAAGAGCCACTGACGTGTCTGCCCGCGGCGACGGAGAAGAAAGATGGAGAAGCAGATCCAGATCGCGATCAGAAACTGCCGCTGGAGGTTCGTGCTTTAAATACAAGCAGCGCATTCCTTTTATTTGCTTGTCCTTGTTTGCGCATCGGATTTGAGAATCGCGTCCCTTGTTGCTTAGCAGAAGCCTTCGAGCAAGAATGGGCCTCCCATCGAGAATAGTCACTTAACTGTGCAACCAGCAGAGGGCGACAAAGGACGCTGTACGGTTGTTGTGAACTGTGACGCGGATCAAAGAGGTACAATGTCCTTTGTTGTTTTTTTTTACACTGCCGTCATCATATGACTTTACTGAGATTGGTTACCACTCACAATTTTTCTTTTGACTGAGATCAACAGTTTTTTGTCTTAAGATCTATGTTATGTAGCGTAGAAAGTGACGGACACATTCATAACTTGTCCTCGTTTAGTCGATTCAAGCCAAGTGGGAAACGTTGGCCACCCTGTTACGAACGCGCACGAGGAAAACTCTTCACCTTGGGAAAGCAAAATCATGGCAGAATATGATCGCTGTTCAACGGAGGCCCATCGAGAAGAGACCAGTGAGGATTCACAGATTCCAGAGGAGGTGGGCGAGATAATGTTGTTTGTTCCATAATGCTATTTAGTGGTGAACGTCTTGTTTTCATGTCAGATTGCTGAGAAGACCACAGAAGTTTGCAGCCACCATGCTGAGATCCGAGACATGGCCCTGGATGTCCTTTGCTGTGAGCGTCTCAAGCGGCCAACGCAGCGCGGCGCTCGCGAGATCGCGCCCGTCCAGGTGGAGCACGTCGAGTCTCCGGGACATTTCTACATCCATTTCTGCGAGAGCGAAGAGTCGTTGCTGGACATGATGTTTGAGATGAGGTGAGCAGCTGTTCGGCAAGGTTCGTACGCATGTTAATGAGAGTCAATTCCTACCGTCTTCACCATTCCATTTCCTCCAGGCGATTTTATACCCGTCCCGATATGTTTGAAATCTATCGACTCCCACGGAGATTCGTCCGACGGGGCCAAGCCTGTTGCATGTCGGCGGCGGGCCTCTGGTTCTACCGAGTGGTGATACAGCGAGTTGTCAGCGCCAGTCAGGTGGACGTGTTCTATGTGGACTATGGCCACACCACCAGGGTGGACTCGGACGAGCTGAAGTTTCTCAAGTATGATGACGGGGAAAAAAATGCAAGCCTACTTGAAGTCAGAAAATGTCTAAGTGAACTCACAATCTATTTTTCACAGGACGTGCTTCTCCATTCTCCCGGCGCAAGCAGTCCCCTCGTCTCTAGCTGGAGTCAAACCAAAAACTGTAAGCAAGACAACGTCCCTCCATCCATTTACGATCCAGTTTATCCATGAGCTGGGACTGACAGCATGTTTTTAATTCTTCTTTGACTGGAATCAACATAATGTCTGCTTTCATTCTGAGACTTAGTTTCTGTTCCAGGGCAGGTGGAGCCCAGAGGCCACGGCTTCCTTCCAGAGTCTTTGCGGCAATCACGTGCTCGCGGGCGCCCTCGGGTGTTACGCCGGAGACGTGCTGCAGGTCTACCTTTGCGACACACGCACAAGCAAAGACGTCTACGTCCACACCGTCCTGCTGAGGCAGGGCCACGCCGTGGCCTGCTTGCCCTCGGACAGCGCCGAGGTCAGTCGCCGATATTTCTGTCAGGGTTTCTTTGTGGAATCTCTCGGCTAATTGTCGCATGGCTCGCTAAGCAGTGTGTCGAGGACAATCCATTCACCTTGTACCTGGGCGACGGCGCAGTCGATGTGCAAGACGTGGAGAAGATGACGCTGGATGATCTCAAAGACGTCGCCACCACCAAAGAGAAGGTTTCCCCTCAAATTATTGATCATAATAATAATACCAGCGATCTAAAAGAGGGTTTGTTTTTTCAGGTTGATTTGGACGAGATGCCCGCCTTGGAGCCCATTGTGGAGGAGCAAGTCAACGCTCACTTCCTGGTTTGATGATAGATCTGCTTGGGTTATCTTAAACATAATTTGCTACCCCGCCAGTACTCACTATGCGTAAATTTGAGCAGAAAGGTCAAATCCATTTTCCTTTAATTTTGTTGTCAAAGTAAGGGTGCTCACTATTATGAGATTCCAAACAAGCTGTGGGACACCTTAAACATTTGAATGTCCTCCTAAGATCTGTGACTGCTCCAACGGTATACACACACACACGCGCACGTTTATTTTATAGTCATTGTGATGCAATATTTTCCTCTGCTGTCCAGATATTCAAGTCACTGTTCTTATGGCAGTTCTGTTTGTGGCCTGACAATTGAACCCCGTCGTATTTAATTGTTCGGCTATTTTGGTTTCTAACATCACTGCTATAAAAGGAATTGCTTTTATGTTTGACTGTTTATGTGTTTTTTTTAATTCAAAGCATTTTTTTTAATGTTAACATTGTGACATTAAAAGACAAAAATGTGTATGTTCCATATCTGGATCCCATTTGTGATGATACTGTCCGTGGAGGTTTTGATCACTGTAAAAAAAAAAAAACACACGCACACTTTAAAGAAAAGAAAGAAACGAAAAGACCCAATTTATTTGGTATAGTTTTATATTGATTTAATAAGACGCAATGGTGTGACTTTTGCTCCAAATTGCCATATTATAGTTTCTTGTAAATATAAATGACATCACAAATGCCAAGTGAGTGACTGCTTCCCAAACAAGGAACACCAATTCGCGCTACTGCGTGTTATGTTCGGTATCCCGGAAATGAGAGTGTTACGTGTTCAACTGTCTCTTATATGACCAATACTGGTTTTAAAATCACGTGAAGACAAAAAGACTGTGAAGATGAGACTTTGATATGTGGAAACAAGCCCAAAACTCGAAAACGAGCACATTTTATTTCTGCTGGAGTTGAGTAAAAATCCTTTTCGGGAGTGGATCGTGTAAAGTCGGAGTTTCGGAGGAGTACGTGAACGCCTCGCGATTGGACGGCGGGCAGAGCGACGTAATTCTTTACGTAAAAGCAACATGGATCTGGAATAATTTCAGTCCCGCATTCTGGGCGTCCATCGGGCAAAGCAGAAAACACATACCGCTCATTATATCTGAGCGCCGATTCTTAACCACGAATAGCTGCACCCTGCTTTGACCGCGGGTCGGCCGGTACTGTTGTCAGTTAGCATTGTTAGCACGGAAGTCATTGTCGTCCTCGGCGGCTACCTCGCTCGGTCGCTCCCCGGCGGCGACAATCAGGCGTACGGACAAAAAGACAAGAATTTCCCGGGGGCGGTGACGGAGCACACGACGCGGCCGCGGCAAAATGGGGGTGAGTGAAACGAGCTGGCACAATGAAAACGCTGTGTGATGCTGCCGCTGCCTTTGCTTGTGATGGCGTTAAGAGAGAGAGCGAGAGATGAACTTGATGAGAGGGGGGACAGGAAGAAAGGTTCATGGTGGTCGTCTACTTAGCATGCGGGCTAACACAAAGCGAATACATGTTCGCTGTGAACACCATCCTGCCCCTCACGTAGCCCCCCTAGCCGCGTTAGCGCCACCGCTGCTTCCAAATTGCCAAGCACTAATGCAAATAAAGCCTGCCTGACTGCATCGCTGCTATGCTTGGTGGCGGCGGCGATTTACATCCTCCACTTGCACGTTAAACCCATCCACGTGGTCCCAAAAATTCCGAGCTTAAAGCTGAGTTTAAATGGTCTTCTCGGTAATATTGCAACTCTTAAAGGACCATTGAAAATGCTCAATGTAAAAAAAAAAGAATAAAGAAAATGTCCGAAAAAACAAAATTCACACGCTCCACTTGTACCCACTTCAAAGTGGAAATATCCAAACGATCACCCCAATTCTTTTAATTTTTAAGCGTGTTCCTCTCAAAAAAAAGTTCGCTCATGGCAGAAAACTGCGATCTACAAATATTGCAACGATTGCCCCAATATTTTGGATTTTTCTTTATGTTATAAAAACGTTAAATACCGTTTTTTCCCATGTATAATGCGCCCCCATGTATAATACGCACCCTAAAAATGGCATGTTGATGCTGGAAAAAAGCCTGTACCCATGTATAATACGCACCCAAATTTTGACTCCTACTTAAGTCCGTGAACGTAAAATTATTTCAGAAAAAAAATCATCTTTGGGAACAAGCGGATGTTATTCTGCCGGTCAGTATCACTGCGCATGCGCTAGCATACTCAATAGCAAAGAAATGTTTTGGATTTGTGTAGGGTACATTGTGACAGACAGCAAACGAGCAGGTGATCGAGCAAGCGTCTGATACGAGAGCATTGTGTTTGAAGTGAACAGCAGAGAAGAAAGCGCATCTGTAATGGCGGCCTCCGTATCATATCCGGATTTAAAAAAAAAAAAAATGTTTTTTTTTTGTACCCATGTATAATGCGCACCCCAGATTTTAGGACAATAAATTAGTTAAATTTTGCGCATTATACATGGGAAAAAAAACGATATCCATAAATCCAAACATTGAGTAGCGTTTTTAGATATAGATCAAGCATTGTAGATTGTCCCCCACTTTCTGAAATGAGATAAAAAATCACAGCGCTTAAAAGCTTAGTTTGCCGACCAAACCCAGAAAATAGGTAAGCCACGATTTGTCAATATCTGAACCCTTGGGCACTGTGATGTTATTTTCAGTCGAATGGCTGTGTTAAGATTAGTGTGGCAGCATACAACGCATTAAGGGGGGAAAAAATGGCCTTGCATTAAAACTGAATTTCCATTGTGAATAATATGTCTACTTCTTATAAACACATGACCTACTTTGCTTGTTAGTCAGCGACTCAGCTCAGTTACACTTGGATCGCTCTCATCTCATCATCCTATTTTGACGGTCCCTTCCCAGAGGAAATCCAGCCGAGCGAAAGAGAAGAAAGCCCGGCGTCTGGAGGAGAGGGCAGCCATGGACGCCGTCTGCGCCAAGGTGGACGCTGCCAATAAGGTGACTTGATTGGGGAGCGGGGCCGAGTGTTGCTGGGCTTTGGGGATGCTCGGTGGCTGCTCCGCAGGCACATTGTTACCATCCGCGCTCCATCGGAAGATCTTAACTAAGAGTTATTAATACTGCACGTTAAAAATTGCCTGCATAGTGCTGTGCATAAAGTTTAGAGCAGGGGTCACCAACCTTTTTGAAGTTGGGAGCTACTTCAAGGCCACCGAATAATGCAAAGGGCGACCACTTTGATAATACACTTCTGAAATAACAAAGTTACACAGTGTACCTTTGATTTTATATTTTTATTAATGATATTCTATGTGAAGACACTGGTTTAGAGCAATGCAGGACCAAATCGGAGAGAGTGTCCTTCTGTCATCGGCATAGCAGTGAAAGAAAATAGTTTTTCCAAGATGAAACCCAGAGGGCAGCAAATACAATGGAAACAGCAGGGGCCCCAAAATTGAACCCTGTGGAACACCATACGACAGTGGGGCAAAGTGGGACTCAATGCAATCAAGACTCACACCTGCCATATAGAAACTAAACCACTCAGGAGCACTACCAAAATCAAAAGTGGCCTCTAGTAATGTGTGGTGCCATCTTCTCCTAGCTCGATGACCCGCTGGATTCCTTTCCAGCCTTCAAAAAGTACGACAGGAACGGGTATGTATTGATGTGATGTAGGTCGCTCCATCCACAACGCTTTTGTGGTCCTGAAAAATGTATATCCTCCCATCCAGACTGAACCTGCAGATCGAGTGCAAGCGAGTGACGGCCCTCAACCCGTTGTCGGTGGAGTGGGCCTTCGAACTCACTCGAGCCAACATGCAGACACTGTAAGCATGGAATTTGGCTTTGTTTGTTCTTTGATTCGAAAGCGCCAAAGTGAACCTTTCCTCCTGCGCCGCCAGCTACGAGCAGAGCGAGTGGGGCTGGAAGGAACGCGAGAAGAGGGAGGAGATGAACGATGAGAGGGCGTGGTACCTGCTGGCCCGCGACGGCGACTCGGCCCCCGTGGCCTTCTCTCACTTCCGATTCGACGTGGAGTGTGGGGAGGAGGTGCTATACTGGTAGGGCGCCGTTTCTTGTCCTGGTGGTTGTGGCGTGAAGATGAGGCGAATATTAACTCGTGAACGCACCGCAGCTACGAGGTGCAGCTGGAGAGCCGAGTGAGGAGGAAAGGACTGGGCAAATTCCTCATTCAGATTTTACAGCTCATCGCTAACAGGTGGACGGCGGGAAAAACGTTTGCGCCAGCGCTTCCACTCGCGCATTGTTTATTGCATCTCACGTTTTGCTGCGTTTGCTTCTCGGCAGTACGCAGATGAAGAAAGTGATGCTGACGGTTTTTAAACACAACCACGGCGCGTACCAGTTCTTCAGAGACGCTCTCCAGTGAGTACGCCGTCGGCGACCCAGAGCGTCGTAGCTCTGGTTTTCAACCCCCTCCGCTTCCCCCCCCCCCTCCACAGGTTCGAGATGGACGAGACCTCGCCGAGCATGTCCGGTTGCTGCGGCGACGACTGCTCGTACGAGATCCTGAGCCGGCGAACTAAACACGGCGAGGCGTCGGTGGGTCACAGCCACGGCGGCGGCCACTGCGGCGGGTGCTGCCACTGATGCTTTGGCCTCGAGGGGCAAAGTTGTGCAAAAGTTTGAGCTGCCTCCTTTCTTTGTCCCGGGCCACGGAGGGCAGAGTTTTTGGTCCCACGTCTCGATGTTACAGAGTGACATTTGTGTTTTTCTGCTGTAAAATTGACATGCAGTGTGAGTTCCTGTTTGTTTCGTCCCCCTTCCATCATTTCCTTGCTATCCATGACAACAAGCAATTGTTGCGTCATTGTCACTGAGAAAGATCAGAAGCCAGGCGAGCCTTTGCGAAACATCACGTTGCGATCTCGGCGAGTTCTGCCTCATCGCGGCATCACTGTAAAACGCACATCCTGCCTTTTTGATTTGTTTAGCATGTGCTCCGTGACGATCGAACGATTCTTTCTATGAGTTTGTCTTAAGTACGAAAAGTGTGCCACAAAAAAAAAGCTGCTTTTGAAACTTTGCAGCAGATCCATACTAAATCCTCTTTAGGCTCACAGGGCAGTTTCTTACATGGAACAATCTTACAGGAACTTGCATTACGATAAGTCATTGCCAACATGCCTTTTCAAAAACAACCGCACCCCGTAAAATCCCAGGCTTTCATTTTGAATGAGCGAGAAGCGGCTGGTATGTTTACAAAGCCGACAGGGTAAAAACGTTTCGAGTGCTTGTGGTGTTCTGTTTTAACAAGAAATACAAGTTCTTGTGAAAAATTGTAGTTGCAATCAAAATAGAGCCCAGGACAGAATCCCCTCATGCCCTGAAAATATAAGTGGTGTTTGTAAAAGTGGACACCCCCCCGACACACCTTCCAAATAATCAATTTTATGTACTATGACTCCTAATTTGTTACTGATGTGTGGCTTCTATTATGATGAAACCTTTTCTTGATCTCTTCTATCCTTCTGTATATAACATAAATGTGCTCTTATGGATCCCACGTTGAAGCAAAACACTTTTTGGAACATGAAACTTTCACGTGAACTGACTTGATGAAACCTGAGACCTACTGATGCAGCCATTCACAATCATGTAAGGGAACACAAAGTCATTCCGCCTTGTCAGTGTTTTGTTTGTATCCTACACATCCAATAAAGCTGTTTCTCTTTTCTTAAGTCACCTTTTTATTACTTATTTACTTAGTCGTTAAGTTAATGTGAACGGCACTTAACTTTCACGTCGACTGTTTCGCTGGGACTTTTTAACGTGTGACACCCTACCCGGAAGTGGTTGGAAAAACCAATCCCAATGAATGGGTTTTCTCATGTAGGGTTTCGTGACACAAATGATGTGAAGTGTTCAAGATCTTGCAAAAAGCATCCGCTAGGATCATCTCTATGTACGTACATACGTAAATGTGCTTTTATTTTGTGCAAAAACGTC
The DNA here is from genome assembly GCF_033458585.1 of Syngnathus typhle. Lineage (NCBI taxonomy): Eukaryota > Metazoa > Chordata > Actinopteri > Syngnathiformes > Syngnathidae > Syngnathus > Syngnathus typhle. The sequence continues at coordinate 26,262,645 of NC_083738.1, read as the reverse complement.
CTGCCAAGATAGCTTTCGCAAGCTAGCTAGCGTTAGCGATGATGCAGTTCGCCACCCGTAACGTCACATTTGTTTATTTACTCATTTTGCCGTGGTTCTGTTTTGCCTTTCTAAACTTCGTCCAGATTTATTGGAACGTTTCATCCTGTTTACATCCGTTTTAAGTCATTTGATTGTGTACCTAATAAAGTGTCCTCTCCACATTGTGATGTTTAGGCTACGATGGCCACCAGGATGAGGCTGAAGCTGAAAACAGTGTTTGTGCTCTACTTCCTGGTCTCTCTGCTGGGTCTCATCTATGCCCTGATGCAGCTCGGTGAGCAGACTTCAGATTCTTACCGGTCTATCTTGTTCCAGACCACATGCAGAATGGATATGCTTGTACTCCCCAGGTCATCGATGTGACTGCACAGAACACGATATGCCCAAAGATCGAACAATATCTCGACTGAGGGGGGAGCTGCACCATCTTCAAGAGCAATCAAAGAGGTTGGAAGCCAGCAGGCAACCCCAAAAAACGTCTTCCATGACTACCATCTTTGTCATCACGCCGACTTACGCCAGGTAGCCCCTCCCGCTCCCTTCAGTTGTTTCAACTCCACCAACATATGACCTTCTTGTGCTGTTCCAGGCTAGTGCAAAAGGCTGAGTTGACCCGCTTGTCCCACACGTTCCTGCACGTGCCCCAGCTCCACTGGATCGTCGTGGAGGACTCCCAGCACAAGACGCCGCTAGTGGGACAACTCCTGGCCAAGTCCGGCTTGGCCTACACGCACCTTCATGTGGCCACCGCCAAGGAGCGCAAGCTGCAGGAGGTGCAAATTTTTCACAAATGCAATTTGAGTTCAGGTTTGGGTACAGGTGATAACTAAACCCAACATCTACACCCTAATCCTTCCCAGGGGGATCCAAGTTGGCTCAAGCCTCGCGGTGTGGAGCAGAGGAACGAGGGCCTGCGCTGGCTGCGGGAGGACAGGAGGGCCCAGATGGTCGGACACAGCCAGGAAGGGGTGGTCTACTTTGCCGATGACGATAACACGTATAGCCTGCAGATATTTGAAGAGGTACGCACGCTGACGCATACGCGTACCATTTGGGTGGCACAGTTGGAAAAGAGCCACTGATGATGTTGTCGTCTCAGATGAGGAGCACTCGGCAGGTGTCCGTGTGGCCCGTGGGACTGGTCGGTGGGATGAAGTACGAGAAGCCCGTAGTGGAAGGAGGAAAGGTTTGTCTCTGACTCAACAACAAAATATGACAAATACAAAATGGATTATATCACTGGATCATTCTAATAATTGAAAGACTTACTGACTCTTTTTTGAATGGTGGGGGCACCGTACCTATATGATAAAGAATCCATTTTGCCGCCATTGCTTTGCAGGTGGTCCGCTTTCACGTCGGCTGGCGTCCAAGTCGTCCCTTCCCGATGGATATGGCCGGTTTCGCCGTGTCCCTCAAGCTGCTCCTAGCCAACCCGGACTCTCGTTTTGATGGCAACGCGCCGATAGGCTTCCTAGAGAGCAGTCTCCTGCAGGACCTCGTCACCATGGACGAACTGGAGCCCAAAGCGGACAACTGTTCCAAGGTGAGCCCTTTTGGGAGGACGCCCTTAAATAGCCCAATGCCGCAATGTTTTTGTGGTTTCGCAGGTGCTTGTGTGGCACACGCGCACGGAGAAGCCCAAGATGAAGCGTGAAGATGCTCTGCAGGCTCAGGGTTTGGGTTCCGATACCATGGTGGAGGTCTGATAAGAACGGACGGACACACACACACACACAATGGGGAGTCGATCGAGTACGTGCTGTTGGGACTCCCAATGGAGCTCCGGTTAAAATTCATGCATGACTTTCTTCTTTTGCATGCCATCCACACTGATGCCTTGAAATAGAATCTCTTTGCGTCCCCATCAAACCAAGTCCAGTAGAATCCAATCAGACAAGACGTCTAACTCACATGAAGCTCCAGTAATAAACCAAGAGTTCCCCTGAGCATCGTTCAGTGCATAAAATAGAACAAATGGAGATGATAGATGGCTGTGTGTATACAATGTGTTATTTATTTATTGCTGTAATATTTGCTTCTTGCATTGTATGCCATGTCATTGACAAATAAAGTAGGTCAAATGTCGCTGTTTTTTGATGAAATTTCTATTACCGTTTTTTTCCATGTATAATGCTCCCCCATGTATAATACGCACCCTAAAAATTTTGACTCCTACTTAAGTCCGTAAACGCAAAATTATTTCAGAAAAAAGATCATCTTTGGGAACAACCGGATGTTATTCTGCCGGTCAGTATCACTGCGCATGCGCTAGCAAACTCGATAGCGAAGAAATGTTTCGGATTTGTCTAGGGTACATTTTGACAGCAAACGAGCAGGTGATCGAGCAAGCGTCTGATACCAGAGCATTGTGTTTGAAGTGAACAGCAGAGAAGAGAGCGCATCTGTAATGGTGGCCTCCGTATGATATCCGGATTTAAAAAATGTATATAATTGTACCCATGTATAATGCGCACCCCAGATTTTAGGACAATAAATTAGTTAAATTTTGCGCATTATACATGGAAAAAAACGGTAGGTGTATTTTGTTCAAGTGGAAAAATACACATGGAAGTCCAAGCTACCACAACAACAAATATCAGGTACATGCAATTTATGTATCAATTTAATTATGACTTTTGAAGGTCTTAATATTACAGTCAACGACTAATTTTTGCTTGTGCTTTATCGACACATTTTAGGTTGGTGGAAAGCATCGCTATCTCAACTGCAATTTGAGTCTGCTTGACGGTCGTCATGGAGATCTGATTTCACTACGGTGAGATTTTGTTGTGTGTGCTGTTCGCATGTGGCCGACACACGTGTGTGCACACAACGCCCAACTCCCTGTGTTGACATTCGTCATCTAGTGTGTATGTGTGTTTGGGGCGGATCGCTAATTCCAACCTCCCGAGTTATTCATTTGCCCACGCGCTCACATTCTTTTGGACATTTTGGTTTATCGACAATTATTTACATTCACATTACCTGGTGAAACTCAGTTTTTTTTAAATTGTATTCCTCCAATTACAAAGAAAATTGTAATTCTCAAAAATCGGTCAGCTCGGAAACAGTTTAGTTTTTAAAAACAGTTTTAAAAGCACACAAACATTTAAAGACACATCGACTTGGCCGGTTTGTCCTACCTCCAAACGATCCCGACCAGGAGATAGCGTTGAAGATTGTATAACTAATCTCTCCCACCGATTCCCGCCCCCTTTGAGAAAAACTCCAGAGGTGAACAAGAGAAGCGCACACACATCAAACCGGGAGGATGACCATCAGCAAAGAGTCCAGGAAAAGTTCCGCGCGGGGTTCCCTCCGAGCCCCCAAGTTCCTGGACAAATCCGGTGGCTTCTACGACCGCCTGGATGAACCAGAAAGTGCCCCGCTGTCAGACAATTTGGTGGCGGACGCAGGGAGTGAAGTGGACGACGGTGAGACCCTCACGCGGCGGACACCCAGCGGCAGGTGGAGGAGAAGAAGCTCCAGGAGGAAGCAGAAGCAGGCGCTACCTCTGGAGAGCCCCCAGGTCTTGGAGGGACACCAGGCCCCTCACCGGGGGGACCGGCTCACGCCCGTTCCTTCCCAGGAGGATGCCGACGACCGGGTGCTGATCCGAGACAAGACATGGATGAAGAGAGAGCAGGAGGTAGTCATGAAGGTGGTCAAGAGGAATTCGATGAAAGCATATCGTAAGGTGAGACGCAATCCTCGGACTAGATTTGAACATTTTTGGAAACTGCATCAATCAGGTACCATTAAGAAACGCCTTAGACAATATGGTAGAAAACTTTATTTCAATTAATGTGGAAATGTTTGGTTGCACCAAGGTATGTTTACACACTTGAGAAATAAAACTGTCGACAGAAGGTTCCCCGCCAACAAACACGATGCTTGGTGGAGGTAATAAATAAATTCCATCCTCGCATGAATGGCCCTTGGTTAAACGTTAAACCCTCAAAGGTTACGTAAGCCCCTTTTGTGGAGGAAGGTTTACAAGACTGGACTATGAATCTGTCATGTGGAGCGGGGCGGAGGTCTGTCAGCCACGTACGGCCAACTCTTATCTTGATGTCACTCACGCTCAGTGACGAGCAAATCATTCACCTGAACTCGCATTTATCGTTCTTTCTTTTTTTTATTTTTTCCCCGTCAGGCTGTCGACCGAGCTTTTCGGAGAGGCTGGGAGGCGTTTGTGGCCAACATCTACAGCGTGACCCTCACGCCTGTCATTCCGTCCCAAAAGAAGCATCAGCATAATGTCGTGCTGGCCGAGTTCCAGTAGAAGCTCAGCGATAACGATTCAGCTAATCATGATGCCGGATCTCCCATTGATGGCATGATGCTGATTATTTATTGGAAGTTATTTGTTCATTATGTCAGGTTCACTATTTGGAGTTTTTCCGCAGGTTTAGCATGATGAAAACACAAAAGTGTCGATGTGTAACCTTCAAAAAAGCAATGACTTAATAGTGGACCCGTTTTGTCATTTATTTCAAGAGAGACTGTAGCCACTTGGTCTTCTGGTGGACTTTTTTTTTCTCCACGAGGGGCAAAATAGAGAGATAAAACCATTGATTTAAAAGCAATTTGTTTGTTGTTTTTTTTATTATATGTTAAGTGATATATTTATATGCAATGTTAATTTGGTCGTGATGGAATATAAAAAGCATTGAATGCTAGTGCAAACATTGAAACAGGTGATGCAGAAAAGAGAGTTATGATTATAAAAAAGGTGAGGCTATGTTTAAATCTGATTACATATTTTAGTTTTATTACTTGAGCGATAAGATTTTTTTCACATTGTCACGTTAAAACATTCAGTCCTCCACTCCGCTGTCATTCATCCTTTTATCCGATAGGTGGCAGTAGTTCGCTTCCGTCCAAAGAGCTTTAGAAGAAAAATGTCCCTTCTGATGATACATGCGACGTATTTCGACAATTATATGCACTTAAATATATAAACAATACTTCTGTGACGGCTCTAGCGAAAATAAAAATTGTTCTACCATCAACCGTTTTTCGGCAAGCGTTGGGGATTAAAAAAAAAAAGTTGAGGAATGGGCGGAGTCACGTGGTGTGTGTATATAAACCGGAAGCAGCCATCTTTTCGTCCTCTTTCTTGGCTTCCGTACGCCGAGGTAAGAAGCCGATTGCTTGCTTTACATTATTTCATCCCCTCGCAAGTAGTCTTAGAATCCATTTTAGAATTGGGTTGTTCCGATGGATACTTTATCTAACATTGGGGAATTATCTTATTTGCTCAAAGCTGGCTTCGTGTTGGCTGGATTTCAGTGTGCCGATCGCGCACATTTTTCGTCCTCTATACTTGTTATAATTTTGATCTATAATTTTTTTGTTAATGATTATTTATATATCTTTACAAATGAAATCTAATTACACCTTTAAAGTGTTACCTCGGAGTTGAACCTTTTTGGCCCGTTTTGGCTCTCTTTCCATCGTCTCTATGATGATACTTTTCACAGACCTGTTCTGACTGACTGTGATTGTACTTTTTTATTCTGACGTGAGACAAGTTTTTTGGAAAGACTTATAAAATGTGCCATTTTTCCAGCATGTAGTCCACATGGTTGATGCTAAAGCTAGCACCTCGTGCTTCTGTCTTGCAGATGCAGCGTGTTCGAGAAGCTACGTTAGCATCAGGTATTGCTGCTATTAAACTCCGTACATAAATATTTAAGTGATGCAATGAAGCATTATTAAATGAGCCTTTTGTGTTTTCAGATGGAAAGAATGCAAGAAGCCGATGGTATTTATTACCACTTTTTCCCAGTTGTACTTCTGATTTGCTTTGCGTTGTCATGCTGCAGTGATGTGAACTTTGAACTCTCTCACTGACTCAACTGGATGAAAATGTATCGAATTCTGAGTTGCATGAAGCAGTTGTAAACGTAATGTTATCGACTATAAACTGTTTTAATGCGAATTGTTTGTTTCTCCTTGCAGGATGGTCTTCTGATCTAAAGGTAATTTTAATTCTTTCCCAAAAATTACCATGGCTGCTGTGATGAATTCTAGAACTCTCTCTGGCTGAATTGGTCTTTGACGATATTCAATTTATGATTCTGAGCAGCTTTCTTTGCCACCTATAAAGTTCAATTTTCAGAATATGACTTTCCCTTCTGTTTGCAGATGGAAAAAAAATTCTGGAACTGTTGGGTCAGATGTTGACCAACTCATGACGAGGTGTGGCTTTGATTTGACAGGAAATGTACATTTGCTGGTTTTAAATGATGAATTTTTTTGACAAGCATATGGCTGAAATCCATGATGCCAAACTGGATTCTGATCTTACTTGGCTAGCAGACTCTAAATCTTATTGCACAAGTGCACTTGAACTGAGATTTTTTTTTCTCTTGTGGCAGCTGCCAAATGACAAGAGGCACGACGGAGATGACACGTCAAACGTAAGTGCTTGAATTACTTTTAATGGGTGCAATGATGAAGAAACTTAGCTCACTTTGATTTACAGTGAAAAGACACTAACTCCTGAGCACCCGCCAAGCCTCTTTGTACATTTCCCCATACGAGAATTGAACAGAAACTAAAGTCTTTGTCTTTCAACAGGTTGAAGGTGAGTCGGTGTGCAAAAAGGCTCATTGGTGCTTGTCTGCTGAAAGTGATGAGACAATATTGGAATCTCGTTCGTCTGAATACTGATGAGAAACACTAATCTGACAGCAATCGTAATTGAATAGTCACAATTGGAAGTACCCCCGGCCAAACTTAACTCCTTTTTTTTTTTTTTTTTTTTTTTCTGTTCCGGCAGGTTTGAATAGATTTGGTGCACGGCAGCCACCAGGTGAGCAGTAAAGCACACGCAGGTCAACATGGTCAGTGAGTTTCCTTGGTGATGTCACACACGCACGTCTTACGCCATGTGTTGACGCCAGACCTGTAAAGGGGAACCCACTGGTGTTGCCATGGCAAGAAGGGGACAGCTTGTTGGAGTTTCCAACAGTCTGAAAGGAAACTTGCTGTACCGTGGTAACTCGCTTCTTGATGTCAAATGTGGCTAATGAGTGTTGTCTTTTCAGATGGCAAGCTGGAGTGACATGTCACCGGCTGGGACGTTTGAATTGCCTTCATCAGCCATGTTTGTATGTTTTTTTTTGTTTTTTTTTTAAATATGTAAATATTTTTGAAAGAAATGATTATTCATGTTACCGCCCCAGTCTGAAATTTCATGACTGATTGGTATTTTATGATCTTGAACTAAAAGAAATGTTTAAAATTAAGAGTTGTATATTTCTGGCAATGACTGGAATTCATTTTCTTCCGCAGACTGGAGTGACTGCTTTGAAGATTTAAAGATAGCATCGCAAATTTTCCCTCACATATGAAACACATTTGAATAAAATTGGAAAAAAATCCTAACCTTTTTTGTTTTGCGTCTTCACTTTTGATTTATCAAGGGACAGTCAGACGTTTACTATTATCTGCTGCTCTTATCTAGACTGTTCTGGTTAATTGTGCATTATGAAATATTTAAGAACTTGTATTTGGTAATAAGTTGAATCTACTACTGCGTGTCCCGAGCCTGTATTTATCAGTGACCCATTACACCCCCACCAAGGACTGTTCTCCCTGCTACCCTCTGCTGCAGGTATACCAGGTTCTGCAACAGTTATTTTCCCTCCTGTCATCAGACTTAGCATTCCTCTGCACACTTTGTAAATACTGTTTGTTTCCTGCACTGTTTACATACTTCATCACTGCTGCACTTTATACTTATTTTATTTCATATTTATATAGAAATTTCACTTTTTCATTCAGCCCAAATATTACATTGAGTGCCGTATGTAACGAAATTTCGTTTTGTGCACCAAGTGTTTACAAAATGACAATGAAGTCTGTCTAATCACCGCCTTTCAGGTGTATTAAGTCACATGGCTGAAATTGACTTCGTTCAACATTGAATTTAACTGATCCACTATATTTCCACAAATGCGCTTTTAATCAGTCACGTTTACGGACAGGCAGGGGTGTGTGTAGAACATACTGGACAGAATATTCAATTTCCCTTAAAACCAAATTTTGCAGTCTACTTGTTAAAGAAAGAAAAGTGTGCTACAGCCTAAACAAATTACAAAGTACTGTTATTAAACCGGAAACTTGTGTCCTCAATAAAGTCCAATAAGTTAACATTTCAGTCAGCATTGAAAAGTCTGGCAGAAATATCATCCAACAGCCAGTCCATTCCTTCCAGAAGGTTCTGTCCCGTCACTGCGCTGCATGCCATAATGCACCAGTGATGGTTCTTGATGTCATCCAGGCCCAATGTCTGAAAATAAAACAATCGTAACCATCCTCTTCACAGAATCGCAGAAAAATAAACCTTACCGCTTGAATTGCTTCTTCTGACAAGGCACCAGGTAGATCTTGCTTATTTGCAAACACCAACAACGTAGCGCCGAGTAACCTCTGCGTAGCACAAAGGACAAATCAAATACAGATTGAAATTGAGCGCAATATAAGTGGTACCTCCTCCAGCAGCAGCTTGTGGAGCTCCTGCCTGCAGTCCTCCATGCGTTGTCTGTCCGCGCTGTCCACCACCCACACGAGACCATCGGTGCGCTCAAAATAGTTCCTCCAGTAGGACCGCAGGGACTTCTGTCCCCCGACGTCCCAAATGTTCAATTTGTACCTACAATAGGAAATATGTTAAATGGGGCATTCTGACGTCACTGACACAACACAGATGAGTTGATGGAATCTGTGAATTGACACCTAGATGATTTTCTAATCCAGATTTCTTACTCTCTGTGCTCCAACGTGATGATCCTGAAGCCCAACGTAGGCGGGATGGTGCTGATGTCCTCGCCATTCAACCTTTTTACGACGGTCGTCTTTCCGGCGTTGTCGAGACCTCTGCACGAGCCAAGTCAAGGAGGAGAACCTACCCGTCCCAGATTGCAATGCTAATTCAACCCGAAACACAAATGCTTCATCGAGCGTTGATACAAGAAAACGTTAGCATCAAACAGGATACAGAATCAGTAGTCGCATCTCCCGCTCTTTCTGCTTCATCTTCTTCAGAATTGTTAGCAAACCCATCGCGATGCCGTCCTGCTGGACCGATTCTGGGTAGTATTTTTGTTTGTTTGTTTTAGAAATCGCTTATTTTCTTTTAGCCGTGATGTTTTGAGTTGCTCGCGCATAGACGCGGAAGTGGTAGACTAGGGACCCGCCCCTTACGCGACGTCTATTGGTCAATTTGGCACTTGGAGCACGTTCATTAGTCAAAGCTCTTCCGGCTGCCCCACTGAGGTTGGCCAATGTGAACGACGAATTTTATGTTGCGTTCGTGACACTGGGAATTTTGTCTTCCTATAATGGGTTTGGAATCGGGAAAATTTGTCTGTAAAAAAACGGTACCGCTTACAACGCTAGGTAACTTAAGTAATATTACCATTTTTTTTCCTAATAAAAGTTTTTTATTTGGATTTTTTTTCCCCGCTGTCATTAAATCAAACATACTCACAGTAATGCATGCGTCGCGTTTCTAATGAAAAATAGATTATTTTTTATTGCTTATTGTTATTTGGGAGTTTTAGAAAACTACAGTGTGCTGACGTGCTTGGCTAAATTCGGCACACAAATTGGAAATAATGACGTCGACACAACACGCTTCTTTTTCTGTCCCCACGTCCCAGTCGTTTCCTTTTTAGCTGAGCATTTGGCGTCCTTTTACAAGTAACGGAAAGCGTGACGTTAATGTTACGCCTTGGGAAAACAAGTGGGCGGAGCCGTTCGGAGTGGCGGATTAACGCCAATTCTTTAACGCCTCTAGATTTAAAATAAAGAGAAAGTGAAAGCGGATTTTGGGTGCGTCACCCAGTCAGCCGACCCCCTAAGGGATTCCGGTCCAAGACTGGGAGAGTTCTATTATCAGAAGCTGAACGTTCGAGCCTGAGGTCCAACTCGATGGTGCCTGCACCAGGACGTGCACCTGGCTGGGTCATTGATGTTCCCCCTCCCTTGATGGACGAAAAAGAGGAGAGCACACCGGGGTCTGTAAGTTCTCCTCTTTTTTTAATAAGACGAATTGAACGGATTCACATTCATTCTTTTTGACAAATTAAGTGTTTTTTCTTTCTACTTAACTGATTTGTTGGTCGTTTTAAGCAAGCTGTTATCACGTGAGAACTTCCAATTCTCTCCACATCCTTCTACAAAGATGAACCCGCAAACATTTCCACCTGTTTCCTCCCACATTCCAAAAACATGCATGCCAATTTAGCACTCCAAATTCCCCATGGGATTGAGTGCGTGTGCGGAATGTTATTTGTCTCTGTGTGCCCTGCGATTAGCTGGCAACCAGTTCAGGTAGTCCCTACGACCTTCTTGGGGTACAAGCGATATTGGATTGGTATTGATTGAGCAAAGTGCTTTGAGCTGTTCCTAATATTTTGGCATGGTCTGTAGAATTTAAAAAAATGTATAAAAAATCATACAATCGAGACCCCTGTAATTGCCTACCAATGCCACAAGATGGCAGCAAATCACTAAATTCGTGAAACTCCTCAAATGACTTCAATGCATTTCTGTAAAGCAGCAAAGCACTACTTTTATCCAAACGAAGCTCCTCAACCAATCCAAATTGAACAGATGTGCTTTTTAAAACACCATATAAACTATTCACTTTCGACAAATCCGGCCTTTGCGATCTCGTTGGCAGGAGTGCGAGGCGGTGGCCAACAAGAGGGGCACCAAGAGACGGCTGAAGAACCGAGACGCTGCCCGGAAGAGCCGGCAAAAACAAACAGAAAGGGCGGACGAACTCCACCAGGTTTGAAGCAATTGGCTTTTGATTTGCCTTGTCAATATGTCCACCGCAGTGTGTGTGTGTGTGTGTGTGGTGGTGGTGGGGGGGGGGGGTGTAGGGACTAGCCAGGCCATTTCTTGTAAAGCGTATGCTTTAGAAGAAAGGCTGTCCCTCTCAAATAGCACCACCCTTCCTTCCCCCCTCTCTCTCTCTCTCTCTCTCTCTCTCTCTCTCTCTCTCTCTCTCTCTCTCCACACAGATGATGTAATCAAAAGAACAAATGACCCTTGTTTTATTGTTTTATTTAGTCAAAGAAAAAAAAGAAGAACATGTACTATAAGTGCGGGGTAGTGCAATCATCCACTTAGAGCACCCAACTTTTTTTCATCCACTTCACCTTTTCATTGGAAAAAAAAATCTCGAGGCACACTATCACAATTCAAAAGAATCAATATGACAGGTTTACTGTTTTAGACCAGTTCCATAAATATTGTAATAAAAATCAACATGACCGGAATTTGTGTTTTAGACTAGCTCCATAAATATTGCCACAATAAAATCAAAGTCACCGCACCAAGGTAGTTCGAGCGCCCAGCAGCACAAATCTAAACTGAAATGTGCCGACGCTCCCCAACATGAAATCTCAAGATTCGCCGATTAGCCACGCATGTGCTATTAGAAAGTGGCTGACCATGTCATGTGACCAGTGGTTTGGCTCTCCTGATCTGTAATTGATATGAGACAATTTCCCACGGCACAGCTGAACATCTCTTACGCCACACCAACGTGGTTGAGAAACACTGACTTAGAGAAGGTTGGCGTCTACCGTCCGTGCCCAGTGTTCCTGTTGGCTGGTTCCCCCCCCCCCCGGTCTGTCTGCAGGATCACGGTCAGAATTTTAACCTTGTCCAAGTGGACTTCTGTCGGTCGGTCTGTCTGTTTGCTGGGCCTGCATTTGGTCGCCCTGCCTCAACTCATTCCTGAGACAAATAATACAAACAGTTGGAGTGCCTGGGAGAGCGGAGGCTTCGTGGCCGTTTGTCTGCCGTCGATCATCGGACACAAAGTATGGCTGCGGATCGAGAGGTTTGTGTGGCTTCGTGCACCAACTGCACCCTTCTCTTAGAGAGGTTGTCCCTGCTAGAGGGACGTGTCCGCCAGTTAGAGCAGAATTGCGCGATAACTGTAGATGTGGCGGATACAGACACGGGCTGTAGTCAGCCTGCTAGCCCAGTTAGCATTAGCCCCAAGCGGCTTGCTAATCGCGATGAGCCAGGTAAGACGCATAGCCGTCCAAAGTCATCTCGGTCTACTGGCCCTCGCACTTTGGTCATAGGTGACTCCATTACCCGAAATATTACGCTTACAAATCCAGCCACGGTAATGTGTATTCCTGGGGGCAGAGCACCCGACATAGAAGCTAATCTTAGGGAGCTGACTCGCAATAGGTCTAGTCAACAGCGTAGTTCCATCAACACTAGCTACTCGGACATAGTGATACACGTCGGCTCCAATGATGTTAGGATGAGGCAGTCGGAGATCACAAAGAGAAACATAGCGAGGACTTGTGATCTCGCTAGAAAGATGAGTCGGCATCGAGTATTTGTCTCTGGCCCCCTGCCTGGGAGAGGCACTGATGAGAGGCTTAGTAGATTAGTCTCCCTTAATCGATGGATGGCTGGGTTCTGTAAGAAGCAGGGACTGTATTTCATAGATAACTGGCCTTCCTTCTGGGGCCGCCCCGACCTGCTGAGGAAGGACGGCCTTCACCCTAACCGTGAAGGCGCCTTCACTCTTTCTAGGAATATAGATTACTGTTTGAGCCACACATGACAGGTCACTTTAGAGCAGGCCGGGTCACAGGTGATTAGACCACCTGTCAGGATGGGTTTGGAGTCTGTTAAGATAAAGTTAACTAGCGCTAGGCTAGACTCCCAGCATGCACATAGCTCCTTGTGTAGACTAGAGCGTGATAGTTTGAATAGTGCGACAGTACACATAAACGCACTTTCTACTGGGGTAGTAGACAAATCCAATCATTCCACCCCGACCGGTTTTGCTGAGGAAACGGTGCCGGTTTCAGATAATTCTACACGTGTAACAAATATTTACTATCAGATTCCCACGGTCGTATCAGCCCACCGCGCTAACAAACATTTGAGAGGTGATGTCAGGCTTAGAGAACACAATCTTACTCGCATTTCGTATAAATATCCTTCGATAAATACGCACCCGGATCGACCAATTACACTTAAACTTGGTTTTATGAATATTAGATCGCTTCATACGAAAGCCATTCTCGTTAATGATCTCATCACAGAACATAATCTAAACGCTTTTGGTCTCTGCGAGACCTGGTTAAAACCTAATGAACTGATGCCGCTTAATGAGGCCTCGCCTCCAAATTTTGTGAGCTCGCATGTGGCGCGTCCTCGAAAAAAGGGTGGGGGTGTCGCCCTCATCTCGAATTCCGAGCTTAGTTTTAGGCCTCGTTCGATCAACGTATTTAAAACATTTGAGGTTCTCATTGTCCGATCCACCGCTTTACCGTCATTTTATCTTGTTGTTATTTACCGTCCACCCGGGGCTTACTCTGGCTTCCTGGATGAATTTTCAGAATTTGTGGCTGATCTCGTAACCAATGCGGATAATATAATTATCATGGGCGATTTCAACATCCACATGAATTTACCGTCAGAGCCACTTACTTCGGCGTTTCAGACTTTAACTGATACCTTTGGTTTTACGCAAGCTGTACAGGCAGCAACGCATAAGAATGGAAATACCATAGATCTGGTATTATCCCGAGGACTTGCAACCTCAAATATAGCAGTACTGCCATACACTACTGTTTTGTCTGATCATTACTTAATAAAGTTTGAAATTATAGTTCCTTGTCAAAGACAAGAGAGCAATCAGCATTATAGGAGCCGTCATTTCAACTCTATGACTGCAACTGCGCTATCTGAAATACTGTCGCCGGCAACCACTAATTTTCTCACATACGCCGACTCTATTGATAATCTTACGAATGAATTCAATGCGACATTGTTAAATGCCATTGACTCTGTGGCGCCGTTACGTCTGAAAACTCGCCGTAGAGTGCCTACTCCATGGTTCACAGATGAAACGCGTACGCTTAAGCAATTATGTAGAAAGCATGAGCGCAGATGGCGTCTAACCAAACTTGAGGTTTTCCATCAGGCATGGCAGGATAGCCTCCTGAAATATAAAGATGCGCTTATCTTAGCAAAAACTCGATATTTTTCGCAAGTTATTAATCTCAATAAAAACAATCCGAAACACCTATTTGATACAGTGGCAAAGCTGACTCTGCGCCAGCCGACCTCCGATAGTTCCTTCCACTCAGCTGACGAGTTCATGAAATTTTTTGCTCAAAAGATTGAATCCATTAGGGATGAGATCAAGAATAGCATTCCAATCGCTCGGTCGAGCACGCCGTTTACCGACGCTGATGATCATGCAACAACCCTCTCAACTTTTAAAAGCGTGTCTCTTGAAAGGCTTACACAAATTGTTAGTGCGGCTAAACAAACAACATGTTTACTCGACCCTCTTCCAGCCAAACTACTTAAAGAATTATTTCAAATTTTAGGACCGTCCGTCTTAAATATAATCAATCTGTCTGTCTCCTCTGGGATAGTGCCAACAGCCTTTAAAACCGCTATCATTAAACCGTTACTTAAGCGACCAAATCTTGACCCGGACTGTCTCAGTAATTATAGGCCAGTTTCAAACCTCCCATTCATAGCAAAACTTCTTGAAAAAGTAGTAGCGCAGCAGCTTATTGATTACATGGTCGCCAATAATCGATACGACACTTTTCAGTCTGGTTTTAGAGCTAATCATTCCACTGAGACAGCACTTGCGAAAGTGACTAATGATCTCCTCGTAGCTATGGATTCAAACATTTCGTCTGTACTGTTACTACTCGATCTTAGTGCTGCCTTCGACACTGTAGACTTCGATATTTTATTAGGGCGTCTTAAAAGTTGTGTTGGTATTTCAGGGTCAGCACTAGGCTGGTTCCATTCCTATCTATCAAACAGGACGCACCGAGTGGTCCATGGCAATGCGTCCTCGGAGCTCTATAATGTTACATGTGGTGTCCCACAGGGATCGGTTCTCGGACCAATTCTTTTTAATATTTATATGATTCCGCTTGGGGACATAATACGTAAATATAATATTAGTTTTCAATGCTATGCGGATGACACCCAATTATATATGCCGTTATCGATGACAGATCCGCGGGATTGTTGTAATCTTGAGAAGTGCCTTGCGGAGATCAAGCAATGGATGTCTCTCAACTTCCTTCGTCTTAACCCAGATAAAACTGAGATGTTGATAATTGGTCCAGCTCGTTATCAACACTTATTCAAGGAAACCGCTATAACTATAGATAACCGTACTATCACTCAAAGCGATACTGTAACTAATCTCGGGGTAATATTTGACCAAACTCTCTCCTTTCAAAAGCACATTAAGAATATAACCAGAATTGCGTTTTTTCACCTTCGTAATATTGCAAAGATTCGTCCGATCCTTTCGACCGGTGATGCGGAAACTATTATACATGCGTTCGTCACGTCGCGCCTGGACTACTGTAATGTACTATTTTCGGGTCTTCCTAAGTCCCGCATCAAAAGTCTACAGTTAGTACAAAATGCCGCTGCAAGGCTGCTCTCTCGGACAAGAAAATTTGATCACATTACCCCAATACTAGCCAACTTACATTGGCTTCCGGTCCATTTAAGATGTGACTTCAAGGTTCTTCTATTAACCTATAAATCGCTGCATGGCTTAGCGCCTTCATATCTCGTCGACCTAGTTGTTCCTTATGTTCCGTCTCGTAACCTTCCTTCGCAAAACGCTACCCTTTTAGCGACACCGAGGGCTAAGAAAATGTCTGCAGGCTCTAGAGCATTTTCTATTCGGGCTCCAGAGCTTTGGAATGCCCTACCAATGGATATTAGGACTGCTACCTCAGTAGAAACATTTAAGACACGTTTAAAGACACATTTCTATGACATGGCCTTTAACTAACCTGTAGTGGCCGATTCGGCTGGAGTTTGTTTTCTCTCCCTCTCCACCCCCTCCCTCCCCCCTCCCCGGCCGGGGAGGTGGTTAGGTGGTACCCATGCTGACAGCGGCTATCTGGATTCTCGTGGCCAATTCAGGATAGGGGAACTGCAGCTCAACCTCCTCGAAGAGCACTGCCAGGACAATTGAGGGCTCCTTTCGGCAGCCCTCTGCTGTGACATGGACATCCACTTTTTATTTAATTGATTTTCATGTTGTATCATTTGTGCCCTCTCTGCATCCATTTCAACCTGGTGATCCTGAAAGGGGGATCCTTCCATCTGTGGTCCCTTCTCAAGGTTTCTCATTTTCCCCCTGCTAGGGGTTTTTAAGTTTTTCCTTGCCCTTTTGGGAGCTTAAGATCAGGGGATGCTTTGAGAATAATTGTCAATTTCTGTCTATGTGAAGCCCTTTGAGACTGCTTGTGATTTAGGGCTATACAAATAAACTTGACTTGACTTGACTTGACTAGAAGTTGACATTCAAAAGTTGTGGTGCGTAGTTTCATCCTTAAATTTCACCCAAAAGCCCAACATGACATTTTTGTAAGAGTGTAGTAATCCCCACAAATACTTTAAGTAACAACCAAATATTTATATATTAAAGCTCGGCGTACATCACATGTGTCAAACCCGAGGCCCGGGGGCCAGATACGGCCCGCCACATCATTTTACGTGGCCCGCAAAGACAAATTGTGCATCAAATTCGTGTGTCATTACTAAAATTGCAAATTGTCTTCACTTTTAATATCTTTTTTTTTATTAATATTGTTGTTTTTTCTCCCCTCTCTTAGGAGCTCCTGACTCTGGAAGCTTCGAATTCCGCCCTGGAAAAGGAAATCAAAGCGTTAAAAAAAGAGATCCGTCACTACAACAGCGCCCTGGAGCGCCACCGGCCCTTTTGTGTCCTCCGAGGTTCCGTGCAGGTGGACGCCCTCCAGACTTCCACGTCTGTCACCTCCAAAGCGGAGCTTGGTGAAACCCCTCATCCAATGCCCTCATCTGATTTAGTCCCTTCTTCCCTGTTTACACACGCTCCTCATTCGCTGTTTAGCAATGACACCCGCATAGAATTGCCCTCGTCCACCTTCTCCACGCTTCACCCCGAAGACATCCTCTCAGTCACATCTGAAATGTTCCCCATTGAAGATCCGGGAGCGCCGCCGCTCGACCCGCATAAATACAAGAACGCTTTAATATCGGCGCAGACCAACGCCGATGGGACCTTAAAGCCGAGTCAGATAACGCCAAGGCTCGAGTCCCTGCCGTGTTCGATTCCCGTTCCGCCCAACACTTCAGACGGATTTTTCCCTTTGGTGGAGCCGTACCCGGAAGAGCTGTCGCTATCTACCTTCCTGGAGGAAAATGACTGGATTCTGAGTGCGGACAATAATCCCACCACTCTTTAAGGTCAACCAAAAAAAAAAAAAGGTCGTGGTGGTCTTTTTTTGCCGTAAGTACCCGTGGAAACTACAGGATTATGACACGGGGCCCTCTTTACTTTCACTTGTGTTATTTCCTTTTTTCAAAATTTAGGGGTTACATTCCATGTTCATTTGCATATTTATTTATTTAATCTCAATGAGTAACATTGGCTGTCAACTGATCCACTGATTTCACAGTTATTTTTTGGTGCAATTTTCGCAAAGCAGCTATTGTGAACTAACTAACTAAATGAAGAGTAATAAAAATGGCTTGATTAGAAATAATAGATTTCTCATTTTTAAAGGTAAGAGATAAGTGAGGATTTTCAAACTAGTTTCTGAATAGGGTTTTATAGTAGGCTTAAGGTTTCAGACTACAATTAGGGTTTCAAAGTAGGGTTTTAAAATAGGGTTATGGTTTCTAATTAGATTTTCAAACTAGGGTTGGAGTTTTAAATTCAGCCTTTTAAAGTAGCGTTTTAACTTATATTTAGAGTTTAAAATTGGGGTTATTTTGTGGTAGAGGTCTTTTTGAATTATGCTGGGAACAATAAAAAAAAAAGTCATTGGCATTTCATTGCTTTAGAGATTTTTATTGTATGTGGTCAATGAATTCGGTAGCGCCCTCCAGTTTGAGACGCAGACTGACGCCATCTTGTGGTCACAAGTGGTTCTGTGCAACAAAATGCACGTTCATTGTACATCATGACAAAACGTGGTAATTTTTTTTTCTAACTAACAAAAAGCTGTTCTGTACATGGTCATTTTATCAATAATCAAAAAATAGGGACAAGGTGATGTTTTTGTCATTTGTGATGTCATGATGACTAAGAACTGAACAAGTTCGTTAAGTACGGTTTCAAACTAGGGTTAGGGTTTTCAACTACGGTTTCTAACTAAGGTTACGGATTTAAACTAGGGTTTCAAACTAGATTTAGGTTTTCAAAGGGTTTCATACTAGGGACACGGTTTCAAAGTAAGGTTTAAAGCTCAGGTTTAAAACTAGGGTTACGGTTTTAAAGTAGGGTTTAAAACTAGCACATGCAATATGGCGGCAAAGTTGACCTACGTTCAGCAATCAAGCAAAGTTTATGGATATTTTCAATGATAAAAGCCCTCAAGGGTCACGTGATTTCACGGAAAGCGAAACTAATTTACGTTGTAGTTACGCAGCCCACCAGGCGGCGGCGCTGTTTCAACACGTGGTTTATATATATATATTTTTTTAAGACGCGCACGCACTCGCACACACATGTACAGTCAGTCATATGCGGGAGTCGAACTCATGGTCCATGCACACAGGACAGTCGAGTGTACCACGACACTCAGCCAGCCTCAGTTTATTAACATACTGTAGGACTGAGTGACGTCATCGCCGGGCTGAACTCCAATTGGCTTGCCTGAGAGGTAATCGAAGCGCGTCCTGCGCTTCGCTGTTGTTCCGCGTTCGCCTCTTGGACGACGAGTCGCAACTTTGACCCTGCTTGACGAAAATCGAAAATCAACTTGATGTTTACAATGTATTTACTTGCATTCTTTGTTTTGGCTGTGCAAATATACAGCGTGACGCCTGGTAAGTTGGACTTTTCGGTTTATTATTCGAAAGATTGACGCTCTTGATTTGGAACTGACGCAGTCATTATTGTTTATTGCTTTCGTTTTCGCCATTCGTCTGTTCCGTCAGCATTTTAAGTCCTTTCACCTGAACGCCCGTTTTGTCGGAGTTATACGGGAAGACATAGCTATTATTATAAATGTAATAAAGTTGGAAAACTTAAAAATGGCACAAATCAAAGTGATGTGCCCCATCATAAATATGCAATCGATGAAATGTGATAAAGCATACGAACAAGAATGAAATGTTGTACAGGGGAGTCTTTGCAATTAATAATTAACATTTCACAGTCATGGCAATAAAATTGTGTCTCATCTTTCAGAAAAAAAACATTGTATAGCCTCCTTACATTATTATTTCGATAAGAGTCATCATGTCTCCGTAAATTCTATAAGGCAGTTCTTTTGTTCAGACAAGTGACATTTTTTTAGATGTTACCTGCTGACAGTTTCGACTGTGAGGAAGACGGGAGACACAATCGAAACTGTCAGCAGGTAACATCTAAAAGTGTTTCACTTGTCTGAACAAAAGGATTGCCTCATATGATTGTTGGATTTTTTTGTGTGCAAAAGAATGGCAAAAGTTATGTCATTCGATTTCTTTCATCAGTGGATGTTTATCACTGCTGAGGGGCATCGAATATCTCCCTTAGGGCGTCACACTGAAATCGAACATAACAACTGGGAGAAAAAAGGTTGTCAAATTCAAGTTTGTCAAGTTTGTGCGGAAGAACGCGTTTGGAGAAACATGACGTTTCCAATTTCAAGTGCTGCAAAGTTCCATCTGCAGGCAGAATCATTGAAAATATGAAGATTGATTTGATCATGGGTGTCATTTTTGTGTTTGTCTTTCAGTCATTCACACGCTCAATTATTTCGAGACGGCCTCTCAAGTTGCAAAGCTACCAGAGTACTGGGAGGCCGCGTATGTTGACGGCGTTCAGATTCTGCACTTTGACAGCAACCACAGGAAAGCAAAAGCCAAACAAGACTGGGTGGACAAAATCACACAAGATGATCCGCACTTCTGGGACAGAAATACGGTGAACAGTATTCAGACTGAGCAGGTCTTCAAAGTCGACTTTGAAATCGCTAAAAAGCGCTTCAACCAAACTGGAGGTTTGTTTACGTCCAACCTTCTGCTCGTCAAATGACACTTTTTTTGTCACTGCTGGCTTCTCTCTGATCATCGTCCTCTCTGAATCGTGTGCGCCATCCTTTCAGGTGTTCACATGTTTCAGATGATAGAAGGCTGTGAATGGAATGATGAGACTGGTGAGGTTGATGGTTGGGAGCACCTCAGTTACGATGGAGAAGACTTCATATCATTTGAGCTGAAGACGATGAGCTGGATCGCAGCACATCCGCAAGCTTTCATCACCAAACTCAAGTGGGAACAAATAGACGGGAAGAAGCAATACACTAAGAATTACTTCACTGAGGTGTGTCCTTCCCTGTTGAAGAAGCACGTGAGCAACGGGAGGGAGTTCCTGACCAGAACCGGTACATGGTCCTCTCACGCCTTCTCTGCGTCTTTCAAGCTCACACACAATGTCCATCTGTGACGCTCTTTCAATTTGTTTCTCTTCCTCCATGCACATCCTCCACTCTTCTCTCCATCTTTGCGCGCAGAGCTTCCCACGGTGTCTCTCCTGCAGAAGACGCCTTCCTCTCCAATCACCTGCCACGCCACGGGTTTCTACCCCAGGACGTCGGACCTCTTTTGGAGGAAGGACGGCCAGGAGATCCACGAGGACGTGGAGATGGGGGAGACCCTCCCCAACCACGACGGAACCTTCCAGACCACGGCCGACCTGAAGGTGGAGCTGACGCCCGCTGCGGAGGGCCGCTACGAATGCGTGTTCAAACTGGATGGCGTCCGGGAGGAGATGGTCACCAAGCTGTACGCCAGAAGCATCCTGAGCAACGTGCGCATCCAGGGTGAGCAACGCGTCAGACACGGCTCGGCGTCACGCCCACATTCGTTCACGTGTCTTGTTTTGTTGCCATGTGAAGAAGAGGAAGACAGGAAGAAGGCGGTGGCCATCGCTGTCCCGCTGGTGGTCCTGGTTCTGGTGGCGATGGCGGTGGCGGCGGGGGTGTTCCTGGCCAAGCGTCCCAAAAGCCAACAAGGTGAACAACGACACAAATGTTTGCTCCGTTTGTGGCGATTCCTAATCTCCTCTCGCTTCTCTTCCATTTCAGCCAATTACGCTCCAGCTTGTAAGTGAGACGTCTTCCGCTTGCTGTTTTGAACAAATGCCAATGCCTTGAATGTATTTTCTTTTATGCTCCCTCAGCCAGCACCTCATCTTCTGAGCAGGATTGAATGAACCCCACTAAGGTTGAAGGGATGTCTTCTTTTTTTGGGTGGCACGCTTGATTGAATCATCCCATTCCAACTGTATGAAATATTTGGAAATGTTTATTTTTTCAAATTGAAGCGCAACAGTTTTACAAGTGCAGTGAATTCTAATTGTATTTACTTCACTAGTTCTTCCAAATACCGCTAGAGGGAGCCATTATGCCACAAGTAATATCCGCATCACACGTTGCTTTTTTTTTAAGTGCTTTTTAAGTTTGAGTATCATTGTAAAAATGTTTGAAATGAGGTTTCTGGCAACTGTATTTTCACTTGCGGATATATAATTTAGCAAGTGTAAGCAAAAAATGTATGATAAAGAACACGTCTTTTTTCAAGATTCAAGAGTTTTTATTCGCCATGTTTGAGTGTGCCAAACAAGGAATTTGACTTCGGTAAAACACACCCTCTGTTCAACATTTAGGTGACTAACAACACTCAGGACATGTGAATTATGGCAAAAACAGTGTAGACAAATTCAAAAAGGTGTGAAGAGCAGGATGTTATTGCACAGTAATGACTCTGAGACTCTATGAGTGGTTTGAGTTCATCAGAGCAACAGCCTGGGGGAAGAAGCTGTCTCTGTGTCTGCTGGTTTTGGCGTACCGAGCTCTAGAACGCCGTCCGGAGGGGAGTAGTTCAAACAGACTCCAACCTGGGTGAGAAGGGTCTCTAGAGATGTCCCTTGCACGTTTCCTGGTCCTGGACCGGTACAAGTCTTGGATAGATGGGAGGTTGATTCCAATGATCTTTTCTGCAGTCCTGATTCTCCGTTGCAGTCTGCGTTTGTCTTGTTTGGAGGCCGATCCAAACCAGACAGTGATGGAGGTGCAGAGGACAGACTGGATGATGGCAGTGTAGAAGGTCTTCAGAAGCTCTCACAGCAGGTTGAACTTCTTGAGCTGTCTCAGGAAGTACAGCCTCTGCTGGGCCTTCTTCCGGACAGAGTTTATGTGGCCGGTCCATTTCAGGTCCTGAGAGATTGTGGTTCCCAGGAACTTGAAGGTGTCTGTGGAGAGAATAGTATTACTGCGGATAGTGAGGGGTAAAAGTGGTGAAGGGTCTCGCCTGAAGTCCACTGTCATCTCCACGGTCTTGAGCGGGTTCAGCTCCAGGTGGTTTTGGCTGCACCAGTGGACCAGCCGCTCCAACTCCTGTCTGTACGCAGTCTCATCACCGTCCTGGATCAGTCCGATGAGAGTGGTGTCATCTGCATCCTTCAGGTGGTTCAGGACTAACCTCTCGAAATATTTCATGACCACAGATGTCAGTGCGACAGGTCTGTAGTCATTCAAACCTATGATGGCGGGCTTCTTGGCCACTGGAACGATGGTGGAGCTCTTGAAGCACGAGGGCACCTCACACAGCTCCAGAGAACGGTTGAAGATCCGTGCAAAGGTGGGCGCCAGCTGCTCAGCGCAGATTTTCAAGCAGGAAGGTGACACGCCGTCTGGGCCCGGTGCCTTCCTGGTCTTTTGTCTCCGGAACATCTGGCGCACTTCCTCCTCTGCAAGAGAGAGAGTGGGTGACAACAATGATAGAGGTGTGGACAGAGTAGTTGTGGGGAGAGGTGAGTATGTAGATTGTGCTGCAGGAAGTCCCGTTGTGTGGGAGGACCGATCAAACCTGCAGTAGAACCTGTTTAGCTGGTTAGCAAGCCTTGGGCTCTCCACAGGACGGGGGGTTTGTTTCCTGTAGCCCGTGATGTTCTGCTGACCTTTCCACACTGTTGAGGGATCAGGATTGGCAGAGAGGTGTCTCTTCAGGTTCTCCCCGTAACACCTCCTGGCTTTCCTGACCTCTCGGTTCAGTGTGTTTCTGGTCTGCCTGAACAGGTCGCGGCCGAAGATCCTGTAGGCCTCCTCCTTGATTTTGCGCAGCCTCCTGAGGTTCGGTGTAAACCAAGGTTTGTCCTTGTTGTTCGTGCAGAAGGTCTTAGTCTGCACACACAGATCCTCACAAAAACTGATGTATGATGTGACAGTGTCAGTAAGGTCATGCAAGTCTGAAGTTGCAGCTTCAAAAACTCCCCGATCGGTGCAGTCAAAGCAGGCTTGGAGGTCCTGCCTTGACTCCACTGTCCACTTCCTCACAGTCCTCACCACAGGCTTGGAAGTTTTTAGTTTCTGCCTGTAGGCCGGGATCAGATGAACTAAACAGTGGTCCGAGAGTCCTAAAGCTGCACGAGCCGCAGAGTGGTATGCATCCTTGATCATGGTGTAGCAGTGGTCCGGAGTCTGTGCCCCTCTGGTGGGACACGTTACGTGCTGTCTGTATCTGGGGAGTTCGTGTGCGAGGTTCGCCCTGTTAAGATCACCCAGAACAATGATTAGTGAATTTGGTAGAAGTTTCTCCATGTCTGTTCCACACCAGGTTCCTGAACTGCATGTCGAAATTTTGATCAATGTTGATATACAAAGAGTTAAGGTAACTGATAGATAAGCTACTTCTCAGTTGGAAATAGGGATGTGGTAGATTGGAAGTGACAACAGTTTAAGCATAAAGCCACAACATGGTGTCAGAAGACGGAGTTACGGAGTAAATCAAGGACAGTAGTCCACACGTGTTAACCGAAGATTAGCGGCAAGCTAACACAGCCGACATGGAGCAGTTCAAGCCACCGTCTCCGCTGATACTCACGGGAAACCTCGCTGAAAACTGCCGCAGCGTTTCCAGCTTGCTTCTGGCGCGGTGGATAAAAATGAGGAGGTTAAAATAGCCATCATGCTTCACACTGTCGGCGAGGAGGCGTTGGAAGTGTTTAATATACTTAGCATTACCCCAGGAGGGGAGGAAGCAACGATGGAGGAAGTTTTGGAAGCATTCAGAGACTACTGCAGTCCACAAAAGAACGTTGTTTTTGAACGCCATCCGTTTTGGTTGCACACAATGTCATCGGGAATATCGGTGGACAGATTCATCACAGAACTACGTCAAAAGAGCAAGAACTGTGAGTTTGGAAGACATGAAGATGACATGATAAGGGATAATTTGGTGGTCAGCAGAAGTGATACACATCTGAAAGAGAGACTGTTACGTGATAATGCACTTTCTGTCGTTATGGATTTTTTTCAACTGGAATATATTTTTACAATACTTTATCTCATTGAAAAGAGAAGGTACGAATAGAAATCGAAATTGAAAGGGTGCAGGAAAACAAATTTCTTGGAGTTATAATAGATGACAGGCTGAGTTGCTGAGTCAGACTATGGAGCAATGTAAGTGAGGAACTCAAGCAAAGTCCAAATATCCACCAGTTTAAAAAATGTTCAAAAATATGTTGTTTAGCAGATACAAGGACTAAAAATGCCAAATGGCTACACAAAAGCAAAAATAAAACAGGATAACAAGTTGAAAGTGTGTAGATTTATACGTTGAATCATTAGTTTATTGATAAATTGAGAAAGGGGTAGGAATCTAAAAAGGTATGCTTCTTCCTACTCCTTTTCGAGCATTCTTTGCTATTGATTTTTTTTAGTTTGTTGGTTTATTGTTTGTTTGTTGTACGGACTTACATATGAGACTTTAGTGTTATTTGTTTTATTTTTTATCTTTTTACGCTTGAAATATGTTCAAAATAGATATCAATCAATCAATCCTTTTGCTTTTTAAACCCACAAAAGGTAAGATAAAATAAGATAATCCTTTATTATTCCCTAAATGGGGAAACTCCTGTGTTAGCAGCAGTACACTTAACATATACACACACACACACACACACACACACACACACACACACACACACACACACACACACACACACACACACACACACACACACACACACACACGCATGCGGGGAAGGGGGCAAAGGATTTAAAAAAATAAAAGGTATATATAAGGTGTTTGATAAAGTACGCAGTTTTTAAAAATGCAATAAATGAGCCAAAATCGATGCAAAATTCAAAATTTTTATTTAATTTCATTTAACATATACTTCAATTTAATAATGAAAAATATTATTGAGCATATGTCCACCTCCACTTTCTCTGCAGGCAGTCATCCGATCGTTGAAATTAACGATAACTCTTTTGCAGACGTCCCTGTTGATTTCGCCGATTACCCGTTGAATTTCCATCTTCAGTTCGGTAATCGTTTGAGGTTTGTTCACGTAAACTTGTGACTTCAAATATCCCCATAAAAAGAAGTCACAAGGTGTGAGGTCACATGACTTCACAGGGCTCACATTCACACTGTCTTGCACTACCGCAATGTTTTGTTGCGTTCGAACATTACGGTTTCGACCGGGCAATTTTCTGGTTGCAACTGACCCAGATTCTTCGAATTTCTGTACCAACCTCAAAACTGTTGTTGCGGTCGGGGCATTGTCACGTCCAAAGATCGCGCGAAGTTTACAGACAGTCTCTGCGTAGCACTCCCCGTTTTTGTAATGAGTTTTCACAATAAGAATGCGTTGCTCTATACTGAACCGCTCCATGGCTACAAAATGGAAAAACGACAAATGGTCTTCTAATCGGAGTGATAATAGATAACAAAAATGCTAGGAACGGTGCTGACAATCTTCAAACAAAAAAATCCCGCGCAATTAAAAAACTGCGTACTTTATGAAACACCCTATAAATATGGACAGTATATACACAATGTACAATATACAGTGGCGATTAAAAAAAACAAAGTGCAAAAAAGCAGGTAAAAAGAGTGTGAGGTAGGCAGATATTGCACATATGGTTATTGCACGTTATTTGCATGTTATTATTGTCCGTTAGCTACAGTGATCGGCCTGGTTGTACAGCCTGATGGCAGCAGGGAGGAAGGACCTGCGATGCCTCTCGGTGGTGCATCGTGGATGACGAAGCCGGTCACTGATGGAGCTCTCCAGGGCTCTGTTAGTCTCATGAAGGGGGTGGGAGACATTGTCCATGAGGGAGGACAGCTTAGCCACCATGCTCCTCTCCCCCCACCACCTCCACCCGGTCCAGACTGCAGCCCAGGACAGAGCCGGCTTTCTTCACCACCTTGTCCAGCCTCTTCCTCTCCGCTGCAGTGATGCCGCTGCTCCAGCAGACCACCCCATAAAAAATGGCGGACGCCACCACAGAGTCGTGGAAGGTCCTCAGGACGCCGTCCCTCACTCCGGACCTCAGTCTGCGCAGCAGGTGGAGTCTGCTTTGGCCCTTCTTGTATAGGGCCTGAGTGTTTACAGTCCAGTCCAGTTTATTGTTCAGGTGAACACCCAGGTACTTGTAAGAGTCCACAATCTCTATGTCCGTTACCTGGATGTTCACCGGCGAGGGGGGGACTTGGCGCCGGCGGAAGTCCACCACCAGCTCCTTTGTTTTTCCAGAGTTAATCTGGAGGCGGTTCCGCTGGCACCAGTCCACGAATCTGTGATTCATACAGCTAGCTCCACCGTGACTTAAATATGGCACATTAAAGTGTTATTGATTGTATTTTATTTGTATTCATTTCCCCACTCCTTTTATGTTTGGAATATGTTCGGAATAAAGACTCATCATCAACAGTTACGCATTCAAATAAATCATCGATTGTCATACGTTCAACTGCTCCGCATTTCAAGTCACAGCCAACAAACAGGGCCAACGGCCCCTCCTCCCCGTTCTATACACACAATACAATAAAAGACACACTACAATATAAGAATAAATAATCAATTACTCTTAAGGAGTAGTATTGACTTCTTAAACAGTAAAGATCTCCATAAGGGACCAATCATTGCAATTTACGAAATAAAAAATAAATAAAATCTAACTTCTATATCGAACTAAAAAATCTATCTTCAACGCAGGTGCTTGACTACAAATATAACGTCTTAAAAAAGGAAGGGCACTATTCTTTCTTTTACATTACAAACTTTTTGTTGTTGTTTTGGTAAATATATCTGTTTTATAATTTTTTAAATGTTCGGAGCAAACATGCAACACACGTTTTTTTATCTATCCCTCTATCTCTCTCTCTCTCTATCTATTTATTTATTTTATTTATTTATTTATTCATTGCCACACATGCTGCAGGCAATCCTGAGTGACGTCATCACCGGGTTGAACTCCAATTGGCTTACCTGAGAGGTAATCGAAGCTCGTAAACTGTTGCTGTTGTTCCGCGTTCGCCTCTTGGACGACGAGTCGCAACTTTGACCGAATACCCTGCTTGACGAAAATCGAGAAACAACTTGATGATCAGAATGAATTTACTTGCATTCTTTGTTTTGTCGGTGCAAATATACAGCGTGACGCCTGGTAAGTTGGACTTTTCGGTTTATTATCATAAAGATTGACGCTGTTGATTTGGAAGTCATTATTGTTTATTGCTTTCGTTTTCGCCACTCGTCTGTTCCGTCAGCATTTTAAGTCCTTTCACCTGAACGCCCGTTTTTTCAGTTATACGGGAATACATAGATGTAATAAAGTTGGAAAACTTAAAAATGGCACAAATCAAAGTGATGTGCCCCAGCATAAATATGCAATCGATGAAATGTGATAAAGCATACGAACAAGAATGAAATGTTGTACAGGGGAGTCTTTGCAATTAATAATTAACATTTCACAGTCATGGCAAGAAAATTGTGTCTCATCTTTCAGAAAAAAAACGTTGTATAGCCTCCTTACATTATTTTTTTGATAAGAGTCATCATGTCTCTGTAAATTATTCTTTTTGTACAGTGACATTGTTTTAGATCTTACCTGCTGACAGTTTCGACTGTGAGGAAGACTGGAGACACAATCGAAACTGTCAGCAGGTAACATCTAAAAGTGTTTCACTTGTCTGAACAAAACAAATATTATTTATGGATTTTTTTTCTTTTGCAAATGAAGGAGAATGGCAAAAATTATGTCATTCGATTTCTTTCATCAGTGGATGTCAGTCACTGCTGAGGGGCATCGAATATCTCGCTTAGCGCGTCACACTGAAGTCGAACATAACAACTGGGAGAAAAAAACAAAGGCAGGTTGTCAAGTTCAAGTTTGACAAGTTTGTGCGGAAGAACACGTTTGGAGACGTTTCCAATTTCAAGTGCTGCAAAGTTCCATCTGCAGGCGAAATCATTGAAAATATGAAGATTGATTTGATCATGCGTGTCATTTTTGTGTTTGTCTTCCAGTCATTCACACGCTCAATTATTTCCTGACGGCCTCTCAAGTTGCAAAGCTACCAGAGTACTGGGAGGCCGCGTATGTTGATGGCGTTCAGATTCTGCACTTTGACAGCAACCACAGGAAGACGAGAGCGAAACATGACTGGGTGGACAAAATCACAGAAGATGATCCGCACTACTGGGAGAGAGAGACGGCGGGCAGTATTCAGACTGAGCAGATCTTCAAAGTTGCCATTGAAATCCTTAATAAGCGCTTCAACCAAACTGGAGGTTTGTTTACGTCCAACCTTCTGCTCGTCAAATGACACTTTTTTTGTCACTGCTGGCTTCTCTCTGATCATCGTCCTCGCTGAATCTTGTGCGCCATCCTTTCAGCTGTTCACATGTATCAGATGATGTACGGCTGTGAATGGAATATTGAGACTGGGGAGGTTGATGCCTGGCGGCACTTCAGTTACGATGGAGAAGACTTCGTATCATTTGAGCTGAAGACGATGAGCTGGATCGCAGCACATCCGCAAGCCTTCATCACCAAACTCAAGTGGGACCAATTGGACGGATTCAATCAATACAATAAGAATTACTTGACTGAGGTGTGTCCTTTTGAGTTGAAGAAGCACGTGAGCAACGGGAGGGAGTTTCTGACCAGAACCGGTACATTATCCTCTCACGCCTTCTCTGCGTCTTTCAAGCTCACACACAATGTCCATCTTTGACGCTCTTTCAAGTTGTATCTCTTCCTCCATGCATGTCCTCCACTCTTCTCTCCATCTTTACGCGCAGAGCTTCCCACGGTGTCTCTCCTGCAGAAGACGCCTTCCTCTCCAATCACCTGCCACGCCACGGGTTTCTACCCCAGGACGTCGGACCTCTTTTGGAGGAAAGATGGCGAGCAGATCCACGAGGACGTGGAAATGGGGGAGACCCTCCCCAACCACGACGGAACCTTCCAGACCACGGCCGACCTTAAAGTGGAGCTGACGCCCGCCGCGGAGGGCCTCTACGAATGCGTGTTCAAACTGGATGGCGTCCAGGAGGAGATGGTCACCAAGCTGTACGCCAGAAGCATCCTGAGCAACATGCGCATCCAGGGTGAGCCACGCGTCGGACACAGCTCGGCATCACGCCGACAGTCGTTCACGTGTCTCGTTTTGTTTCCTCATGAAGAAGAGGAAGACAGGAAGAAGGCGGTGGCCATCGCTGTCCCGCTGGTGGTCCTGGCTCTGGTGGCGGTGGCGGCGGGGGTGTTCCTGGCCAAGCGTCCCAAAAGCCAACAAGGTGAACGACGACACAAACGTTTGGTCCGTTTGTGGCGATTCCTAATCTCCTCTCGCTTCTCTTCCATTTCAGCCAATTACGCTCCAGCTTGTAAGTGAGATGTCTTCCGCTTGCTGTTTTGAAAAAATGCCAATGCCTTGAATGTATTTTCTTTAATGCTCCCTCAGCCAGCGCCTCATCTTCTGAGCAGGATTGAATGAACCCCATTAAGGTTGAAGGGATGTCTTCTTTTCTTGGGTGCCACGCTTGATTGAATCATCCCATTCCAACTGTATGAACTATTTGGAAGTGTTTCTTATTTCAAATTGAAGTGCAACAGATTTTCAAGTGCAGTGAATTCTAATTGTATTTACTTCACTAGTTCTTCCAAATACCGCTAGAGAGAGCCAACTTACCGCAAGTAATATCCGCATCATGCGTTGCTTTTTTTAAGTGCTTTTTTGTTAAGCGAGCTACTGATCTATTTGATACAAGTTTGTGTATCATTATAAAAATGTTTGAAATGAAGTTTTACCTCACAAGAAAATATATACAAAACCAGACAAGAAATAACTAAATTCATAAGTATAAAGCGAAATGTCGACACTTACGGCTGTCCATATAATCGTATTGTTCTGTCGTTAAAGATTTTTTTCAATTGGAATATATTTATACAATACTTTATCCCATTGAACAGAGAAGGTACGAATAGAAATGGATGGAACTGAAATTGAAAGGGTGCAGGAAAACAAATTTCTTGGGGTAATAATAGATGACAGGCTGAGTTGCTGAGTCAAACTATGGAGCAGTCTAAGTGAGGAACTCAAGCAAAGTCCAAATCTCCACTGTTCTGCCCTCAGAATTGTTTTCATAATGTAAGAAATGTTTTCTATGTAAAGAAGCATACACAATGGTTATTTGTCGTTCGGAAGCAAAGCAGAAATGTATTTTGAAATGCACTGGAAGCTGCGCATGCTTTTGTTGAAGCGACTTGACAACTGATGAGTTACTCGCGTCATCTAAGCAAATCTTTCTCCTCTCCTTATGCTCACGGAATCAACGGCTGTAAGTTATCATCGTTTTATTGGATAACTTTATTATCAAAGTCAAAGTCAGCTTTATTGTCAATCTCTCCACATGTCACAACACACAAAGAGACCGAAATTACGTTTTTCTCTATCCCACGGTGACGAGACACATAACACGATAGACATACATGTACGCGACACAATATAAAAACAAGAAGGCAAAAATTCTAACAATCAATAGTAAGAGTGATGAAAAAATAATAAATAAACAGATAACACAATAAATAACGGAGCCAGCAAGCATAGCGCAAAAGTAAAAAACATCATAAACAAAAATAAATAAGAGTAATAACAAATAATAAATAATAAGAGCCAGTGTGCATTCAGACAGTTCAGACAGTAAAAGTACAGGACGCTACGCAGAACGGGGGAGCGAGTTCAGGATCCTAACAGCCTGGAGTATGAAGCTGTTTGAGAGTCTGGAGGTGCGGGAGCGCAGGCTTCTGTACCTCTTCCCAGAGGGCAGAAGCTCGAACAAAGAGTGAGCGGGGTGACTCGCATCACTCACAATCGTGGTCGCCTTGCGGGTGAGATGGGAGGTGTAAATGTCCTTCAAGGAGGGGAGCGAAGCACCAGCAATCTTACCAGCCGTGTTCACTACGCGCTGCAGGGCCTTCAAGTTGTAGTCAGTGCAGCCGCCACCCCAAACAGCAATACAGCTGGAGAGGACGCTCTCAATGGTGCCGCGGTAAAATGCAGTCATGACGGCCGGAGGAGCGCTCGCTCGCCTGAGTTTCCGCAGGAAGTACAGGCGGCGCTGGGCTTTCTTTGCCAGTGATGCGGTGTTGGTGGACCAGGAGAGATCCTCACTGATGTGACCCCCAGGAACTGTGGACATTGGAGACACAGTACTGGTACAACAGGACAAACAGGACAAATTCACAACACCATTCAATCCAACCCCACATAGAGTCGTGAGTAAAACTGGAAGTCAAGTGGTAATTGAATCCCCAACTGGAGCTCGCTACCACCGGAATACCACTCACGTGAAGAAATACCAATCATATGAGAATACTGAAGGACATGACACACCGAAGACTTTTACTGAAGGGGAGGAAAATGTACTGAGCAGAAATGTGGACAGTTACAACCAGACACCACAAGAGGGAGCTCAGGAACCTGAAATGAGGCCCCAGAGAGTCAAAAAGATACCAGCAAAGCTCAACGATTTTGTGACAAAGTAAAAGTAAAGGGTTGTGTCTGAATATATTGTTCACTGTTTAAAAGAAAAAAAAAATCTTTATCAAGTCAAGTCAAGTCAAGTTTATTTGTATAGCCCTAAATCACAAGCAGTCTCAAAGGGCTTCACATAGACAGAAATTGACAATTATTCTCAAAGCGTCCCCTGATCTTAAGCTCCCAAAAGGGCAAGGAAAAACTTAAAAACCCCTACCAGGGGAAAATGAGAAACCTTGAGAAAGGACCACAGATGGAAGGATCCCCCTTTCAGGATCACCAGGTTGAAATGGATGCAGAGAGGGCACAAATGATACAACATGAAAATCAATTAAATAAAAAGTGGATGTCCATGTCATAGCAGAGGGCTGCCGAAGGAGCCCTCAATTGTCCTGGCAGTGTCTTCGAGGAGGTTGAGCTGCAGTTCCCCCATCCTGAATTGGCCCACGAGAATCCAGATAGCCGCTGTCAGCATGGGTGCCACCTAACCACCTCCCCGGCCAGGGAGGGGGGAGGGAGGGGGTGGAGAGGGAGAGAAAACAAACTCCAGCCGAATCGGCCACTACAGGTATATATAGTTAAAGGCCATGTCATAGAAATGTGTCTTTAAACGTGTCTTAAATGTTTCTACTGAGGTAGCAGTCCTAATATCCATTGGTAGGGCATTCCAAAGCTCTGGAGCCCGAATAGAAAATGCTCTAGAGCCTGCAGACATTTTCTTGGCCCTCGGTGTCGCTAAAAGGGTAGCGTTTTGCGAAGGAAGGTTACGAGACGGAACATAAGGAACAACTAGGTCGACGAGATATGAAGGCGCTAAGCCATGCAGCGATTTATAGGTTAGTAGAAGAACCTTGAAGTCACATCTTAAATGGACCGGGAGCCAATGTAAGTTGGCTAGTATTGGGGTAATGTGATCAAATTTTCTTGTCCGAGAAAGCAGCCTTGCAGCAGCATTTTGTACTAACTGTAGACTTTTGATGCGGGACTTAGGAAGACCCGAAAATAGTACATTACAGTAGTCCAGGCGCGACGTGACGAACGCATGTATAATAGTTTCCGCATCACCAGTCGAGAGGATCGGACGAATCTTTGCAATATTACGAAGGTGAAAAAACGCAATTCTGGTTATATTCTTAATGTGCTTTTGAAAGGAGAGAGTTTGGTCAAATATTACCCCGAGATTAGTTACAGTATCGCTTTGAGTGATAGTACGGTTATCTATAGTTATAGCGGTTTCCTTGAATAAGTGTTGATAACGAGTTGGACCAATTATCAACATCTCAGTTTTATCTGGGTTAAGACGAAGGAAGTTGAGAGACATCCATTGCTTGATCTCCGCAAGGCACTTCTCAAGATTACAACAATCCCGCGGATCTGTCATCGATAACGGCATATATAATTGGGTGTCATCCGCATAGCATTGAAAACTAATATTATATTTACGTATTATGTCCCCAAGCGGAATCATATAAATATTAAAAAGAATTGGTCCGAGAACCGATCCCTGTGGGACACCACATGTAACGTTATAGAGCTCCGAGGACGCATTACCATGGACCACTCGGTGCGTCCTGTTTGATAGATAGGAATGGAACCAGCCTAGTGCTGACCCTGAAATACCAACACAACTTTTAAGACGCCCTAATAAAATATCGAAGTCTACAGTGTCGAAGGCAGCACTAAGATCGAGTAGTAACAGTACAGACGAAATGTTTGAATCCATAGCTATGAGGAGATGGTTAGTCACTTTAGCAAGTGCTGTCTCAGTGGAATGATTAGCTCTAAAACCAGACTGAAAAGTGTCGTATCGATTATTGGCGACCATGTAATCAATAAGCTGCTGCGCTACTACTTTTTCAAGAAGTTTTGCTATGAATGGGAGGTTTGAAACTGGCCTATAATTACTGAGACAGTCCGGGTCAAGATTTGGTCGCTTAAGTAACGGTTTAATGATAGCGGTTTTAAAGGCTGTTGGCACTATCCCAGAGGAGACAGACAGATTGATTATATTTAAGACGGACGGTCCTAAAATTTGAAATAATTCTTTAAGTAGTTTGGCTGGAAGAGGGTCGAGTAAACATGTTGTTTGTTTAGCCGCACTAACAATTTGTGTAAGCCTTTCAAGAGACACGCTTTTAAAAGTTGAGAGGGTTGTTGCATGATCGTCAGCGTCGGTAAACGGCGTGCTCGACCGAGCGATTGGAATGCTATTCTTGATCTCATCCCTAATGGATTCAATCTTTTGAGCAAAAAATTTCATGAACTCGTCAGCTGAGTGGAAGGAACTATCGGGGGTCGGCTGGCGCAGAGTCAGCTTTGCCACTGTATCAAATAGGTGTTTCGGATTGTTTTTATTGAGATTAATAACTTGCGAAAAATATCGAGTTTTTGCTAAGATAAGCGCATGTTTATATTTCAGGAGGCTATCCTGCCATGCCTGATGGAAAACCTCAAGTTTGGTTAGACGCCATCTGCACTCATGCTTTCTACATAATTGCTTAAGCGTACGCGTTTCATCTGTGAACCACGGAGTAGGCACTCTACGACGAGTTTTCAGACGTAACGGCGCCACAGAGTCAATGGCATTTAACAATGTCGCATTGAATTCATTTGTAAGATTATCAACAGAGCCGGCGTATGTGAGAAAATTTGTAGTTGCCGGCGACAGTATTTCAGATAGCGCAGTTGCAGTCATGGAGTTGAAATGACGGCTCCTATAATGCTGATTGCTCTCTTGTCTTTGACAAGGAACTAGAATTTCAAACTTTATTAAGTAATGATCAGACAAAACAGTAGTGTATGGCAGTACTGCTATATTTGAGGTTGCAAGTCCTCGGGATAATACCAGATCTATGGTATTTCCATTCTTATGCGTTGCTGCCTGTACAGCTTGCGTAAAACCAAAGGTATCAGTTAAAGTCTGAAACGCCGAAGTAAGTGGCTCTGACGGTAAATTCATGTGGATGTTGAAATCGCCCATGATAATTATATTATCCGCATTGGTTACTAGATCAGCCACAAATTCTGAAAATTCATCCAGGAAGCCAGAGTAAGCCCCGGGTGGACGGTAAATAACAACAAGATAAAATGACGGTAAAGCGGTGGATCGGACAATGAGAACCTCAAATGTTTTAAATACGTTGATCGAACGAGGCCTAAAACTAAGCTCGGAATTCGAGATGAGGGCGACACCCCCACCCTTTTTTCGAGGACGCGCCACATGCGAGCTCACAAAATTTGGAGGCGAGGCCTCATTAAGCGGCATCAGTTCATTAGGTTTTAACCAGGTCTCGCAGAGACCAAAAGCGTTTAGATTATGTTCTGTGATGAGATCATTAACGAGAATGGCTTTCGTATGAAGCGATCTAATATTCATAAAACCAAGTTTAAGTGTAATTGGTCGATCCGGGTGCGTATTTATCGAAGGATATTTATACGAAATGCGAGTAAGATTGTGTTCTCTAAGCCTGACATCACCTCTCAAATGTTTGTTAGCGCGGTGGGCTGATACGACCGTGGGAATCTGATAGTAAATATTTGTTACACGTGTAGAATTATCTGAAACCGGCACCGTTTCCTCAGCAAAACCGGTCGGGGTGGAGTGATTGGATTTGTCTACTACCCCAGTAGAAAGTGCGTTTATGTGTACTGTCGCACTATTCAAACTATCACGCTCTAGTCTACACAAGGAGCTATGTGCATGCTGGGAGTCTAGCCTAGCGCTAGTTAACTTTATCTTAACAGACTCCAAACCCATCCTGACAGGTGGTCTGATCACCTGTGACCCGGCCTGCTCTAAAGTGACCTGTCATGTGGGGCTCAAACAGTTTGAGCTGAAAGTATTCAATCAATAACGACCATTTGGATCACAAAGCATCTAGTTATCAAGTTATTATTGATGATGGATGTCATGAGAAGTGAGGACAGTTCACAGCAAGTACTGCAAATCATATTTTAGTCAATAGAGGGCACCACAAGACCGATGCATAATCTTGTGGCGCCACATCAGCTGGGGCAAAACTGAGGCAATCAGTGATTTGTAACAAAACTGGCCATAGTTGAATCTTTCACCCAGCGCTCCACTTTTCCACATCCAATATGGTGGCAAAGTTGACCTACGTACAGCAATCAAGCTGGGTTTATGGATATTTTCAATGACAAAAGCCCTCGACGGTCACGTGATTTCACGGAAAGCCAAACTTTAATTTACGTTGTAGTTACGCAGCCCGCCAGGGGGCGGCGCTGTTTCAACACGTGGTTTATTTATATATGTATAAATATATTTTTAAGACGCGCGCGCACAAACACGCACAGTCATTTGCGGGAGTCGAACTCATGGTCCATGCACACAAGACAGTCGAGTGTACCACGACACTCTCAGCCATCCTCAGTTTATTAACATACTGTTGGCCTGAGTGACGTCATCGCCGGGCTGAACTCCAATTGGCTTGCCTGAGAAGTAATCGAAGCGCGTCCTGCGCTTCGCTGTTGTTCCGCGTTCGCCTCTTGGACGACGAGTCGCAACTTTGACGGAATTCCCTGCTTGACGAAAATCGAGAAATAACATGATGTTTAGAATGAATTTACTTGCATTCTTTGTTTTGGCTGTGCAAATATACAGCGTGACGCCTGGTAAGTTGAGCTAGTCGGTTTATTATCTTAAAAATTGACGCTCTTGATTTGGAACTGACGCAGTCATTATTGTTTATTGCTTTCGGTTTCTTCACTCGTCTGTTGCGTCGGCATTTTAAGTTCTTTCACCTAAACGGCCGTTTTGTCGGAGTTATACGGAAATACATAGCTATTATTATAAATGTAATAAAGTTGGAAAACTTGAAAATGGCACAAATCAAGGTGATATGCCTCAGAATAAATATGTAATCGATGAAATGTGGAAAAGCCCACGCACAAGAATGAAATGTTGTACAGGGGAGTCTTTGCAATTAATAATTAACATTTCACAGTCATGGCAATAAAGTTGTGTCTAATCTTTCAGAAAAAAAACGTTGTATAGCCTCTTAACATTATTATTTCGATAAGAGTCATCGTGTCTCCGTAAATTATATAGACATTATATATATATATATATATATATATATATATATATATATATATATATATATATATATATATAAGGCAGTTCTTATGTTCAGACAAGTAACATTTTTTTAGATGTTACCTGCTGACAGTTTCGACTGTGAGGAAGACTGGAGACACAATCGAAACTGTCAGCAGGTAACATCTAAAAGTTGGACTAAGTTCATCTTGTTTTTCCTTTTCAATTACTTCACTGGTTCTTCTATATCAAACAAATTATTTTAGGTGTATTTACCTGACATGTTTCGGCGGGTTCTTCCGCCTTCATCAGATCTGATGAAGGCAGCATCGAATATCTCGCTTAGGGCGTCACACTGAAATCGAACAACTGGGAGAAAAAAGGTTGTCAAATTCAAGTTTGACAAGTTTGTGCGGAAGAACGCGTTTGGAGAAACATGACATTTCCAATTTCAAGTGCTGCAAAGTTCCATCTGCGGGCAGAATCATTGAAAAAATGAAGATCGATTTGATCATGTGTGTCATTTTTGTGTTTGCCTTCCAGTCATTCACACGCTCAATTATTTCGTGACGGCCTCTCAAGTTGCAAAGCTACCAGAGTACTGGGAGGCCGCGTATGTTGACGGCGTTCAGATTCTGCACTTTGACAGCAACCACAGGAAAGCAAAAGCCAAACAAGACTGGGTGGACAAAATCACAGAAGATGATCCGCACTTCTTGAAGAGAGAGACGGCGAACAGTATTAGTGCTGAGCAGGTCTTAAAAGTCGACATTGAAAACATTAAGAAGCGCTTCAACCAAACTGGAGGTTTGTTTACGTCCAACCTTCTGCTCGTCAAATGACACTTTCTTTGTCACTGCTGGCTTCTCTCTGAGCATCATCCTCGCTGAATCTTGTGCGCCATCCTTTCAGGTGTTCACATGTTTCAGTGGATGTACGGCTGTGAATGGAATGATGAGACTGGGGAGGTTGATGGTTGGGAGCACCACAGTTACGATGGAGAAGACTTCATATCATTTGAGCTGAAGACGATGAGCTGGATCGCAGTACATCCGCAAGCTTTCATCACCAAACTCAAGTGGGACAGAGACGACGGATACAAGCAATACTGGAAGAATTCCTTGACTGAGGTGTGTCCTTTACGGTTGGAGAAGCATGTGAGCAACGGGAGGGAGTTCCTGACCAGAACCGGTACATTGTCCTCTCACGCCTTCTCTGCGTCTTTCAAGCTCACACACAGTGTCCATCTTTGACGCTCTTTCAAGTTGTTTCTTTTCCTCCATGCACATCCTCCACTCTTCTCTCCATCTTTGCGCGCAGAGCTTCCCACGGTGTCTCTCCTGCAGAAGACTCCTTTCTCTCCGGTCACCTGCCACGCCACAGGTTTCTACCCCAGGACGTCGGACCTCTTTTGGAGGAAGGACGGCCAGGAGATCCACGAGGACGTGGAGATGGGGGAGACCCTCCCCAACCACGACGGAACCTTCCAGACCACGGCCGACCTGAAGGTGGAGCTGACGCCCGCTGCGGAGGGCCGCTACGAATGCGTGTTCAAACTGGATGGCGTCCGGGAGGAGATAGTCAACAAGCTGTACTTCAGAAGCATCCTGAGCAACGTGCGCATTCAGGGTGAGCCACGCGTCGGACACGGCTCGGCATCACGCCGACAGTCGTTCACGTGTCTCGTTTTGTTGCCATGTGAAGAAGAGGAAGACAGGAAGAAGGCGGTGGCCATCGCTGTCCCGCTGGTGGTCCTGGCTCTGGTGGCGATGGCGGTGACGCTGGGGGTGTTCCTGGCCAAGCGACCCAAAAGCCAACAAGGTGAACGACGACACAAACGTTTGCTCCGTTTGTGGCGATTCCTAATCTCCTCTCGCTTCTCTTCCATTTCAGCCAATTACGCTCCAGCTTGTAAGTGAGACGTCTTCCGCTTGCTGTTTTGAAAAAATGCCAATGCCTTGAATGTATTTTCTTTTATGCTCCCTCAGCCAGCACCTAATCTTCTGAGCAGGATTGAATGAACCCCATTAAGGTTGAAGGGATGTCTTCTTTTTTTGGGTGCCACGCTTGATTGAATCATCCCATTCCAACTGTATGAACTATTTGGAAATGCTTCTTATTTCAAATTGAAATGCAACAGTTTTTCAAGTGCAGTGAATTCTAATTGTATTTACTTCACTAGTTCTTCAAAATACCGCTAGAGAGAGCCAACTTAGCGCAAGTAATATCCGCATCATGCGTTGCTTTTTTTAAGTGCTTTTTTGTTAAGCGAGCTACTGATCTATTTGATACAAGTTTGAGTATCATTATAAAAATGTTTGAAATGAGGTTTCACCTCGCGAGAAGTATAAAGCGAAATGTCAACACTTACGGCTGTCCATATAATCGTATTGTTGTGTCGTTAAAGATTTTTTTCAATTGGAATATATTTATTCAATACTTTATCCCATTGAAAAGAGAAGGTACGAATAGAAATGGATGGAACTGAAATTGAAAGGGTGCAGGAAAACAAATTTCTTGGGGTAATAATAGATGACAGGCTGAGTTGCTGAGTCGAACTATGGAGCAGTCTAAGTGAGGGACTCAAACAAAGTCCAAATCTCCACTGTTCTGCCCTCAAAATTGTTTTCATGACGTAAGAAATGTTTTCTATGTAAAGAAGCATACACAATGGTTATTTGTCGTTCGGAAGCAAATCGGAAATGTATTTTGAAATGCACTGGAAGCTGCGCATGCTTTTGTTGAAGCGACTTGCCAACTGATGACTTACTCGCGTCATCTAAGCAAATCTTTCTCCTCTCCTTATGCTCACGGAATCAACGGCTGTAAGTTATCATCGTTTTATTGGATAACTTTATTATTGTTTATAAAATAAGAATATTCGTCGAAGAAACTAAGTGTGTTTGTTGTTTCACTTGCAGTTTCACTGGTTGTGTTTAACACTGAACAGAAATAAAGGGAGCAAGACGCTCTGAATCCTGGCTCAAGTGTTCTATACATGAGTTGGGCTGGCTGATGAACTGCGACAACGAAAGATTCAAACATGGCCACCAAATCGACGACGCGGAGACGGTAGACTTTGAAGAGAATTCACGTCGACCTTCATCTTCCAAGTCATCAGTCCACACTCGATCGAGAGCTAGTGCTACCTCCAAGCGCTCGACAATTCCGTTCTGGAGGCAGAGAGCTTCGGCTGAAGGAGCGGCAACCAAGGTAGCCTAGTCAAGGAAGCAGTTGGAAATTAAAAGGCAACGAGCTGGGCTAGACATAGATTTAGAAGGATAAGAAATTGAAAAGGAAGCAGAAGATTATGTGCAAAGCCAAACACAGCCTACAGTGGAGTCTGGCGCCGCGAAGCCACACATAGTCCACCACCTCTGGCAGCTGAGGAGAGGTCCTCACACAACGTCTGCAGACCATCAGTGAATGAGGAACGTGAGGAAAAGGAGAAGTTCCAAGAGGCAATCAACACTCCGTATTATGCCCCCCCCCATTTCATGGTGCAGTCAGACCTTGTGAGTCCAGCCTTCTACGACAGTCATCAGCCACACCGACGACACCACCACGCATGGATGACTTCAGGCCTTTGCGTGATAACTTCAGGCCTCTTCAGAGTGACACCCGACTCAGCCTTCACATGCAGCAAGGCACGCATCTGCCCCAAAGCCACCTGACAGTCCACATATGCAACAAGATCTCCTCCTCATGCCAGCCCTCCACACATGACAGACTTTGCCAAGTTTCTTGCTCGCAGAGAATTAGTAACTACTGGCCTCACAAAATGTGATGATATGCCAGAGAATTTTCGGGCATGGCAGTCCTCATTCCTAAATGCAACACAAGGCTTAGGTTTATCATACAGTGAGGAGCTGGACCTCTTGGTGAAGTGGCTCGGTAAAGACTGTCTGTCTGCTAGAGACAACACGAAGCGAAGATTGCTCAGTGATCTCCCCATGGAGCTATTAGCAGCCAAAAACGATGGATATCTTCCTGGCCTCGTATACCTCGACACGCCTCGTGGGATAAAGCCTATTGTGGCGAAGTTACCTTCAGGCCTGCAGGAGAAATGGCTCAGTGTAGGCTCAAAGTACAAGGAGCGCTACAGGACATTCCACAGAAAGACAAAACATTCTTAAAGAACATAAACGCTGCTTTAAATGCTGCCTCCCGATCAATCGGCCCTTCCGCAAATAGACATCATCATCGGTTGGAAGTCCGCTTTCCAGGCGCCGCTGGGTTGGACTGGATTCTCAAGATGGCTTTCTTCCACCGGGGACGGTCCATGGCCATCTCGTGGTTGAGAGTCCTATACTGAGAACATTTTTGGAGCAAAACTTTTTACAGCCGGATGCCCTTCCTGACACCAACCCAAGGGGAAATTGAGTTTCTGTAGGGGTTGACTCCCTTAGCCCATTCCTCTCCCGAGGAACCCACTTGTACTATTTAACCCATAGTTGGGGGTTGGTTCGTGGGCACCAGGGCGTGTCCACACACCGGTGGGCCTGCGTGCCGCACGTCTAGGGTCCAAACCTCTGAGTCCCTTGTAGTTTAGCCTGGGTCCGTGTTGTACCCAGTTACCATGTGCCACTGTTATGCTCAAAGGTGTGCCTGGTGCGCGTCTTCCCTCGGGGACAGCCAGATCGCTCTGTCAAGATGTATGTCATACTTGACGATCAGAGCAAGCGCTTACTGGCCCGCTCTGAATTTTTCCACCTTTTCAAAGTC
This sequence comes from Syngnathus typhle, assembly GCF_033458585.1. NCBI lineage: Eukaryota > Metazoa > Chordata > Actinopteri > Syngnathiformes > Syngnathidae > Syngnathus > Syngnathus typhle. Next base: position 26,220,932 of record NC_083738.1, on the reverse strand, counting down.
GAGAGCAGCCTCTCCCCTTACCTGATGAAGACCTGCGCCGGCACCACAGAGCTGGTCGGCAGGAAGGCGGCGGACTTTCAGATCCAAGCAGTGAACGGAGGTGTGTGCCTAGACCAGGCATGTCCAAAGTCCCGCGGACCAAATCCGGCCCCCGATCAGATTTCATACGGCCCGGCCCGCAGCTTCGGTCTTATAATGTATAACAATATACAATATAAGAAGAAATAATCAATTACCCTTAAGGAGTAGTATTGACTTCTTAAACGGTAAAGATCTCCACAAGGATCAAGCATTACAATTTCATCCATCCATTCATTTTCCGAACCGTTTAGTCCCCACGGGGGTCGCGGGAGTGCTGGGGACACCCTGAACCGGTTGCCAGCCAATCGTAGGGCACACAGAGACAAACAACCATTTGCACTCGCACTCACACTTAGGGTCAATTTGGAGTCTTCAATCGGCCCACCAAGCATGTTTTTGGGATGTGGGAGGAAACCGGAGTGCCCGGAGAAAAGCCACGCGGGCCCGGGGAGAACATGCAAACTCCACACAGGGAGGCCCAGAGGTGGAATCGAACCCGCACCCTCCTAACTGTGAGGCGGACGTGCTACCCAGTGCGGCACTGAGCCGCCGCATTGCAAATTACGAAATAAAATCTAACTTCTATCTCGAACTAAACTAAACATTTCTAACTTCAACGCAGGTGCTTGACTACAAATAGAACGTCTTAAAAAAGGAAGGGCACTATTCTTTCTTTTACATTACAAACTATTTTTGTTGTTGTTTTGGTAAATATATCAGTTTTATAATTTTTTAAATGGCGATATTCGGAGCAAACATGCAACACACGGTTTTTCTATCTATCCCTCTATCTATCTATTTATTTATTCATTTATTCATTTATTTATTTATTTATTTATTTATTTATTTATTTATTTATTTATTTATTTATTTATTTATTTATTTATTTATTTATTTATTTATTTATTTATTTATTTATTCATTGCAACACATGCTGCAGGCAATCCTGAGTGACGTCATCACCGGGTTGAACTCCAATTGGCTTACCTGAGAGATAATCGAAGCTCGTAAACTGTTGTTGTTCCGCGTTCGCCTCTCGGACGACGGACGAGTCGCAACTTTGACCGAAGTCCCTGCTTGACTAAAATCGAAAAACACATTGATGATTGGAATGAATTTACTTGCATTCTTTGTTTTGGCTGTGCAAATATACAGCGTGACGCCTGGTAAGTTGGACTTTTCGGTTTATTATCATAAAGATTGACGCTCTTGATTTGGAACTGACACAGTCATATTGTTTATTGCTTTCGTTTTCTTCACTTGTCTGTTGCGTCGGCATTTTAAGTTCTTTCACCTGAACGCCCGTTTTGTCGGAGTTATGCGGGAATACATCGCTATTATTATGAATGTAATAAAGTTGGAAAACTTAAAAATGGCCCAAATCAAAGTGATGTGCCCCAGCATAAATATGCAATCAATGAAATGTGATAAAGCATACGCACAAGAATGAAATGTTGTACAGGGGAGTCTTTGCAATTAATCAACATTTCACAGTCATGGCAATAAAATTGTGTCTCATCTTTCAGAAAAAAAACATTGTATAGCCTCCTTACATTATTATTTCGATAAGAGTCATCACGTCTCCGTAAATTCTATAAGGCAGTTCTTTTGTTCAGACGAGTGACATTTTTTTAGATGTTACCTGCTGACAGTTTCGACTGCGAGGAAGACTGGAGACACAATCGAAACTGTCAGCAGGTAACATCTAAAAGTGTTTCACTTGTCTGAACAAAAGGATTGCCTCATATTATTTATGGATTTTTTTTTCTTTTGCAAATGAAGGAGAATGGCAAAAATTATGTCATTCGATTTCTTTCCTCAGTGGATGTCAATCACTGCTGAGGGGCATCGAATATCTCGCTTAGGGTGTCACACTGACAGAACTGGGAGAAAAAAAACAAAGGCAGGTTGTCACATTCAAGTTTGACAAGTTTGTGCGGAAGAACGCGTTTGGAGAAACATGACATTTCCAATTTCAAGTGCTGCAAAGTTCCAACTGCAGGCGGAATCATTGAAAATATGAAGATTGATTTGGTCATGTGTGTCATTTTTGTGTTTGTCTTGCAGTCATTCACACGCTCAATTATTTCAATACGGCCTCTCAAGTTGCAAAGCTACCAGAGTACTGGGAGGCCGCGTATGTTGACGGCGTTCAGATTCTGCACTTTGACAGCAACCACAGGAAGATGAGAGCAAAACATGACTGGGTGGACAAAATCACACAAGATGATCCCCACTACTGGGAGGGAGAGACGGCAGGCAGTATTCACGCTGAGCAGGTCTTCAAAGTCGACATTGAACTCCTTAATAAGCGCTTCAACCAAACTGGAGGTTTGTTTACGTCCAACCTTCTGCTCGTCAAATGACACTTTTTTTGTCACTGCTGGCTTCTCTCTGATCATCGTCCTCGCTGAATCTTGTGCGCCATCCTTTCAGGTGTTCACATGCTTCAGGTGATGTCCGGCTGTGAATGGAATGATGAGACTGGGGAGGTTGATGGTTGGCAGCACTACAGTTACGATGGAGAAGACTTCATATCATTTGAGCTGAAGACGATGAGCTGGATCGCAGCACATCCGCAAGCTTTCATCACCAAACTCAAGTGGGACCAAATAGATGGGTACAATGAAGTCTGGAAGAATTACTTCACTGAGATGCTTCCTTTTGAGTTGAAGAAGCACGTGAGCAACGGGAGGGAGTTCCTGACCAGAACCGGTACATTGTCCTCTCACGCCTTCTCTGCGTCTTTCAAGCTCACACACATGCTCTTTCAAGTTGTTTCTTTTCCTCCATGCACATCCTCCACTCTTCTCTCCATCTTTGCGCGCAGAGCTTCCCACGGTGTCTCTGCTGCAGAAGACGCCTTCCTCTCCAATCACCTGCCACGCCACGGGTTTCTACCCCAGGACGTCGGACCTCTTTTGGAGGAAGGACGGCCAGGAGATCCACGAGGACGTGGAGATGGGGGAGACCCTCCCCAACCACGACGGAACCTTCCAGACCACGGCCGACCTTAAAGTGGAGCTGACGCCCGCCGCGGAGGGCCTCTACGAATGCGTGTTCAAACTGGATGGCGTCCGTGAAGAGATGGTCACCAAGCTGTACGCCAAAAGCATCCTGAGCAACGCCCGCATCCAGGGTGAGCCACGCGTCGGACACGGCTCGGCATCACGCCGACAAACGTTCACGTGTTTCGTTCTGTTTCCTTGTGAAGAAGAGGAAGACAGGAAGAAGGCGGTGGCCATCGCTGTCCCGCTGGTGGTCCTGGCTCTGGTGGCGATGGCGGTGGCGGCGGGGGTGTTCCTGGCCAAGCGTCCCAAAAGCCAACAAGGTGAACGACGACACAAATGTTTGCTCCGTTTGTGGCGATTCCTAATCTCCTCTCGCTTCTCTTCCATTTCAGCCAATTACGCTCCAGCTTGTAAGTGAGACGTTTTCCGCTTGCTGTTTTGAACAAATGCCAATGCCTTGAATGTATTTTCTTTTATGCTCCCTCAGCCAGCGCCTCATCTTCTGAGCAAGATTGAATGAACCCCACTAAGGTTGAAGGGATGTCTTCTTTTTTTGGGTGCCACGCTTGATTGAATCATCCCATTCCAACTGTATGAAATATTTACATTATATATATTTTATTTGATCCTATTTATATTTGCTGGTGGGACCCCCTGCAGTTTGCTTACCGCCCTGGTGTTGGGGTGGACGATGTAGTGATTTATTTACTGGCACAGAACGCTGCTTCACCTGGGAGGATCATGTTCTTCGGTTTCTCCAGCGCTTTTAACACCTTCCAGCCGTCACCGCTCAGGGTGAAGATGGGTGTGGACCAGCGCCTGCCTGGCTGCATGGACAACAGACTTCCTCACCGTCAGGCCGCAGTACGTGAGGTTACATCGATGTGAGTCTGACGTGGTGCGCTGCAGCACAAGTGTCCCCAAGGGTACGGTGCTCTCTCCTTTCCTTTTCGCCCTGTACGCTTTGGACTTTACCCACGACACTGCCACATCCAGAAGTTCTCCGACGACACGGCCATTGTTGGATATGTTTCGGAGGGGAACGATCTGGAATACAGGACGGTCATCGAGAACTTTCTCAGCTGGTGTGAGCTCAACCAGCTTCAGCTGAACGCCAGCAAGACAAAGGAGATGATTGTGAGCTTCAGGAGGACAGCTCCCCACTTCACTCCGGGGAACATCCAGGGATCGGACATTGAGGTCGTGGAGAACTACAAATCCCTGGGTGTTGGCCTTAACAACAGACTGGACTGGACTGATCACACCCACGCCCTGTACAAGAAGGGCCAGAGTCGCCTCCACCTGCTGAGGAGACTGAGGTCCTTGCAGGGCTCTCCTCAGGACCTTCTATGACTCTGTGGTGGCCTCAGCCAAATATGCGCAAATGAAAAAAATGCTTAAAAAAGGCGGGGCTTTTTGTCTTGAAACGGATTAATTTTTTTTCCATTATTTGCAGCCTGGTTTTTGGGACGTGGAGAAGGTGTGAATTGGATGAGCGGAGGCTTCGGGCGGCAGGTTTTGGGGCAAGGAGTTCTTTGAGGTATGGGGGAGCATGTCCGGGGATACACTGGTGAGTGAGGAGGGCGATCTTCTCATCAGTTTGGAATTTGATAGGGAGCCAGTGCAGAGAACGGAGGATGGGTGTGATGTGGTCGCTTTTCCGCATCCTCATGAGGATCCTAGCAGCGCTGTTTTGGATGTACTGAAGCCTCTGGAGGCTCTTGCTAGGGATCCCGATGAGGAGTGCGTTACAATCGTCTAGCCTTGAGGAGATAAAGGCGTGGACAAGTTTCTCAGCATCCGTCAGGGTAAGTGTGGGTCGGAGTTTGGAAATGTTCCTGAGGTGGAAGAAGGAGGTTTTGCAGATGTGTTTTATGTGTGACTCTAGGTTGAGTTGAGGGTCCAGTTTCACACCCAGGTTGGTGACAGTGGCTGAAAGGGGGATAGTGTGACCGGCGAATGAGATGCTTGTTATTGGGCAGGTATGGATCTGATGGGGAGTGCCAATTCACATGGCTTGGGTTTTGTCACTGTCGACTTTCAGGAAGCTGAGATTTAGCGGTAAAGAAGGTCAAAGTTATTGCACATTACCTCTGAGGAGTCTGTTGGAGTGGTGGCTTGGGGTTTGAGAAAGTGGTTGATGGTTGAAAAGAGCTGTTTTGAATTTCCAGGGCTATTGTTTATGATATTGGAGTAGAACTGGGCACGTGCAGTCCCAAGGGCTTTTCAGTAGGCCTTCTGATGTTCTTTGGAGGCCTGTTTGCGCACGGTCAGTCCTGAGGCTTTGAGACGACGCTCCAGGATGCGTCCAGTTGACTTCATCAGACGCAGCTCACTGGTGTACCAGGGGGCTGAGCGTGAAAAAGTGACTGTTTTGTTTTTTTGTGGGGCGTGGATACCTAGGAGTTTGGCCAAAGAGTTATTGTAATGGTCCACTTGCCTTGCTGACTCATGGAAAGGTTGCAGAGGAGGAGGAGAGAAGCTGGAGGTCCTGTGCTATAGTGTCTTGATTGATGTTTTTGAAATTTCTCAATGAGATTTGACGCTTGGGTTTGGAGTGGGAGCGTGGGAAAGATTACCCAGATTACTTCCTCCAAATGTTCCAATAATAACACATAGTGAAAGCCAAATTGAGCAAATTGGCTATTTCAGAAGTGTGTGTCAAAGTGGTAGCCCTTTGCACTAATCAGTACCCAGGAAGTAGCTCTCGGTTTCAGAAAGGTTGGTGACCCCTGCTCTACAACATGCGGTGCACCTGATACCATTGTGTTTCGTCTCTGCGAGCGGCACTTGTTTTTGTCCTTGTCTGTTATTTAACCTTTTTTGAAATGTTGGCACTCGTATGCGCTGCTGTGACAAGTAAATTTCCCCGCTGTGGAATGAATAAAGTTCTATCATCATCATCATTTGGAAATGTTTCTTATTTCAAATTGAAATGCAGCTGATGCACTTTGTTTAAAACGGGCTGTATGCATAGTTTTGAGTCAATTCTAATTGTATTTACTTTCTGGGTCATCTCGCTGCTTTTCAGACTCGCTTTACTAAACTCGCTACGTTCATTTTAGTATCTCTAAAGTGCTAATTATGATGGTTCTCACTTTGGGCTGTAACAAGACTGATTCATTGTATTTATTCTCATCACTTGATTCTGAGGGCATTTTATTGATCAGTTTGAGCTGAAAGTATGCAATCAATAACGACCATTTGGATCACAAGGCATCTAGTTGTCAAGTTATTATTGATGATGGATGTCATGAGAAGTGAGGACTGTTGACAGCAAGTACTGCAAATCATATTTTAGTCAATAGAGGGCGCTACAAGACCGATGCATGTTCTTGTGGCGCCACATCAGCTGGGGCAAAACTTACACTCGTCATCCAAAACGAAATTTGAAATTGTTAACAAATGGTTTATTTAAGATAAGAGTGTTAGTGGCGTTAAGTAAACTTCATGTCCCTTATCAGCTAGCTTTATATTAGACGGGAATACATTGCTATAACTGTTGGAAGTTTAAGTTCATAAATTTGGAAAATTTAAAAAATGACTGAAATCAAAGTGGTGCACAACAGCATAAATATGCAAACGATGAACTATGGAAACGCCATCGTACATTAATTAAATGTTATACAGGAGAGTATGTAATTAATAATTAACATTTCACGAGAATGGAAATAAAATTGTATCTAATCTTTTTGAATTGTTTTATTTTTCTTAATTTATTTTTGGCAAATTAAAAAGTGAGAACAGAGTAGACAATCAGTGATTTGTAACAAAACTGGCCATAGTTGAATCTTTCACCCAGCGCTCCACTTTTCCACATGCAATATGGCGGCAAAGTTGACCTACGTTCAGCAATCAAGCTGGGTTTATGGATATTTTCAATGATAAAAGCCCTCGATGGTCACGTGATTTCACGAAAAGCCAAACTTTAATTCACGTTGTAGTTACGCAGCCCACCAGGGGGCGGCGCTGTTTCAACACGTGGTTTATTTATATATATATATATATATATATATACCGTTTGTTTCCGTGTATAGTGCGCAAAATTTAACTAATTTATTGTCCTAAAATCTGGGGTGCGCATTATACATGGGTACAAAAAAAAAAAAAAAAAAAATTTTTTTTTTTAATTTTTTTTTTTTTTTTAAGTCCCAATGATCGTCACACACGCAGGGAGGCAATGGGTCCCATTTTTATAGTCTTTGGTATGGTCTTAACTAGGCTGGATGTAATTTTTTTTGTTGGCGTTGATTTCTCCGACTGCCCGTAAACGCACCACCGCGCTTCGTGCGCGCACGGGACAGCAAACGAGCAGGTGATCGAGCAAGCGTCTGATACGAGAGCATTGCGGTCGCATGGAGCGTGTTTGAAGTGAACAGCAGAGAAGAAAGGCAAAGTGTTGTGAAATAAAATGCACAGAACGGATGCGCAAGACACGTCAGCTATATTAAGAGCGAGAGTTCAGTTCTCCACCTATTAGTTTCAATTCACAGTTTAATTAGCAGTTTGAATCAGCAAATAACAAAATGCGTATTACAGGTAATATTTTATTTCACAACACTTTGCCTTGTTCCTTTGGTCTCTGCTGTTCATCCTAAAACACAAAGGCGCTCTTTAAGCAATGCGACAGTGAGCGCCCGGCGCGCTGCACCAAATTAAGCTCCCTGCGCAGTGCGCACTGAGGTCCACTTAAATTTTAGAAAGTACATCAGGACTTTAAAAATATCTTCTAAATTTCAGCGACGGCTCTGTCACAATAATCGACCAGCCCGGTGCAGTTGGGCGGTCGGCGGCGCGCTACGGTTGAGCGTTCTCTCGCACGCTCTCTCTCTCGCTCTCTCTCGCTCTCGCACACACGCAAACCGGATATCATACGGAGGCCGCCATTACAGATGCGCAGAACGGATGAGCAAGACACGTCAGCTATATAAAGAGCGAGAGTTCAGTTCTCTACCTAAATCCGTATTACAGGTAATATTTTATTTCACAACACTTTGCCTTGTTCCTTTCTTCTCTGCTGTTCACTTCAAACACGCTCCACGCGCACGGAGCGCGGTGGTGCGTTTACGGGCAGTCGGAGAAATCAACGCCAACAAAAAAAATTACATCCAGCCTAGTTAAGACCATACCAAAGACTATAAAAATGGGACCCATTGCCTCCCTGCGTGTGTGACCATCATTGGGACTTAAAAAAAAAAAAAAAAAAAAAAACTAATTTTTTTTTTTTTAAAAATTCATAAAAATTGGGTGCGTATTATACATGGGTACAAGCTTTTTTCCAGCATCAGCATGCCATTTTTAGGGGTGCGTACTATACATGGGGGCGCACTATACACGGAAAAAAACGGTATATCTAAAATATATATATATTTTTTTAAGACGCGCGCGCACAAACACGCACAATCATATGGGGGAGTCGAACTCATGGTCCATGCACACAAGACAGTCGAGTGTACCACGACATTCTCAGCCATCCTCAGTTTATTAACATACTGTTGCCGTGAGTGACGTCATCACCGGGTTGAACTCCAATTGGCTTACCTGAGAGGTAATCGAAGCTCGTAAACTGTTGCTGTTGTTCCGCGTTCGCCTCTCGGACGACGAGTCGCAACTTTGACGGAATTCCCTGCTTGACGAAAATCGAGAAATAACATGATGTTTAGAATGAATTTACTTGCATTCTTTGTTTTGGCTGTGCAAATATACAGCGTGACGCCTGGTAAGTTGGACTTTTCGGTTTATTATCCTAAAAATTGACACTCTTGATTTTGAAGTGACGCAGTCATTATTGTTTATTGCTTTCGTTTTCGCCACTCGTCTGTTTAGTCGGCATTTTAAGTTATTTCACCTGAACGCCCGTTTTTTCAGTTATACGGGAATACATAGATGTAATAAAGTTGGAAAACTTAAAAATGGCACAAATCAAAGTTATATGCCTCAGCATAAATATGCGATCGATGAAATATGGAAAAGCCTACGCACAAGAATGAAATGTTGTACAGGGGAGTCTTTGCAATTAATAATTAATATTTCACAGTAATGGCAAAGAAATTGTGTCTAAAAAACATTGCATAGCCTCCTTACATTATTATTTCGATAAGAGTCATCATGTCTCCGTAAATTCTATAAGGCAGTTCTTTTGTTCAGACGAGTGACATTTTTTTAGATGTTACCTGCTGTAAGTTTCGACTGCGAGGAGGGCTGGAACCACAATCGAAACTGTCAGCAGGTAACATCTAAAAGTGTTTCACAAAAGGATTGCCTCATATTATTATTGGATTTTTTAACAAAAGCAAAAAAAAAACCAAAAGCAGGTTGTCAAATTCAAGTTTGACAAGTTTGTGCGGAAGAACACGTTTGGAGAAACATGACATTTCCAATTTCAAGTGCTGCAAAGTTCCATCTGCAGGCGGAATCATTGAAAAAATGAAGATTGATTTGATCATGTGTGTCATTTTTGTGTTTGTCTTCCAGTCATTCACACGCTCAATTATTTCGTGACGGGCTCTCAAGTTGCAAAGCTACCAGAGTACTGGGAGGCCGCGTATGTTGACGGCGTTCAGATTCTGCACTTTGACAGCAACCACAGGAAAGCAAAAGCAAAACAAGACTGGGTGGACAAAATCACACAAGATGATCCGCACTACTGGGAGAGAGAGACGGCGGGCAGTATTCAGAATGAGCAGGTCTTCAAAGTCAACATTGAAATCCTTAATAAGCGCTTCAACCAAACTGGAGGTTTGTTTACGTCCAACCTTCTGCTCGTCAAATGACACTTTTTTTGTCACTGCTGGCTTCTCTCTGATCATCGTCCTCGCTGAATCTTGTGCGCCATCCTTTCAGGTGTTCACATGTTTCAGGTGATGGTAGGCTGTGAATGGAATGATGAGACTGGGGAGGTTGATGGTTGGCGGCACCTCAGTTACGATGGAGAAGACTTCATATCATTTGAGCTGAAGACGATGCGCTGGATCGCAGCACATCCGCAAGCTTCCATCACCAAACTCAAGTGGGACCAAGAGGACGGATACAATCAAGTCTTGAAGAATCACCTAACTGAGGTGCTTCCTTTCCTGTTGAAGAAGCACGTGAGCAACGGGAGGGAGTTCCTGACCAGAACCGGTACATTGTCCTCTCACGCCTTCTCTGCGTCTTTCAAGCTCACACACAATGTCCATCTTTGACGCTCTTTCAAGTTGTTTCTTTTCCTCCATGCACATCCTCCACTCTTCTCTCCATCTTTGCACGCAGAGCTTCCCACAGTGTCTCTCCTGCAGAAGACGCCTTCCTCTCCGGTCACCTGCCACGCCACGGGTTTCTACCCCAGGACGTCGGACCTCTTTTGGAGGAAGGACGGCCAGGAGATCCACGAGGACGTGGAGATGGGGGAGACCCTCCCCAACCACGACGGAACCTTCCAGACCACGGCCGACCTGAAGGTGGAGCTGACGCCCGCCGCGGAGGGCCGCTACGAATGCGTGTTCAAACTGGATGGCGTCCGGGAAGAGATGGTCACCAAGCTGCACGCCAAAAGCATCCTGAGCAACGTGCGCATCCAGGGTAAGCCACGCGTCGGACACGGCTCGGCGTCACGCCGACAGTCGTTCACGTGTCTCGTTTTGTTGCCATGTGAAGAAGAGGAAGACAGGAAGAAGGCGGTGGCCATCGCTGTCCCGCTGGTGGTCCTGGCTCTGGTGGCGATGGCGGTGGCGGCGGGGGTGTTCCTGGCCAAGCGTCCCAAAAGCCAACAAGGTAAAGGACGACACAAATGTTTGCTCCGTTTGTGGCGATTCCTAATCTCCTCTCGCTTCTCTTCCATTTCAGCCAATTACGCTCCAGCTTGTAAGTGAGACGTCTTCCGCTTGCTGTTTTGAAAAAATGCCAATGCCTTGAATGTTATTTCTTTTATGCTCCCTCAGCCAGCATCTCATCTTCTGAGCAGGATTGAATGAACCCCACTAAGGTTGAAGGGATGTCTTCTTTTTTTGGGTGCTACGCTTGATTGAATCATCGCATTCCAACTGTATGAAATATTTGGAAATGTTTCTTATTTCAAATTGAAATGCAACAGTTTTTCAAGTGCAGTGAATTCTAATTGTATTTACTTCATTAGTTCTTCCAAATACCGCTAGTGGGGGCCAACATGCCACAAGTAATATCCGCATCACGCGTTGCTTTTTTTAAGTGCTTTTTTGTTAAGCGAGCTACTGATCTATTTGATACAAGTTTGAGTATCATTATAAAAATGTTTGAAATGAAGTTTTACCTCACGAGAAAATATATACAAAACCAGACAAGAAATAACTAAATTCATAAGTATAAAGCGAAATGTCGACACTTACGGCTGTCCATCTTATTGTTCTGTCGTTAAAGATTTTTTTCAATTGGAATATATGTATACAATACTTTATCTCATTGAAAAGAGAAGGTACGAACACAAATCGATGGAACTGAAATTGAAAGGGTGCAGGAAAACACATTTCTTGGGGTAATAATAGATGACAGGCTGAGTCAAACTATGGAGCAGTCTAAGTGAGGAACTCAAGCAAAGTCCAAATCTCCACTGTTCTGCCCTCAGAATTGTTTTCATGATGTAAGAAATGTTTTCTATGTAAAGAAGCATACACAATAGTTATTTGTCGTTCGGAAGCAAAGCGGAAATGTATTTTGAAATGCACTGGAAGCTGCGCATGCTTTTGTTGAAGCGACTTGACAACTGATGAGTTACTCGCGTCATCTAAGCGAATCTTTCTCCTCTCCTTATGCTCACGGAATCAACGGTTGTAAGTTATTATTGTTTTATTGGATAACTTTATTATTGTTTATAAAATAAGAATATTCATCGAAGAAACTACCGTTTTTTTCCGTGTATAGTGCGCAAAATTTTACTAATTTATTGTCCTAAAATCCGGGGTGCGCATTATACATGGGTACGAAAAAAAAAAAAATTTTTTTTTTTTTTTTTGTTTTTTTTGTTTTTTAAGTCCCAATGATCGTCACACACGCAGGGAGGCAATGGGTCCCATTTTTATAGTCTTTGGTATGGTCTTAACTAGGCTGGATGTAATTTTTTTTGTTGGCGTTGATTTCTCCGCTTCGTGCGCGCACGGGACAGCAAACGAGCAGGTGATCGAGCAAGCGTCTGATACGAGAGCATTGCGGTCGCATGGAGCGTGTTTGAAGTGAACAGCAGAGAAGAAAGGCAAAGTGTTGTGAAATAAAATGCACAGAACGGATGCGCAAGACACGTCTGCTATATAAAGAGCGAGAGTTGTTTTCTTCCTATTAGTTTCAATTCACAGTTTAATTAGCAGTTTGAATCAGCAAATAACAAAATGCGTATTACAGGTAATATTTTATTTCACAACACTTTGCCTTGTTCCTTTGGTCTCTGCTGTTCATCCTAAAACACAAAGGCGCTCTTTAAGCAATGCGACAGTGAGCGCCCGGCGCGCTGCACCAAATTAAGCTCCCTGCGCAGTGCGCACTGAGGTCCACTTAAATTTTAGAAAGTACATCAGGACTTTAAAAATATCTTCTAAATTTCAGCGACGGCTCTGTCACAATAATCGACCAGCCCGGTGCAGTTGGGCGGTCGGCGGCGCGCTACGGTTGAGCGTTCTCTCGCGCGCTCTCTCGCTCTCGCACACACGCAAACCGGATATCATACGGAGGCCGCCATTACAGATGCGCAGAACGGATGAGCAAGACACGTCAGCTATATAAAGAGCGAGAGTTCAGTTCTCTACCTAAATCCGTATTACAGGTAATATTTTATTTCACAACACTTTGCCTTGTTCCTTTCTTCTCTGCTGTTCACTTCAAACACGCTCCATGCGCACGGAGCGCGGTGGTGCGTTTACGGGCAGTCGGAGAAATCAACGCCAACAAAAAAAAATACATCCAGCCTAGTTAAGACCATACCAAAGACTATAAAAATGGGACCCATTGCCTCCCTGCGTGTGTGACTGTCATTGGGACTTAAAAAAGAAAAAAAAAATTTTTTTTTTTTAAAAAATTCATAAAAATTGGGTGCGTATTATACATGGGTACAAGCTTTTTTCCAGCATCAGCATGCCATTTTTAGGGGTGCGTACTATACATGGGGGCGCACTATACACGGAAAAAAACGGTAAGTGTGTTTGTTGTTTCACTTGCAGTTTCACTCGTTGTGTTTAACACTGAACAGAAATAAAGGGAGCAAGACGCTCTGAATCCTGGCTCAAGTGTTCTATACATGAGTTGGGCTGGCTGATGAAGTGTGACAACGAAAGATTCAAACATGGCCGCCAAATCGACGACGCGGAGACGGTAGACTTTGAAGAGAATTCATGTCGACCTTCATCTTCCAAGTCATCAGTCCACAGTCGATTGAGACTAGTGCTACCTCCAAGCGCTCGTCATCCTACAATTCCGCTCTGGAGGCAGCTGCCAGAGCCAGAGCTTCGGCTGAACCAGCGGCAACCAAGGTAGCCTAGTCAAGGAAGCAGTTGGAAATTAAAAGGCAACGAGCTGGGCTAGACATAGATTTAGAAGAATTAGAAATTGAAAAGGAAGCAGAAGATTATGTGCAGTCCTCATTCCTAAATGCAACACAAGGCTTAGGTTTATCATACAGTGAGGAGCTGGACCTCTTGGTGAAGTGGCTCGGTAAAGACTGTCTGTCTGCTAGAGACAACACGAAGCGAAGATTGCTCAGTGATCTCCTCATGGAGCTATTAGCAGCCAAAAACGACGGATATCTTCCTGGCCTCGCATACCTCGCATACCTGTCCATCAGTAGACAGCCGTACAGCAAAGGTGAGAAAGCTCCATTCAAGCCAAGTGAATTTAAGACTGCTGTGCGCAAAAGAGACGTGTCTGGTACCACTGATGCAAACGCCTTAAACTCTACGGACGGTGGAAAGGAAAACAATGAGCCGGCTCGTCATTGCCCTGTGCGCAAGAAAACGCGCCCATTGGAAAAATGCAGATCGTTTGGAGCAAAAACATTACAGGAAAGAAAAGACATTCTTAAAGAACATAAACGCTGCTTTAAATGCTGCGCCCCAAACCACCTTGCCAAGGATTGTCAGGCATCGTTGAAATGTGGTGAGTGCGACAGCCAAAGACACAGCTCTGCGATGCACCCAGACACCTCTCTGCCTCCCGATCAATCGGCCCTTTCACAAATAGACATCATCATCGGTTTGAAGTCCGCTTTCCAGGCGCCGCTGGGTTGGACTGGATTCTCAAGATGGCTTTCTTCCACCGGGGACGGTCCATGGCCATCTCGTGGTTGAGAGGCCGTTCATTGAAGGTGCGCCTTATACCCCGGTGCGCCTAATAGGGCGCAAAATACGGTATGTTTGGAATAAAGACTCATCATCAACAGTTTTGCATTCATCGATTGTCATACGTTCAAGTGCTCTGCATTTCAAGTCACAGCCAACAAACAGGACCACCCCCCCTCCCTTCTTGTTTCTTCTACGAGGGAAATAACAGAAAACGACAATATAAGAACAAATAATCAATTACCTTTGAGGAGTAGTATTGATTTCTTAAACGGTAAAGATCTCCACAAGGACCAAGCATTACAATTTCATCCATCCATTCATTTTCCGAACTGCTTAGTCCCCACGGGGGTCGCGGGCGTGCTGGGGACACCCTGAACCGGTTGCCAGCCAATGGTAGGGCACACAGAGACAAACAACCATTTGCACTCGCACTCACACCTAGGGACAATTTGGAGTGCTCAGTCGGCCTACCAAGCATGTTTTTGGGATGTGGGAGGAAACCGGAGTGCCCGGAGAAAACCCACGCGGGCCCGGGGAGAACATGCAAACTCCACACAGGGAGGGCCAGAGGTGGAATCGAACCCGCACCCTCCTAACTGTGAGGCCGACATGCTACCCAGTGTTCCACCGAGCCGCCACATTGCAATTTACGAAATAAAAAATAAATAAAATCTAACTTCTATCTCGAACTAAACTAAACATTTCTAACTTCAACGCAGGTGCTTGACTACAAATATAACGTCTTAAAAAAGGAAGGGCACTATTCTTTCTTTTACATTACAAACTATTTTTGTTTTTGTTTTGGTAAATATATCAGTTTTATAATTTTTTAAATGTTCGGAGCAAACATGCAACACACGTTTTTTTTTATCTATCCCTCTCTCTCTCTATCTATTTATTTATTTATTTATTTATTTATTTATTTATTTATTTATTTATTTATTTATTTATTTATTTATTTATTTATTTATTTATTTATTTATTCATTCATTCATTCATTCATTCATTCATTCATTCATTCATTGCAACACATGCTGCAGGCAATCCTGAGTGACGTCATCACCGGGTTGAACTCCAATTGGCTTACCTGAGAGGTAATCGAAGCTCGTAAACTGTTGTTGTTGTTCCGCGTTCGCCTCTTGGACGACGAGTCGCAACTTTGACCGAATAGCCTGCTTGACGAAAATCGAGAAACAACTTGATGATTGGAATGAATTTACTTGCATTCTTTGTTTTGGCTGTACAAATATACAGCGTGACGCCTGGTAAGTTGGACTTTTCGGTTTATTTTCCTAAAGATTGACGCTTGATTTGGAAGTGACGCTGTCATTATTGTTTATTGCTTTCGGTTTCTTCCCTCGTCTGTTGCGTCGGCATTTTAAGTTCTTTCACCTGAACGCCCGTTTTGTCGGAGTTATGCGGGAATACATCGCTATTATTATGAATGTAATAAAGTTGGAAAACTTAAAAATGGCACAAATCAAAGTGATATGCCTCAGCATAAATATGCAATCGATGAAATATGGAAAATTGTACAGGGGAGTCTTTGCAATTAATAATTAACATTTCACAGTCATGGCAATAAAATTGTGTCTAATCTTTCAGAAAAAAACATTGTATAGCCTCGTTACATTATTATTTCGATAAGAGTCATCATGTAAATTTTAGAAGGCAGTTCTTTTGTTCAGACAAGTGACATTTTTTTTAGATGTTACCTGCCGACAGTTTCGACTGCGAGGAAGACTGGAGACACAATCGAAACTGTCAGCAGGTAACATCTAAAAGTGTTTCACTTGTCTGAACAAAAGGACTGCCTCATATTATTATTAGATTTTTTTTGTGTGCAAATTAAGGAGAATGGCAAAAGTTACGTCATTAGATTTCTTTCATCAGTGGATGTCAATCACTGCTGAGGGGCATCGAATATCTCGCTTAGGGCGTCACACTGAAATCGAACATAACTGGGAGAAAAAAAACAAAGGCAGGTTGTCAAATTCAAGTTTGACAAGTTTGTGCGAAAGAACGAGTTTAGAGAGACATGACATTTCCAATTTCAAGTGCTGCAAAGTTCCATCTGCAGGCGGAATCATTGAAAATATGAAGATTGATTTGATCATGTGTGTCATTTTTGTGTTTGTCTTTCAGTCATTCACACGCTCAATTATTTCACGACGGCCTCTCAAGTTGCAAAGCTACCAGATTACTGGGAGGCCGCGTATGTTGACGGCGTTCAGATTCTGCACTTTGACAGCCACCACAGGAAAGCAAAAGCCAAACAAGACTGGGTGGACAAAATCACACAAGATGATCCGCACTACTGGGAGAGAGAGACGGCGGGCAGTATTCAGAATGAGCAGGTCTTCAAAGTCGACATTGAAACCGCTAAAAAGCGCTTCAACCAAACTGGAGGTTTGTTTATGTCCAACCTTCTGCTCGGCAAATGACACTTTATTTGTCACTGCTGGCTTCTCTCTGATCATCGTCCTCGCTGAATCTTGTGCGCCATCCTTTCAGGTGTTCACATGTTTCAGGTGATGGTAGGCTGTGAATGGAATGATGAGACTGGGGAGGTTGATGGTTGGCTGCACCACAGTTACGATGGAGAAGACTTCTTATCATTTGAGCTGAAGACGATGCGCTTGATCGCAGCACATCCGCAAGCTTCCATCACCAAACTCAAGTGGGACCAAGACGGCGGATATTATCAATACAATAAGAATTACTTCACTGAGGAGTGTCCTTTATGGTTGAAGAAGCACGTGAGCAACGGGAGGGAGTTCCTGACCAGAACCGGTACATTGTCCTCTCACGCCTTCTCTGCGTCTTTCAAGCTCACACACATGCTCTTTCAAGTTGTTTCTTTTCCTCCATGCACATCCTCCACTCTTCTCTCCATCTTTGCGGGCAGAGCTTCCCACGGTGTCTCTCCTGCAGAAGACGCCTTCCTCTCCAATCACCTGCCACGCCACGGGTTTCTACCCCAGGACGTCGGACCTCTTTTGGAGGAAGGACGGCCAGGAGATCCACGAGGACGTGGAGATGGGGGAGACCCTCCCCAACCACGACGGAACCTTCCAGACCACGGCCGACCTGAAAGTGGAGCTGACGCCCGCCGCGGAGGGCCGCTACGAATGCGTGTTCAAACTGGATGGCGTCCGGGAGGAGATGGTCACCAAGCTGTACGCCAGAAGCATCCTGAGCAACATGCGCATCCAGGGTGAGCCACGCGTCAGACACGGCTCGGCATCACGCCGACAGTCGTTCACGTGTCTCGTTTTGTTGCCATGTGAAGAAGAGGAAGACAGGAAGAAGACGGTGGCCATCGCTGTCCCGCTGGTGGTCCTGGCTCTGGTGGCGATGGCGGTGGCGGCGGGGGTATTCCTGGCCAAGCGTCCTAAAAGCCAACAAGGTGAACGACGACACAAACGTTTGGTCCGTTTGTGGCGATTCCTAATCTCCTCTCGCTTCTCTTCCATTTCAGCCAATTACGCTCCAGCTTGTAAGTGAGACGTTTTCCCCTTGCTGTTTTGAACAAATGCCAATGCCTTGAATGTATTTTCTTTTATGCTCCCTCAGCCAGCGCCTCATCTTCTTGAATGAACCCCACTAAGGTTGAAGGGATGTCTTCTTTTTTCGGGTGCCACGCTTGATTGAATCATCGCATTCCAACTGTATGAACTATTTGGAAGTTTTTCTTATTTCAAATTGAAATGCAACATAGTTTTTCAAGTACAGTGAATTCTAATTGTTTTTACTTCACTAGTTCTTCCAAATACCGCTAGAGGGAGCCAACAAACCACAAGTGATATCCGCATCACACGTTGCTTTTTTTTTTTAAGTGCTTTTTTGTGATCAATTTGATACAAGTTTGAGTATCATTGTAAAAGTGTTTGAAATGAGGTTTCTGGCCACTGAATTTTCACTTGTGGATATATAATTTAGCAAGTGTAAGCAAAAAGACAAGATCAACTCTGGACATGATCTTCACCCTGAGACAGCTGCAGGAGAAGTGCAGAGAACAACATAAACCTCTCTACATGGCCTTCGTTGACCTTACCAAGGCTTTTGACCTGGTGAGCATGAGCGGCCTTTTCCAAATGGTGGAACGGATAGGTTGCCCGCCAAAACTCGTCAGCATCCTCCAGTCCTTCCACACTGACATGAAAGGTACTGTTCAGTACGATGGGTGCACTTCTGAGTCCTTTAACATCCGCTGTGGTGTCAAACAGGGATGCGTTTTGGCACCCACTCTGTTTGGGATATTCTTCTCTCTCCTCCTGCGCCAAGCCTTCGGAACATCAACTGAGGGAGTTTACTTACACACCAGGACAGACGGCAAGCTATTCAACCTATCCCTACTGAGAGCAAAAACCAAGATCAGGTCGTATGCCAAAAGACATCTTATATGCAGAGCTAAAATCAGGCAAAAGGCAAGTAGGCCGCCCACTGCTCCGCTAAAAGGATGTCTGCAAAGAAGACCTCAAATCCTTCAACATCAACCCAGGCATCTGGGAAGACGTCGCCCAGGATCGCCACAAATGGCAACAGGCTCTCCGAAACGGGCTGCAGACCTACGAAATCACCCTGGCTCAACATCGAGAAACGAAAAGGAAGTTGAGGAAGCAGCAAGCCACCATGCCCCCACCTCCACTGGATCCGGCTCACATCTGTAACATCTGTGGATGTGTCGGTCTCTCACGGATAGGACTCACCAGCCACAGCAGACGCTGTGCAAAGAACACCTAGACACAAGAAATCTATGGTCTTTCGAGACTGTGATGCCGATGATTGAACCAAAAAATGTATGATAAAGAATACGTCTTCTTTCAAGATTCAAGAGTTTTTATTCGCCATGTTTGAACGTGCCAAACAAGGAATTTGACTTCGGTAAAACACACCCTCTGTTCAACATTTAGGTGACTAACAACACTCAGGACATGTGAAAAATGGCAAAAACAGTGGAGACAAATTCAAAAAGGTGTGAAGAGCAGGATGTTATTGCACAGTAATGACTCTGAGACTCTATGAGTGGTGAGTTCATCAGAGCAACAGCCTGGGGGAAGAAGCTGTCTCTGTGTCTGCTGCTTTTGGCGTACCGAGCTCTAGAACGCCGTCCGGAGGGGAGTAGTTCAAACAGATTGCAACCTGGCTGAGAAGGGTCTCTAGAGATGTTCGTTGCACGTTTCCTGGCCCTGGACAGGTACAAGTCTTGGATAGATGGGAGGTTGATTCCAATGATCTTTTCTGCAGTCCTGATTGTCCGTTGCAGTCTGCGCTTGTCTTGTTTGGAGGCCGATCCAAACCAGACAGTGATGGAGGTGCAGAGGACAGACTGGATGATGGCAGTGTAGAAGGTCTTCAGAAGCTCTCGTGGCAGGTTGAAATTCTTGAGCTGTCTCAGGAAGTACAGCCTCTGCTGGGCCTTCTTCCGGACAGAGTCTATGTGGCCGGTCCATTTCAGGTCCCGAGAGATTGTGGTTCCCAGGAACTTGAAGGTGTCTGTGGAGAGAATAGTATTACTGCGGATAATGAGGGGTAAAAGTGGTGAAGGGTCACGCCTGAAGTCCACTGTCATCTCCACGGTCTTGAGCGGGTTCAGCTCCAGGTGGTTTTGGCTGCACCAGTGGACCAGCCGCTCCACCTCTTGTCTGTATGCAGTCTCATCACCGTCCTGGATCAGTCCGATGAGAGTGGTGTCGTCTGCATACTTCAGGAGCTTCACAGGAGAGTCACCTGAGGAGAGAGAAGAGCTGTGGGGAGATGACGCACCCCTGAGGGGCTCCAGTATTGGTGGTCCGGGTGTCAGATGTGATGCCCCCCAGCCTCACACGCTGTCTCCTGTTGGTCAGGAAGCTGGTGATCCACTGACAGGTGGAGGCAGGCACCGCAAGCTGGGTGAGCTTCTGTTGGAGGATGTCAGGAGCGATGGTGTTGAACGCCGAGCTGAAGTCCACGAACAGGATCCTGGCGTACGTTCCTGGGGTGTCCAGGTGGTGCAGGATGTAGTGCAGTCTATGTTGACCGCATCATCCACCGACCTGTTTGCCCGGTTGGCAAACTGGAGGGGGTCAAGCAGGGGGCCCATGACATCCTTCAGGTGGTTCAGGACTAACCTCTCGAAATATTTCATGACCACAGATGTCAGTGCGACAGGTCTGTAGTCATTCAAACCTGTGATGGCGGGCTTCTTGGCCACTGGAACGATGGTGGAGCTCTTGAAGCACGAGGGCACCTCACACAGCTCCAGAGAACGGTTGAAGATCCGTGCAAAGGTGGGCGCCAGCTGCTCAGCGCAGACTTTCAAGGAGGAAGGTGACACGCCGTCTGGGCCCGGTGCCTTCCTGGTCTTTTGTCTCCGGAACATCTGGCGCACTTCCTCCTCGCGGACCTGGAGTGCGGGCGCGGCCTCTGCAAGAGAGAGAGTGGGTGGCAGCGATGATAGAGGTGTGGACAGAGTAGTTGTGGGGAGAGGTGAGTATGTGATTGTGCTGCAGGAAGTCCTGTTGTTTGGGAAGACCGATCAAACCTGCAGTAGAACCTCAAAGTCAAAGTCAGCTTTATTGTCAATCTCTCCACATGTCACAACACACAAAGAGACCGAAATTACGTTTTTCTCTATCCCACGGTGACGAGACACATAACACGATAGACATACAAGTACGCGACACAATATAAAAACGAGAAGGCAAAAATTCAAACAATCAACAGTAAGAGTGATGAATAAATAATAAATAAACAGATAACACAATAAATAAGAGGAGCAAAACGGAGCCAGCAAGCATAGCGCAAAAAGTAAAAAACATCATAAACATTTACACCATATAAACTATTCGCTTTCGACAAATCCGGCCTTTGGCGGCTGCGCTGCAATCTTGTTGGCAGGAGTGCGAGGCGGTGGCCAACAAGAGGGGCACCAAGAGACGGCTGAAGAACCGAGACGCTGCCCGGAAGAGCCGGCAAAAACAAACAGAAAGGGCGGACGAACTCCACCAGGTTTTAAGCAATTGGCTTTTGATTTGCCTTGTCAATATGTCCACCGCAGTGTGTGTGTGTGTGTGTGTGCCATTAGAAAGTGGCTGACCAGGTCATGTGACCAGTGGTTTGGCTCTCCTGATCTGTAATTGACATGAGACAATTTCCCACGGCACACCTGAACATCTCTCACGCCACACCAATGTGGTTGAGAAACACTGACTTAGAGAAGTTGACATTCAAACGTTATGGTGTGTAGTTTCATCCTTAAATTTTACCCAAGAGCCCAACATGACTTTTTTGTAAGAGGGTAGTAGTCCCCACAAATACTTTAAGTAACAACCAAATATTTATATATTAAAGCTTGGCGTACATCACATGTGTCAAACTCAAGGCCCGGGGGCCAGATACGGCCCGCCACATCATTTTACGTGGCCCGCAAAGTCAAATTGTGCATCAAATTCGTGTGTCATTACTAAAATTGCAAATTGTCTTCACTTTTAATATCTTTTTTTTAATTAATATTGTTGTTTTTTCTCCCCTCTCTTAGGAGCTCC
The DNA here is from genome assembly GCF_033458585.1 of Syngnathus typhle. NCBI lineage: Eukaryota > Metazoa > Chordata > Actinopteri > Syngnathiformes > Syngnathidae > Syngnathus > Syngnathus typhle. Next base: position 26,199,035 of record NC_083738.1, on the reverse strand, counting down.
TGACTCTGGAAGCTTCGAATTCCGCCCTGGAAAAGGAAATCAAAGCGTTAAAAAAAGAGATCCGGCACTACAACAGCGCCCTGGAGCGCCACCGGCCCTTTTGTGTCCTCCGAGGTTCCGTGCAGGTGGACGCCCTCCAGACTTCCATGTCTGTCACCTCCAAAGCGGAGCTTGGTGAAACCCCTCATCCAATGCCCTCATCTGATTTAGTCCCTTCCTCCCTATTTACACACGCTCCTCATTCGCTGTTTAGCAATGACGCCCGCGTAGAATTGCCCTCGTCCACCTTCTCCACGCTTCACCCCGAAGACATCCTCTCAGTCACATCTGAAATGTTCCCCATTGAAGATCCAGGAGCGCCGCCGCTCGTCCCGCATAAATACAAGAACGCTTTAATATCGGCGCAGACCAACGCCGATGGGACCTTAAAGCCGAGTCAGATAACGCCAAGGCTCGAGTCCCTGCCGTGTTCGATTCCCGTTCCGCCCAACACTCCAGACGGATTTTTCCCTTTAAACACAACTTTGGTGGAGCCGTACCCGGAAGAGCTGTCGCTATCTACCTTCCTGGAGGAAAATGACTGGATTCTGAATGCGGACAATAATCCCACCACTCTTTAAGGTCAACCAAAAAAAAAAAAAGGTCGTGGTGGTCTTTTTTTGGCGTAAGTACCCGTGGAAACTACAGGATTATGACACGGGGCCCTCTTTACTTTCACTTGTGTTATTTCCTTTTTTCAAGGGAGGGGCGGGGGCAGGGGACACTTTCTATGTTCATATGCATATTTATTTATTTAATCTCAATGAGTAACATTGGCTGTCAACTGATCCACTGATTTCACAGTTATTTTTTGGTGCAATTTTCGCAAAGCAGCTATTGTGAACTAACTAACTAAATGAAGAGTAATAAAAATGGCTTGATTAGAAATAATAGATTTCTCATTTTTAAAGGTAAGAGATAAGTGAGGATTTTCAAACTAGTTTCTGAGTAAGGTTTTATAGTAGGTTTAAGGTTTCAGACTACAATTAGGGTTTCAAAGTAGGGTTTTAAAATAGGGTTATGGTTTCTAATTAGATTTTCAAACTAGGGTTGGAGTTTTAAATTCAGCCTTTTAAAGTAGCGTTTTAACTTATATTTAGAGTTTAAAATTGGGGTTATTTTGTGGTAGAGGTCTTTTTGAATTATGCTGGGAACAATAAAAAAAAAAAGTCATTGGCATTTCATTGCTTTAGAGATTTTTATTGTATGTGGTCAATGAATTCGGTAGCGCCCTCCAGTTTGAGACGCAGACTAACGCCATCTTGTGGTCACAAGTGGTTCTGTCTTAAAATGCACGTTCATTGTACATCATTACAAAACGTGGTAAAACAAAAAGCTGTTCTGCACATGGTCATTTTATCAATCAATCAAATAATAGGGACAAGGTGATGTTTTTTTTCATTTGTGATGTCATGATGACTAAGAACTGAACAAGTTCGTTAAGTACGGTTTCAAACTAGGGTTAGGGTTTTCAACTACGGTTTCTAACTAAGGTTACGATTTTAAACTAGGGTTTCAAACTAGATTTAGGTTTTTAAAGTAGGGTTTCATACTAGGGACACGGTTTCAAAGTAAGGTTTAAAGCTCAGGTTTAAAACTAGGGTTAGGGTTTTAAAGTAGGGTTTAAAATTAGGTTTAGGGTTTCAAAGTAGGTTTTAAAACTAGGATTAGGGTTTCAAAGTAGGGTTTCATATTAGGGTTTGGGTTTCAAATTAGGGTTTCATAACTAGGGTCAAGGTTTCAAAGTAGGGTTTCATAACTACGGTCAAAGTTTCAAAGTAGGGTTTAAAGTTAGTTTGAAACCCTGGTTTAAAATCCTAACCCTAGTTTGAAACATTACTTTGAAACCCTAACCCTGTCAATTTTTAACATAAATACATACAAATATTTGGTGTATCAATAAATGTATAATAAACCTTATCCTTAGTTCATTAACTAATAGTTTCAAACATGTAAATACTAAATTAATAGTATAAATGACATACAGAAAATATATATAAATATAAATATGTGTGTGTGTGTTGTGGGTAACATGTAGATGTAGCTAAAGTATACATTCAGGAAATATGTTTATATATATATATATATATATATATATATATATATATATATATATATATATATATATATATATATATATATATATATATATATATATATATATATATATATATATATATATATATATATATAAGCGTCCCGCGCTTCTATCTAATCTTTCCAAGAAAATCATTACATAGCCTCCTGAATATTATATAAATAATAAATACCCGAGTTGTTCGAATTGTTTTATTTTTATTAATTTATTTTTGGCAAATTAAAAAGTGAGAACAGAGTAGGCAATCAGTGATTTGTAACAAAACTGGCCATAGTTGAATCTTTCACCCAGCGCTCCACTATTCCACATGCAATATGGCGGCAAAGTTGACCTACGTTCAGCAATCAAGCAGAGTTTATGGATATTTTCAATGATAAAAGCCTTCAAGGGTCACGTGATTTCACGGAAAGCCAAACTTTAATTTACGTTGTAGTTACGCAGCCCACCAGGCGGCGGCGCTGTTTCATCACGTGGTTTATATATATATATATATATATATATATTTTTTAAGACGCGCACACACGTACAGTCATATGCGGGAGTCGAATTCATGGTCCATGCACACAGGACAGTCGAGTGTACCACGACACTCTTAGCCATCCTCAGTTTATTAACATACTGTTGGACTGAGTGACGTCATCGCCGGGCTGAACTCCAATTGGCTTGCCTGAGAGGTAATCGAAGCGCGTCCTGCGCTTCGCTGTTGTTCCGCGTTCGCCTCTCGGACGACGAGTCGCAACTTTGACGGAATTCCCTGCTTGACGAAAATCGAGAAACAACTTGATGATCAGAATGAATTTACTTGCATTCTTTGTTTTGGCGGTGCAAATATACAGCGTGACGCCTGGTAAGTTGGACTTTTCGGTTTATTTTCCTAAAGATTGACGCTTGATTTGGAAGTGACGCTGTCATTATTGTTTATTGCTTTCGGTTTCTTCCCTCGTCTGTTGCGTCGGTATTTTAACTTTCACCTGAACGCCCATTTTGTCGGAGTTATACGGGAATTATACGGGAGTTATACGGGAATACACCTATTATTATAAATGTAATAAAGTTGGAAAACTTAAAAATGGCCCAAATCAAAGTGATGTGCCCCAGCATAAATATGCAATCGATGAAATGTGATAAAGCATACGAACAAGAATGAAATGTTGTACAGGGGAGTCTTTGCAATTAATAATTAACATTTCACAGTCATGGCAATAAAATTGTGTCTCATCTTTCAGAAAAAAAACATTGTATAGCCTCCTTAAATTATTTTTTAAATAATAAGTAAATTCTATAAGGCAGTTCTTTTGTTCAGACAAGTGACATTTTTTTACATGTTACCTGCTGACAGTTTCGACTGTGAGGAAGACGGGAGACACAATCGAAACTGTCACCAGGTAACATCTAAAAGTGTTTCACTCGTCTGAACAAAAGGATTGTCTCATATAATTATTGGATTTTTTGTGCGCAAATGAAGGAGAATGGCAAAAGTTATGTCATTCGATTTCTTTCATTAGTGAATGTCAATCACTGCTGAGGGGCATCGAATATCTCGCTTAGGGCGTCACAATGAAATCGAACATAGCAACTGGGAGAGAAAAACAAAGGCAGGTTGTCAAATTCAAGTTTGACACGTTTGTGCGGAACAACGCGTTTGGAGAAACATGACATTTCCATGCTGCAAAAATCCAACTGCAGGCGGAATCATTGAAAATATGAAGATTGATTTGGTCATGAGGCGGCTCGGTGGCGCACTGGGTAGCACGTCCGCCTCACAGTTAGGAGGGTGCTGGTTCGATTCCCCTTCCGGCCCTCCCTGTGTGGAGTTTGCATGTTCTCCCCGGGCCCGCGTGGGTTTTCTCCGGGCACTCCGGTTTCCTCCCACTTCCCAAAAAAATGCTTGGTAGGCCAATTGAGCACTCCAATTTGTCCCTAGGTGTGAGTGCGAGTGCGTATGGTTGTTTGTCTCTGTGTGCCCTGCGATTGGCTGGCAACCGGTTCAGGGTGTCCCCCGCCTACTGCCCGATGATGGCTGGAATAGGCTCCAGCACGCCCGCGACCCCTGTGGGGACTAAGCGGTACAGAAAATGGATGGATTTGGTCATGTGTGTCATTTTTGTGTTTGCCTTCCAGTCATTCACACGCTCAATTGTTTCGAGACGGCCTCTCAAGTTGCAAAGCTACCAGAGTACTGGGAGGCCGCGTATGTTGACGGCGTTCAGATTCTGCACTTTGACAGCAACCACAGGAAAGCAAAAGCCAAACAAGACTGGGTGGACAAAATCACACAAGATGATCCGCACTACTGGGAGAGAGAGACGGCGGGCAGTATTCAGACTGAGCAGGTCTTCAAAGTCGACTTTGAAATCCTTAATAAGCGCTTCAACCAAACTGGAGGTTTGTTTACGTCCAACCTTCTGCTCGTCAAATGACACTTTTTTTGTCACTGCTGGCTTCTCTCTGATCATCGTCCTCGCTGAATCTTGTGCGCCATCCTTTCAGGTGTTCACATGCTTCAGGTGATAGAAGGCTGTGAATGGAATGATGAGACTGGGGAGGTTGATGGTTGGCAGCACTACAGTTACGATGGAGAAGACTTCATATCATTTGAGCTGAAGACGATGAGCTGGATCGCAGCACATCCGCAAGCTTTCATCACCAAACTCAAGTGGGACCAAGACGGCGGATATTATCAATACAATAAGAATTACTTCACTGAGGTGTGTCCTTTACGGTTGAAGAAGCACGTGAGCAACGGGAGGGAGTTCCTGACCAGAACCGGTACATTGTCCTCTCACGCCTTCTCTGCGTCTTTCAAGCTCACACACATGCTCTTTCAAGTTGTTTCTTTTCCTCCATGCACATCCTCCACTCTTCTCTCCATCTTTGCGCGCAGAGCTTCCCACGGTGTCTCTCCTGCAGAAGACGCCTTCCTCTCCAATCACCTGCCACGCCACGGGTTTCTACCCCAGGACGTCGGACCTCTTTTGGAGGAAGGACGGCGAGCAGATCCACGAGGACGTGGAGATGGGAGAGACCCTCCCCAACCACGACGGAACCTTCCAGACCACGGCCGACCTGAAGGTGGAGCTAACGCCCGCCGTGGAGGGCCGCTACGAATGCGTGTTCAAACTGGATGGCGTCCGGGAGGAGATGGTCACCAAGCTGCACGCCAAAAGCATCCTGAGCAACGTGCGCATCCAGGGTAAGCCACGCGTCGGACACGGCTCGGCGTCACGCCGACAGTCGTTCACGCGTCTCGTTTTGTTGCCATGTGAAGAAGAGGAAGACAGGAAGAAGGCGGTGGCCATCGCTGTCCCGCTGGTGGTCCTGGCTCTGGTGGCGATGGCGGTGGCGGCGGGGGTGTTCCTGGCCAAGCGTCCCAAAAGCCAACAAGGTGAACGACGACACAAATGTTTGCTCCGTTTGTGGCGATTCCTAATCTCCTCTCGCTTCTCTTCCATTTCAGCCAATTACGCTCCAGCTTGTAAGTGAGACGTCTTCCGCTTGCTGTTTTGAACAAATGCCAATGCCTTGAATGTATTTTCTTTTATGCTCCCTCAGCCAGCACCTAATCTTCTGAGCAGGATTGAATGAACCCCATTAAGGTTGAAGGGATGTCTTCTTTTTTTGGGTGCTACGCTTGATTGAATCATCGCATTCCAACTGTATAAAATACTTGGAAATGTTTCTTATTTCAAATTGAAGTGCAACAGTTTTACAAGTGCAGTGAATTCTAATTGTATTTACTTCACTAGTTTTTCCAAATACCGCTAGAGGGAGCCAACATGCCACAAGTAATATCCGCATCACACGTTGCTTTTTTTAAGTGCTTTTTTGTTAAGCAAGCTACTGATCAATTTGATAAAAGTTTGAGTCTCATTATAAGAATGTTTGAAATGAGGTTTCTGGTCACTGTATTTTCACTTGTGGATATATAATTTAGCAAGGATAAGCAAGAAATTTGTGATAAAGACCAGGTCTTTTTTCTGTTGTCTTCTAAAAAAACCCCATACAAAACACATTCCTATTTACAGAAAAATCCATGTGGAGTTTATTTTGATATTTTTATTTTATTTATCTCTGTCATTGCAAGTAAACGCATATTTACATAATTAGGCTTGAGAAGGAACAAGATGAAGAAAATCTTATAGTTCCTGCCCCCTTCCACATAATAATAAAATAAAACAACATAATAAGTGCAAAACTTCATCAAGTACAAACCAAAGACCTCACGAGAAAATATATGCCAAACCAGACAAGAAATAACTAAATTCATAAATATAAATCGAAATGTCGACACTTACGGCTGTCCATATAATCTTATTGTTCTGTCGTTATAGATTTTTTTCAACTGGAATATATTTATACAATACTTTATCTCATTGAAAAGAGAAGGTACGAATAGAAATCGATGGAACTGAAATTGAAAGGGTGCAGGAAAACTAATTTCTTGGGGTTATAATTGATGACAGGCTGAGTTGCTGAGGCAGACTATGGAGCAGTCTAAGTGAGGAACTCAAGCAAAGTCCAAATATCCACCAGTTTAAAAAAAATGTTCAAAAATATGTTGTTTAGCGGGTGCAAGGACTAAAAATGCCCAATGGCAAAAGCTAAAATAAAACAGGATAACAAGTTGAAAGTGTGTAGATTTATCCGTTGAATCATTAGTTTATTGGATAAACTGAGAAAGTGGTAGGAATCTAAAAAGGTATGCTTCTTCCTACTCCTTTTCGAGCATTCTTTGCTATTGATTTTTCTCAGTTTGTTGGTTTGTTTGTTGTACAGACTTACATATGACACTTTAGTGTTATTTGTTTTATTTTCTATCTTTTTAAGTTTTAAATATGTTCGAAATAGACAATCAATCAATCAATTGTTGGATTGTGTCCACAATTTAGGGAACGCGCTATCTGCACCTCACGGCAAAAGCCATTGCCAATCACCTGTTATCCAATTTACTCACTGCGTGCTCGTTTGATTTCTTCAGATTTAGGAAAATGCTAAGACACTGAAGCAGAAATTAGACTTACACAGGTTGGTTGAGTCCAATCACAATTCTCGTTAAGAAAGCTCTGTTTTCAGGAAAGTACAATACAGCGCTGGGCCTTTCAAGAGCAGAAAGTCTCCATTCAGAAAAGACAACGTTCTTTGGTCAGGTTGTATTCAGTTGCACAGTTTGCCGAGTTTGATGGGTGATGAGTCTTTGGGGCGGGGCAAGTTCCCAGTAGATTTTGATTCCATGGGAGTGGGTGCTGGTTCGGCGAGAGCTGGATCCGTGGGGGTGGGTGCTGATTATGGGCGATTCGGTGTGGGTGGGGGCTGTTGTCTTCCATCCCGTCTTCCGGCCTTGGCGATCATCTTTGGCCGGGTTCTTGGCTGGCTCCCTCTGGCACCTGCTGGTTTTATCTCCAAGTGACCTTCCTGGAAACATTCTGCTCCATTCTGTCGCACCTCATCCATTCGTCATTCTTTCAATTTTGTCATTTTGTACGGAATTATGTCAGCTTTTGGCTGTGACATCCTCAATTTATTAATGTTCCCTGACTATGCAAAGTTTGTACTCACCACTTACCATGTTTTTGTTTGTTTGTTCTTTTGATACTCCATGTACTTGCTCACGTCATCATATTCTTAGTTTAATCATGCTTCCAACCATATCTTTTCTTTGTTAGGCAAAATATTTCCCTCTGTCCAGAACGTTCAGTAGTCATCGAAAACTGGCGTCTAGCATTAGTCAAAAGATAAGATACAATCGAGTACTGAACATTTTTAGACGACTTTGGCAGTGTCCGTGATTTCGAGAATCATCGGGCATGCATTAAACAGTTCCTTAAGGGTCATTAAGCTATTCAGGCAATATATCAAAAAACATTTGTTATTTCAAAGTGCTCAGAAATATATATCCAATCATAAAGTTATAAAAACCTTTGTCATTACCACCTATCAAAAATGTCTAGTTTTGTCTTCTTTATTGATTTGGTGTGTAGGTATAATTATATGCTTAAAATATTTTTTATTGCTTTAATATGTGAATATACTTGTCTGCTTTTGTACTTTATTCAATGAGGTTCGAGCATATCTGTTTTTGTAGCTAGGCAGGACTTTTTGTATTTCGACCCCATTCCTTCACAATCAATCAATCAATCAATCAATCAATCAATCAATCAATCACTTCACTGGTTCTTCTATATCAAACAAAATGATTTTAGGTGGTTTTACCTGACATGTTTCGGCGGGTTCTTCCGCCTTCATCAGAGTGTCACTGATGTGATTGTGCCCCGCTTGCGGATCTCAATGGCCTCCCTGATCCAACGCTGATGTTTGTTTTCTTCAGTGCGGATGACTCTGGCCTTTTCCCAGTCCATGATGTGTTTTTCTCTTTTACAGTGGTCGGTAATGGCTGACTTGTAGTGTTCCTGTTCTGCTTGTAGTTTTATTGCTCTTGTTTGTCTCGTTGCTGTCTCCTTCTCACATTCCTTCTTGTGTTCCGTTTTTCTTGTGATGAACTTCCTCCCTGTCTCCCCGATATATGATTTATTGCATGATTTGCATGGAATCTCGTATATGGAATTGCATTTATTTTCCCGATTGACTCTGTCTTTTGGGTGGACCAGTATCTGACGGAGTGTTGTACGTGGTTTGATAGGCGTGCTTATGTTGTATTTTTTCATGGCTCTTTTGATGCGTTCCGTAATTCCTCTCACATACTTCACCATTCCACTGGGTTCTTGTTTCCGTGTTTCTTTCTTTCTTTCTTTCCTCCTGTGTTTTGTATTTTTTGTTTTTTACCTGTTCTGCACCTTTGGTTATTGCCCATTGTGGATACTGACACTTTTTGAGTGCGTGTTGTATGTATTTTTCTTCCTGTGTTGTGTCCTCCGGATCCGTGTTCTGACTACTGACAGTTTGTGTATAGTGGGATGTTCTGATGTCCAGAGGAGGTATTGGTCGGTGTGTGTGGGTTTTCTGTGTACTTTTGTTTTTATGTCTCCGTTGTCTGTGTGGTGTATGTTGATGTCTAAAAGGGCTATGGATCGATCTGTTTCTTCTTCATGAGTGAATTTGATGTTGCCGCTGGTGTCTGTGGTGTTGAGATGGTCTGTGAGGTGTTGTGTATGTCCTGTTTTTGTTTTTTCCAGAATGTCGTCGACGTAACGTCTCCATAGCGTGGGTTTGTATGTGTCCGGGCCTGTTAAGAGTGCCTTCTGTTCTAAATCCTCCATAAAAAAAATTGCACATGATGGCAGAAAGAGGGTCTCCCTTGGGGAATCCCTCTTTTTGCCTGTAGATTGTGTTTCCGTATTGAAAGTATGTGGAGGTGGCGATGAAATGAAGTAGTTGGGTGATGTCCTGTGCTGTTAGAGTTGTGCGTTTCTTGAGTGTCCTGTCTGCTGATAGTCTGTCTATGTGTATGGTGGGCCGTGTGGGCGTTTTTGTGAAGCGTGAAATGACGTCGTGTGATATGAACATTTCGTCTTTCTGTACTTTTTTATGTGTGTGAGTTCTGTGGCGAGTTGTTTCGAGTTCTTGCAGTGTTGATCCATGTGTCCTAGTAGTGGTTTTATTATTTCTGTGAGTGCTTTTGAAAGGTTGTATGTGACTGACCCTATGCTGTCCACGATGGGGCGGAGAGGTGTAGCTGGTTTATGGATTTTTGGTGTGCCATAGATTCTGGGGATGATGTTTGCTGTGGGTATTAGGTGATTGTATGCCTGTTTGTCTATTTTATTTTCCATGAGTAGTGGTTTGAGTAATGCTTTGAGTTTATTTTTCTTGTCTTCTGTTGGGTCTTTTTTTATTACCGTAATTTTCGGACTATAAGTCGCACCAGAGTATAAGTTGCACCAGCCATAAAATGCCCAAAAAAGTGGGAAAAAAAACCATATATATGTATATAAGTCGCTCCTGAGTATAAGTCGCCCCCCCCCCCACAAAAACTATGAAAAAAAACGCGACTTATAGTCCGAAAATTACGGTACTTCGTAGGCGTCGTCCTGTAGTAACTGTTGCATTGATTCTTCGTAAGTGTCCGTGTCCGTAATCACTGTTGTTCTGCTTTGTCCGCTGGGAGGATTGTAATGTCTTTATTTTTTGCTAGTGTGATCATTGCGTTTGCTTCCTGTTTTGTAATATAACTGGGTGGTGATTTAGCCATTTTTAATATACCTGCAACTTCATTGCGTAGTGCTGCTTTTTGTCCTGGGTTATGTATTTTTTTCGCATGCTAACTCCGTGGCTTAAATGAAATCATCGTCGGGTATGTTTTTGGGTGTGATCGCGTAGTTGAGTCCTTTTGCTAGTATGCTACGTTCTGCCTGGGTGAGTTTGTGGCGTGACATATTGTGAATCCATTTTTCGTTGATGTGTGTGTGGTCCGGGTGTGCCTTCTTTTTTGCGATGAGGCTCTCCCATTTCCCGATGTGTCGTTTTTTTCTGGCGGCAAATTCCTGTTCGTGTATATTATCTAAATGTTCGTGTAGTGTTGTTACCGTGTCATTGTAATCACCTGGCTACCTGTCAAATCTGACAGGTGAGCCACGCCTTCATCCATCAGCTGATAAAGACGCGTCACAACCACATCAGTGACACTCTGATGAAGGTGGAAGAACCCGCCGAAACATGTCAGGTAAATACACCTAAAATAATTTTTTTGATATAAAAGAACCAGTGAAGTAATTAAAAAGGAAAAACAAGATGAACTTAGCACAACTTCCAGTGGTATTGTTTATGATATTGGAGTAGAACTGGGCACGTACAGTCCCAAGGGCTTTTGAGTAGGCCTTTTGATTTTCTTTGGAGGCCTGTTTGCGCACAGTCAGTCCTGAGGCTTTGAGACGACGCTCCAGGATGCGTCCAGTTGACTTCATCAGACGCAGCTCACTGGTGTACCAGGGGGCTGAGCGTGAAAAAGTTAGTGTTTTTTTATTTTGGGGGGGCGTGGAGACCTAGAAGTTTGGCCAAAGAGTTATTGTAATGGTCCACTGCCTTGCTGACTGATGGAAAGGTTGCAGAGGAGGAGGAGAGAAGCTGGAGGTCCTGTGCTATAGTGTGTTGGTTGATGTTTTTGAAATTTCTGAATGAGATTTGTCGCTTGGGTTTGGAGTGGGAGCGTGGGAAAGATTACCCAGACTACTTCCTCCAAATGTTCAAATAATAACACATAGTGAAAGCCAAATTGAGCAAACTGGCTATTTCAGAAGTGTGTGTCAAAGTGGTAGCCCTTTGCACTAATCAGTACCCAGGAAGTAGCTCTCGGTTTAAGAAAGGTTGGTGACCCCTGCTCTACAACATGCGTGGCACCTGATACAATTGGGTTTCGTCTCTGCGAGCGGTCTTTGTGCTTGTCTGTTATTTAACCTTTTTTGAAATGTTGGCACTCGTATCCGCTGCTGTGACAAGTAAATTTCCCCGCTGTGGAATGAATAAAGTTTCATCATCATCATTTGGAAATGTTTCTTATTTCAAATTGAAATGCAGCTGATGCACTTTGTTTAAAACAGGCTGTATACATAGTTTTGAGTCAATTCTAATTGTATTTACTTTCTGGGTCATCTCGCTGCGTTTCAGACTCGCACTACTCAACTCGCTACGTTCATTTTAGTATCTCTAAAGTGCTAATTATGATCGTTCTCACTTTGGGCTGTAACAAGACTGATTCATTGTATTTATTCTCATCACTTGATTCTGAGGGCATTTTATAGATCAGTTTGAGCTGAAAGTATGCAATCAATAACGACCATTTGGATCACAAAGCATCTAGTTATCAAGTTATTATTGATGATGGATGTCATGAGAAGTGAGGACTGTTGACAGCAAGTACTGCAAATCATATTTTAGTCAATAGAGGGCGCTACAAGACCGATGCATGTTCTTGTGGCGCCACATCAGCTGGGGCAAAACTTACACTCGTCATCCAAAACGAAATTTGAAATTGTTAACAAATGCTTTATTTAAGATAAGAGTGTTAGTGGCGTTAAGTAAACTTCATGTCCCTTATCAGCTAGCTTTATATTAGACGGGAATACATTGCTATAACTGTTGGAAGTTTAAGTTCATAAATTTGGAAAATTTAAAAAATGACTGAAATCAAAGTGGTGCACACCAGCATAAATATGCAAACGATGAACTATGGAAACGCCATCGTACATTAATTAAATGTTATACAGGAGAGTATGTAATTAATAATTAACATTTCACGAGAATGGAAATAAAATTGTATCTAATCTTTTTGAATTGTTTTATTTTTCTTAATTTATTTTTGGCAAATTAAAAAGTGAGAACAGAGTAGACAGTGATTTGTAACAAAACTGGCCATAGTTGAATCTTTCACCCAGCGCTCCACTTTTCCACATGCAATATGGCGGCAAAGTTGACATACGTTCAGCAATCAAGCTGGGTTTATGGATATTTTCAATGATAAAAGCCCTCGATGGTCACGTGATTTCACGGAAAGCCAAACTTTAATTCATGTTGTAGTTACGCAGCCCACCAGGGGGCGGCGCTGTTTCAACACGTGGTTTATTTATATATATATATATATATCTAAAATATATATATTTTTTTTAAGACACGCGCGCACAAACACGCACAGTCATATGGGGGAGTCGAACTCATGGTCCATGCACACAGGACAGTCGAGTGTACCACGACACTCAGCCATCCTCAGTTTATTAACATACTGTTGCCGTGAGTGACGTCATCGCCGGGCTGAACTCCAATTGGCTTACCTGAGAGGTAATCGAAGCTCGTAAACTGTTGTTGTTCCGCGTTCGCCTCTTGGACGACGAGTCGCAACTTTGACCGAATTCCCTGCTTGACGAAAATCGAGAAATAACATGATGTTTAGAATGAATTTACTTGCATTCTTTGTTTTGGCTGTGCAAATATACAGCGTGACGCCTGGTAAGTTGGACTTTTCGGTTTATTATCCTAAAAATTGACACTCTTGATTTTGAAGTGACGCAGTCATTATTGTTTATTGCTTTCGTTTTCGCCACTCGTCTGTTTAGTCGGCATTTTAAGTTCTTTCACCTGAACGCCCGTTTTTTCAGTTATACGGGAATACATAGATGTAATAAAGTTGGAAAACTTAAAAATGGCACAAATCAAAGTTATATGCCTCAGCATAAATATGCGATCGATGAAATATGGAAAAGCCTACGCACAAGAATGAAATGTTGTACAGGGAAGTCTTTGCAATTAATAATTAATATTTCACAGTAATGGCAAAGAAATTGTGTCTAATCTTTCAGAAAAAAACATTGCATAGCCTCCTTACATTATTATTTCGATAAGAGTCATCATGTCTCCGTAAATTCTATAAGGCAGTTCTTTTGTTCAGACGAGTGACATTTTTTTAGATGTTACCTGCTGTACGTTTCGACTGCGAGGAGGACTGGAACCACAATCGAAACTGTCAGCAGGTAACATCTAAAAGTGTTTCACAAAAGGATTGCCTCATATTATTATTGGATTTTTTAACAAAAGCAAAAAAAAACCAAAAGCAGGTTGTCAAATTCAAGTTTGACAAGTTTGTGCGGAAGAACACGTTTGGAGAAACATGACATTTCCAATTTCAAGTGCTGCAAAGTTCCAACTGCAGGCAGAATCATTGAAAATATGAAGATTGATTTGATCATGTGTCATTTTTGTGTTTGCCTTCCAGTCATTCACACGCTCAATTATTTCGATACGGCCTCTCAAGTTGCAAAGCTACCAGAGTACTGGGAGGCCGCGTATGTTGACGGCGTTCAGATTATGCACTTTGACAGCAACCACAGGAAAGCAAAAGCCAAACAAGACTGGGTGGACAAAATCACACAAGATGATCCGCACTTCTGGGACAGAAATACGGTGAACAGTATTCAGACTGAGCAGGTCTTCAAAGTCAACATTGAAATCGCTAAAAAGCGCTTCAACCAAACTGGAGGTTTGTTTACGTCCAACCTTCTGCTCGTCAAATGACACTTTTTTTGTCACTGCTGGCTTCTCTCTGATCATCGTCCTCGCTGAATCTTGTCCTTTCAGGTGTTCACATGTTTCAGAGGATGGACGGCTGTGAATGGAATGATGAGACTGGGGAGGTTGATGGTTGGGAGCACTACAGTTACGATGGAGAAGACTTCATATCATTTGAGCTGAAGACGATGAGCTGGATCGCAGCACATCCGCAAGCTTTCATCACCAAACTCAAGTGGGACCAATTGGACGGATACAATCAAGTCAAGAAGAATTACTTGACTGAGGTGTGTCCTTTACGGTTGAAGAAGCACGTGAGCAACGGGAGGGAGTTCCTGACCAGAACCGGTACATTGTCCTCTCACGCCTTCTCTGCGTCTTTCAAGCTCCCACACAATGTCCATCTTTGACGCTCTTTCAAGTTGTTTCTTTTCCTCCATGCACATCCTCCACTCTTCTCTCCATCTTTGCGCGCAGAGCTTCCCACGGTGTCTCTCCTGCAGAAGACGCCTTCCTCTCCGGTCACCTGCCACGCCACGGGTTTCTACCCCAGGACGTCGGACCTCTTTTGGAGGAAGGACGGCCAGGAGATCCACGAGGACGTGGAGATGGGGGAGACCCTCCCCAACCACGACGGAACCTTCCAGACCACGGCCGACCTTAAAGTGGAGCCGACGCCCGCTGCGGAGGGCCGCTACGAATGCGTGTTCAAACTGGATGGCGTCCGGGAGGAGGTGGTCACCAAGCTGTACGCCAGAAGCATCCTGAGCAACGTGCGCATCCAGGGTGAGCAATGCGTCGGACACGGCTCGGCATCACCCCGACAGTCGTTCACGTGTCTCGTTTTGTTGCCATGTGAAGAAGAGGAAGACAGGAAGAAGGCGGTGGCCATCGCTGTCCCGCTAGTGGTCCTGGCTCTGGTGGCGATGGCGGTGGCGGCGGGGGTGTTCCTGGCCAAGCGTCCGAAAAGCCAACAAGGTGAACGACGACACAAATGTTTGCTCCGTTTGTGGCGATCCCTAATCTCCTCTCGCTTCTCTTCCATTTCAGCCAATTACGCTCCAGCTTGTAAGTGAGACGTCTTCCGCTTGCTGTTTTGAACAAATGCCAATGCCTTGAATGTATTTTCTTTTATGCTCCCTCAGCCAGCACCTAATCTTCTGAGCAGGATTGAATGAACCCCATTAAGGTTGAAGGGATGTCTTCTTTTCTTGGGTGCCACGCTTGATTGAATCATCGCATTCCAACTGTGTGAAATATTTACATTATATATATTTTATTTGATCCTATTTATATTCGCTGGTGGGAGCGCAGCCGGACCCCCTGCAGTTTGCTTACCGCCCTGGTGTTGGGGTGGACGATGCAGTGATTTATACACTGCCACATCCAAAAGTTCTCCGATGACACGGCCATTGTTGGATATGTTTAGGAGGGGAACGATCTGGAATACAGGACGGTCATCGAGGACTTTGTCAGCTGGTGTGAGCTCAACCAGCTTCAGCTGAACGCCAGCAAGACAAAGGAGATGATTGTGAGCTTCAGGAGGACAGCACCCCACTTCACTCCGGGGAACATCCAGGGATCGGCCATTGAGGTCGTGGAGAACTACAAATCCCTGGGTGTTGGCCTTAACAACAGACTGGACTGGACTGATCACACCCACGCCCTGTACAAGAAGGGCCAGAGTCGCCTCCACCTGCTGAGGAGACTGAGGTCCTTGCAGGGCTCTCCTCAGGACCTTCTATGACTCTGTGGTGGCCTCAGCCAAATATGCGCAAATGAAAAAATGCTTCAAAAAGGCGGGGCTTTTTGTCTTGAAACGGATTAATTTTTTTCCATTATTTGCAGCTTGGTTTTCGGGACGTGGAGAAGGTGTGAATTGGAGGCTCTTGCTAGGGATCCCGATGAGGAGTGCGTTACAATAGTCTAGCCTTAAGGAGACAAAGGCGTGGACAAGTTTCTCAGCATCCGTCAGGGTAAGTGTGGGGCGGAGTTTGGAAATATTCCTGAGGTGGAAGAAGGAGGTTTTGCAGATGTGTTTTATGTGTGACTCTAGGTTGAGTTGAGGGTCCACTTTCACACCCAGGTTGTGGACAGTGGCTGAGAGGGGGATAGTGTGACCGGCGAATGAGATGCTTGTTATTGGGCAGGTATGGATCTGATGGGGAATGCCAATTCACATGGCTTGGGTTTTGTCACTTGAATTGCAGGGAGCTGATGTTCATCCACGCCTTTATCTCCTCCAGACACAGGGAGAGGATGGATGAGGGAGATGGAGGAGGCTGGGTTGTGGAGGGCAGGGGGTCGAGTTTGAGGAGCAATTTGTCGTCCGCATTTCAATGATATGAGATGCCGAACTTGCCGAGGGGTAGCATGTAGAGAGGACCGAATACAGATCCCTGGGGGACACCGGAGGTGACAGTGTGAGGGTCGGATCGTTTCCCTCCCAGGGAAACGTACTCTGTTCGGTTCAAGAGGTAGGACTGAAGCCAGGTTAGAGCAGTGCCAGAGAATCCAGCGGAGTGAAGTTAGTTAAGGAGGCTATTGCGGTGGACAGTGTCAAATGCAGCGGACAGATCCAACAGAATGAGGAGTGACGGGGAGCCTGCATCGGCAGCCATGAGAAGGTCGTTGGTGACCCTAACAAGGGCCGTTTCAGTGCTGTGGCCAGAGCGAAAACCGGATTGAAATTTCTCAGCAATGTTATTGCGGGGGAGATGAGTGTGAAGTTGGGCAGCTATCACTTTTTCCAGAACCTCGGAGAGGAACGGGAGGCTAGATCTGTAGTTGGCAAGGTTGTCCGGGTCAAGTGAGGGTTTTTGGAGCAGGCGGGTAATGATGGCTGTCTTGAATGCTGGGGGTACAGAGCCAGACTGGAGTGAGAGGTTGATGACATTGGTTATTAGGGGACTAATGGCTGAGGTTTGTTGTTTAACGAGGGCTGTGGGGAAAGGGTCCAGGGCACATGTGGAGGGTTTCATCTTTTTTAATGATGTCTTCTACCTCCGAGAAGCAGCGGAGAGGCTGGACTGTCCCGGGTGGACGGAAGGGGGGTGGAGGTGAAGTGGAGGGGCCAGAAGAGGAGGGGAGCTGGGTGCGGATGTTGTCAACCTTAGCGCTAAAGAAGGTCATAAAGTTATTGCACACTACCTCTGAGGATTCTGTTGGAGGGGTGGCTTGGGGTTTGAGAAAGTGGTTGATGGTTGAAAAGAGCTCTTTTGAACTTCCAGGGCTATTGTTTATGATATTGGAGTAGAACTGGGCACGTGCAGTCCCAAGGGCTTTTGAGTAGGCCTTCTGATTTTCTTTGGAGGCCTGTTTGCGCACGGTCAGTCCTGAGGCTTTGAGACGACGCTCCAGGATGCGTCCAGTTGACTTCATCAGACGCAGCTCACTGGTGTACCAGGGGGCTGAGCGTGAAAAAGTGACTGTTTTTTTATTTTTGGGGGGGCGTGGATACCTAGAAGTTTGGCCAAAGAAATATTGTAATGGTCCACTGCCTTGCTGACTGATGGAAAGGTTGCAGAGGAGGAGGAGAGAAGCTGTGCTATAGTGTCTTGGTTGATGTTTTTGAAATTTCTGAATGAGATTTGCCGCTTGGGTTTGGAGTGGGGGCGTGGGAAAGATTACCCAGATTACTTCCTCCAAATGTTCCAATAATAACACATAGTGAAAGCCAAATTGAGCAAATTGGCTATTTCAGAAGTGTGTGTCAAAGTGGTAGCCCTTTGCACTAATCAGTACCCAGGAAGTAGCTCTCGGTTTCAGAAAGGTTGGTGACCCCTGCTCTACAACATGCGGTGCACCTGATACAATTGGGTTTCGTCTCTGCGAGCGGCACTTGTCATTGTCCTTGTCTGTTATTTAACCTTTTTTGAAATGTTGGCACTCGTATGCGCTGCTGTGACAAGTAAATTTCCCCGCTGTGGAATGAATAAAGTTCTATCATCATCATCATTTGGAAATGTTTCTTATTTCAAATTGAAATGCAGCTGATGCACTTTGTTTAAAACGGGCTGTATACATAGTTTTGAGTCAATTCTAATTGTATTTACTTTCTGGGTCATCTCGCTGCTTTTCAGACTCGCACTACTCAACTCGCTACGTTCATTTTAGTATCTCTAAAGTGCTAATTATGATTGTTCTCACTTTGGGCTGTAACAAGACTGATTCATTGTATTTATTCCCATCACTTGATTCTGAGGGCATTTTATTGATCAGTTTGAGCTGAAAGTATGCAATTAATAACGCCCATTTGGATCACAAAGCATCTAGTTATCAAGTTATTATTGATGATGGATGTCATGAGAAGTGAGGACAGTTCACAGCAAGTACTCCAAATCATATTTTAGTCAATAGAGGGCGCCACGAGACCGATGCAAGATCTTGTGGCGCCACATCAGCTGGGGCAAAACTTACGGTAAAATATGGAAAAGCCATCGTACATTGTTTAAATGTTATACAGGAGAGTATGTAGGTAGTTAATAATTAACATTTCACGATAATGGAAATAAAATTGTATCTAATCTTTCCAAGAAAATCATTATATAGCCTCCTGAATATTATATAAATAATAAACACTCGGGTTGTTCGAATTGTTTTCTTTTTATTAATTTATTTTTGGCAAATTAAAAAGTGAGAGCAGAGTAGGCAATCAGTGATTTTTAACAAAACTGGCCATAGTTGAATCTTTCACCCAGCGCTCCACTTTTCCACATCCAATATGGCGGCAAAGTTGACCTACGTTCAGCAATCAAGCTGGGTTTATGGATATTTTCAATGATAAAAGCCCTCGACGGTCACGTGATTTCACGGAGAGCCAAACTTTAATTTACGTTGTAGTTACGCAGCCCGCCAGTGAGCAGCGCTGTTTCAACACGTGGTTTATTTATATATATATAAATATATTTTTAAGACGCGCGCGCACGCACACGCACGCACAGTCATATGCGGGAGTCGAACTCATGGTCCATGCACACAAGACAGTCGAGTGTACCACGACACTCTCAGCCATCCTCAGTTTATTAACATACAGTTGGCCTGAGTGACGTCATCGCCGGGCTGAACTCCAATTGGCTTAAGAGGGATGTAATGGAAATGCGTCCTGCGCTTCGCTGTTGTTCCGCGTTCGCCTCTTGGACGACGGACGAGTCGCAACTTTGACCGAATACCCTGCTTGACGAAAATCTATAAACAACTTGATGTTTAGAATGAATTTACTTGCATTCTTTGTTTTGGCTGTGCAACTATACAGCGTGACGCCTGGTAAGTTGAGCTAGTCGGTTTATTATCTTAAAAATTGACGCTCTTGATT
Source organism: Syngnathus typhle (assembly GCF_033458585.1). Lineage (NCBI taxonomy): Eukaryota > Metazoa > Chordata > Actinopteri > Syngnathiformes > Syngnathidae > Syngnathus > Syngnathus typhle. The sequence goes on along the minus strand of NC_083738.1, from coordinate 26,179,635 downwards.
TGGAACTGACGCAGTCATTATTGTTTATTGCTTTCGGTTTCTTCACTCGTCTGTTCCGTCGGCATTTTAAGTTCTTTCACCTAAACGGCCGTTTTGTCGGAGTTATACGGAAATACATAGCTATTATTATAAATGTAATAAAGTTGGAAAACTTGAAAATGGCAACAATCAAGTTGATATGCCTCAGAATAAATATGTAATCGATGAAATGTGGAAAAGCCCACGCACAAGAATGAAATGTTGGACAGGGGAGTCTTTGCAATTAATAATTAACATTTGACAGTCATGGCAATAAAGTTGTGTCTAATCTTTCAGAAAAAAACATTGTATAGCCTCCTTACATTATTATTTCGATAAGAGTCATTGTGTCTCCGTAAATTATATATATATTATATATATATATATATATATATATATATATATATATATATATATATATATATATATATATATATATATATATATATATATATATATATATATATATATATAAGGCAGTTCTTATGTTCAGACAAGTAACATTTTTTTAGATGTTACCTGCTGACAGTTTCGACTGTGAGGAAGACTGGAGACACAATCGAAACTGTCAGCAGGTAACATCTAAAAGTTGGACTAAGTTCATCTTGTTTTTCCTTTTCAATTACTTCACTGGTTCTTCTATATCAAACAAATTATTTTAGGTGTATTTACCTGACATGTTTCGGCGGGTTCTTCCGCCTTCATCAGATCTGATGAAGGCAGCATCGAATATCTCGCTTAGGGCGTCACACTGAAATCGAACAACTGGGAGAAAAAAGGTTGTCAAATTCAAGTTTGACAAGTTTGTGCGGAAGAACGCGTTTGGAGAAACATGACATTTCCAATTTCAAGTGCTGCAAAGTTCCATCTGCAGGCAGAATCATTGAAAATATGAAGATTGATTTGATCATGTGTGTCATTTTTGTGTTTGTCTTCCAGTCATTCACACGCTCAATTATTTCGTGACGGGCTCTCAAGTTGCAAAGCTACCAGAGTACTGGAACGCCGCGTATGTTGACGGCGTTCAGATTCTGCACTTTGACAGCAACCACAGGAAAGCAAAAGCAAAACAAGACTGGGTGGACAAAATCACAGAAGATGATCCGCACTTCTGGGAGAGAGAGACGGCGGGCAGTATTAATCTTGAGCAGTACTTCAAAGTCAACATTGAAATCGCTAAAAAGCGCTTCAATCAAACTGGAGGTTTGTTTACGTCCAACCTTCTGCTCGTCAAATGACACTTTTTTTGTCACTGCTGGCTTCTCTCTGATCATCGTCCTCGCTGAATCGTGTGCGCCATCCTTTCAGGTGTTCACATGTTTCAGAGGATGGTAGGCTGTGAATGGAATGATGAGACTGGGGAGGTTGATGGTTGGTGGCATTACAGTTACGATGGAGACGACTTCATATCATTTGAGCTGAAGACGATGAGCTGGATCGCAGCACATCCGCAAGCTTTCATCACCAAACTCAAGTGGGACCAATTGGACGAGAGGAATCAATACACTAAGAATTACTTCACTGAGGTGTGTCCTTTTGAGTTGAAGAAGCACGTGAGCAACGGGAGGGACTTCCTGACCAGAACTGGTACGTTGTCCTCTTGCGTCTTTCAAGCTCACACACAATGTCCATCTTTGACGCTCTTTCAAGTTGTTTCCTTTCCTCCATGCACATCCTCCACTCTTCTCTCCGTCTTTGCGCACAGAGCTTCCCACGGTGTCTCTCCTGCAGAAGACACCTTCCTCTCCAATCACCTGCCACGCCACGGGTTTCTACCCCAGGACGTCGGACCTCTTTTGGAGGAAGGACGGCCAGGAGATCCACGAGGACGTGGAGATGGGGGAGACCCTCCCCAACCACGACGGAACCTTCCAGACCACGGCCGACCTGAAGGTGGAGCTGACGCCCGCCGCGGAGGGCCGCTACGAATGCGTGTTCAAACTGGATGGCGTCCAGGAGGAGATGGTCACCAAGCTGTACGCCAAAAGCATCCTGAGCAACGTGCGCATCCAGGGTGAGCCACGCGTCGGACACGGCTCGGCATCATGCCGACAGTCGTTCACGTGTCTCGTTTTGTTGCCTTGTGAAGAAGAGGAAGACAGGAAGAAGGCGGTGGCCATCGCTGTCCCGCTGGTGGTCCTGGCTCTGGTGGCGATGGCGGTGACGCTGGGGGTGTTCCTGGCCAAGCGTCCCAAAAGCCAACAAGGTGAACGACGACACAAATGTTTGCTCCGTTTGTGGCGATTCCTAATCTCCTCTCGCTTCTCTTCCATTTCAGCCAATTACGCTCCAGCTTGTAAGTGAGACGTCTTCCGCTTGCTGTTTTGAACAAATGCCAATGCCTTGAATGTATTTTCTTTCATGCTCCCTCAGCCAACGCCTCACCTTCTGAGCAGGATTGAATGAACCCCACTGAGGTTGAAGGGATGTCTTCTTTTTTTGGGTGCCACGCTTGATTGAATCATCGCATTCCAACTGTATGAAGAATTTACATTATATATATTTTATTTGATCCTATTTATATTTGCTGGTGGGAGCGCAGCCGGACCCCCTGCAGTTTGCTTACCGTCCTGATGTTGGGGTGGACGATGCAGTGATTTATACACTGCCACATCCAGAAGTTCTCCGACGACGCGGCCATTGTTGGATATGTTTCGGAGGGGAACGATCTGGAATACAGGATGGTCATCGAGGACTTTGTCAGCTGGTGTGAGCTCAACCAGCTTCAGCTGAACGCCAGCAAGACAAAGGAGATGATTGTGAGCTTCAGGAGGACAGCACCCCATTTCACTCCGGCGAACATCCAAGGATCGGACATTGAGGTAGTGGAGAACTACAAATCCCTGGGTGATGGCCTTAACAACAGACTGGACTGGACTGATCACACCCACGCCCTGTACAAGAAGGGCCAGAGTCGCCTCCACCTGCTGAGGAGACTGAGGTCCTTGCAGGGCTCTCCTCAGGACCTTCTATGACTCTGTGGTGGCCTCAGCCAAATATGCGCAAAAGAAAAAATGCTTAAACAACATTTGGAGGGGTGTAATTTGTTGTTCTTTGAACAAGGTGCTGGTCATGCACGGCTCATTTTATGCACCAGTAAAAAACATCTATGTCTTGAATTTGAATTATTTATTTTTTTCGCTAAAGAGGGGTTCGGTGAATGCGCCTATGAAACTGGTGGGGTGTGGTACCTCCAACAAGGTTAAAAACCACTGGTCTCTACAGTTCAAGTCAGTACGACTTGCTTGCAGCCGCATGCTCTCGTCGGTCCTCGCGATTGGATGCTTTCTTTTGGGCTTTTGAACGTTGCTGTGTCACGCATGTTTTGATCGTTTGGGGCCCAGGTTTCCTTCATATACGGACGCTTGCTTTTTTTTCAATCCGATTTTTTGATTTTTCAATTTTCCAATTTTGTGTTTTTGCATAGGCGGTTTTACAGGGTGGCAAGGAAGGGCAGTTGCCACCTTCAGCAAATGTCTTGCCATCCCGTTTGCCAGCCCAACTTACAATTAATATTAAATTCAATGACATTTTCTTTGGTCTCATCTGATTTCACTGTCTTCTGCACTTAAAATGTTTGCGACCTAAGTAGAGTGGAATATGTACCGCCCGTGCCTTTTAAGAAGCCATATAGACCTGCATTTGGCTCCATAGCTCATTTGACTTTTTTTTGCAAGCAGCCCTTATGTGACAAAAGTGATCAGAAAACGTCAGCTGATTGAGCGACCCAATGTTTTCGATCTTTCCGTCAGCCAACGTTGTTATGCGCTAAATCCACTTTGAACGATATTAAGTTAAAAAAAAAAAACTTTGACACCTTACTTGGCTTCACTTTAAAACGTAGGTTTAAATGACCACAAAGGTTGTCCCTCTTTCCCATCCCGAATAAAATCAAAGTGGTGTCAAAAGTTTGGACTTAGTTGGCCTAAATGATACCGCGTTCCCTCAGTCATGCGTGCACACGCATAGACCGTCTCCGCAGGAACGCGCTCTTCCAAGGGTGCGTTGCTCGCGAAGGTGGGGGCCGAGCAGCAGCAGCCGAGCGGTCGTCACTTGTCTTGAGCGGAGCTAATGCGTGCACCACATGAATATTTCTGCGTTCAATAGCCTCGAGATCTCTGATGGGCTTCCGAAGCCATGATGACCCCGCCGGCTGCCCGCCTGGCGCTGATCCTTCTGTCTTGCGTTTTCCTGATGTTGTACAGCTGCGGTGAGTACAAAATGTCCAATTTTGCGATTGTTCTACTCCTAATGATAACTTTGGAAGAACGCATGTTGGTTCGGATGGCAGGGCGGATCTGCTGGGTTAAAAATTCGACTGACTCGGAAAGCAGGGTGAATTTGTCTTAACTATGGGTTGTTTTGGCATTTTAGCAGTTGTTTTGTACAAACTGGACTGTTCTGCGCAAAAGAGTTCGGTTAGATTTTTTTTGACCCAACTTTGTAACAGCGTTTGTTCTTGTGTTTTCCCTCGAGTTATCTGAGTCTTTTTTTTTTTTTTACCTGGTTTTATACCTCTTTAACAAGCTGACACTGATGGCGAGACACAATGGCACATTCGAGCCAATGGAGTCGACCGCGACCTCATCCTCCAATTTTGTCACAACAAACAAGGAAACATTTGATTTCTAGTTCATCGGCGGTGGGACTCATCTGCTTGAGACGCCCGCGTTCGCTCAGTACGTCCGCATCCTGCTCCTGGAGAATCGTCCAGAATTTGGGCTCCGCTTCGACATCTTGGGATGCGCACATGAAGGTGAAATCCGCCGCTTTGGTTGCCCAAAACAACAACTGCCAACAAATGCCACGAACTCTCGCCGTTTGTCCGACAGATGAGACGACCTGCGCCAGAAAGTTCAACAGCGTCCGCTTCACCGATTCGATGACGTGAGTCACGCCTGACACGATGTTTCATGAGGGCCTGTTGCCAATCTCACAACATGTACCTTCTGCAGCTTCTGCTGTCCACCGGGCTGTGACAAAGAGGAACACTTTGTCTTTGGATTGATGGTCTACTCCGCGGTACGTGATTGCCTGACCCACTGGTCGAGGTCTTGTATGTGTTTGCAACTTTGTGTAAATGCAGGACTCGCACATCTGCGCGGCCGCCATTCACGCCGGCGTCATCCGGAACGACATCGGAGGAGATTGTATTGTGATGAGAGCTCCCAAACAGCAAGTCTACACGGGCTCCACCAAGAACGGGATCACCTCCAGAGAGTGAGTGGCCGACCTTCACGGAAAAATCCCATGAAGAGCCACCGGCTAATTATCGCTTTACTATTTGCAGTTTGAACGACCCACTGGGTGTGTCTCACACGTTTGCGGACGGGGGTGAGTTCCAAAACCAGTTGTTTATCTCCCGCTAACCGTCATGACGACTACAACTCACACGGGGTCTCGCCTGCAGAGCCCAGATGCGCGGCACCTGACTGGGAGGAGTTTGCCGGGTTCTGCTACAAAACATTTGAGGCCAAAAAGAACTGGGCTGATGCGCAACAGGTGTGTCGTGGTTTCGGTGCCGAACTGGTGTCCATCCGCAGCGAGATGGAGCAGGCGTCAGGGAAAAATGTCTCCAACCTTGGTGCGCATCCCGACCGTTAATTAACAGTCCCCGTCAACATCTGAGAACCGCATGAGAGCTCTGTTCCCTCCCATCAGAAACCAGCGACATGTGGACCGGACTGAACGACCTGGCGCTTCCCGGCACGTTGGTGTGGTCGGACCGCCAACAGGTGACCTTCACCCACTGGGCCGCGGGAGAACCCATCCAGCGCGTCGGCCTAGACCAACACTGCGTGGCTGTGTTACGGCAGGTGCGTCCTCAAATGAGCATTGGGAAGAAGAAGAGCTTTGCGCGCCAACAAAAATGGATTGTTTTCTTTCAGACTGGAAGATGGAAGCTAATGTCCTGCGCCCAAGTCAACAGCTTCATGTGCGAAAAACCCACAGCGCATTTTCCAATTACCTCACCGGAGCCACAGGTGGCGCCGTAGAGTCCACCTGGCTGTGTCAGTTCCCAACGGCCCAAGAGCCCATGGAGAAAATTGACAATGCAAGCAAGTCATCATCGAAGACGGAGAATTTAATGCTCTTCTGACTCTGCTCGAAATAAATAGCATCACCATTGTAACAAAACCATAAAAAGACTGAATGCGATGCGCGATTGACAACAAACAAGAAGAAAGGTGATTTCAAGTTTTATTTCGAGGGAGGTTTGTCATGTCTCGTCCCCAGTTTTGCTATGTGTCTAGGTTGCCATAGTTTCTGTTCGCGTCGCCACTCTCTTCCTGTGTCACCTCAATCGATGTAACGTGTTTTGTATTTAAGTCCTGTCTGCCCCTCGCTCACCGTCGGATCATTGCATGTGTTACTGTCATTCTGTTCCTGTCTTTGGTAATGTCACCCTGTCTTTTTGTTCCACGACTTTGTCGGTCAGTCCTGTTGTTGGTTTTGTTGTACCATGACTTTATTTAAAAAAAAAAAAAAAAAAATTTGTACCCATGTATAATGCGCACCCCAGATTTTAGGACAATAAATTAGTTAAATTTTGCGCACTATACACGGAAAAAAACGGTAGCTGTTATCAACCAACGAGATAGAATGTGAACAAGCGTGCTATGTTCACTTACACTCGACTCTACTTGGTTTGTCCTTTTCTCTTTTTTTTGCGTGCTTGACTTAACTTTGACTGCCTTTTCGTAAAGTTACTGACGCAAAGAGCAAAACACATTGTACAGAAATTCCAGTGCTTTCAAAGAGCCCAATCGTCTCGAGGCTGGAATGAAAGTCCAAAGTCGGTTATTGCTATCTTTCATGGTTTTGTTTTTATTCGTGTCCTGTTGTCTTGTCCTCATCGCCTTTAAAAAGCGAGCCCGGGACTTGGGAGTTTTTTGTTCGAAAGAAAAGCTTCTATAGAATGTATGATTAGAAATAAAGAATTTTGAATCACTAGAGAGCTATGTTACTGATGTTTGCGACTGTAGAAATGTAACTGGAAGAAGAGTAATCCAGTATTTTCCATCATTTCCTATGGTCTGTTACCGCATCTACATCTCACTGTCAATTTACATCCAGTTATTGCATTTTTGATTACTGATTGGAGTTTTTGACTCGATCACCGCTGCCAGAAAAGTGTTCTCTTCATGTCGATGTATATCCAGTCATGGATTACATTTTTTGATCACTGACTGCAGTATTTTAATCAATTACTGCTGTCAGAAAATATTGTGTTTTCACTGTTGTTGTAAACATTTCAAAATAAAAGCAATTGATTATGATTCAGCGTATGTTTGTTTGTTTGACGTATTTCGACTGATTCAAACCGATAAACTGTTCCGTTCATCCTAACCACAAATTCTTCTTCTTTGAAACCCTAACCCCAGTTGGAAATCCTACTTTGAAGCCCTAAACTAGTTCACAACCTAAGCTTAGTTTAAAACCCTACCTAGAAACTTGACATTTATCCCGAAAAATATGAAACTCTTCTGAGTTTATGATTATTTATTTATTATCTATCATTAACAGGTGGTTTCTTCTTGTTTTACTTACTCAATGTTGGTACTCAACGCTACAACTACGTATTACCAGCTTGGGAGCACAGACCGCTGACCATTGGGCCAAAATCTCGGACCTCCAGCGAAGCAGTCAGCACTCATCATTTTTTTAAATTTCTTCAAAATTTACATCACACTCAACTTGTCTTGGGCATTTTTTCCAGTGTTCTTTTAATATACTTTTAAAAATGACAACAATCATCTCTTCATCATGACAATTTTTAAAGTGTACTGCAAAAAAAAATAAACTAAACACCCTCATGACATCGACATCAATGTTTCCAATATCTGTCTGGACGCTATATTGGCTTTAAGCACCATTCAAGAGCAGACACATTCTTATGAGACGCCCGGCCGGACACCCATCCCCCATGAAAACACAGGCGCAGGGTGAAAGGGGGTGCAGCACATGCCCTGGATAGGAGAGGAGGAATGCATGTGCTGATGGGAGTTGCATGGGATGGGGAGGGGGGGGGGTTGCTGATAAGCTTTGTGGGTGGGGAGAAAGTGGAGTGAGGGAGAACCGGGCCAGACAGCATTATGGACTCAATTAGATGAGTTGAGACAAAGACACCGCTTGCTTCCAGGAGAAACACTGAGGAGGAACATACAGCTCAACGGAAGCCCAAAAAGTGAAATCCACAGAAGAAAAGCAGCAAAGGCAAGCAGGAGGAGCAGCGAGAGGTCCATCGGACCCTCACACACAGCGACAACAATGTGAGTACAACGTTAGGAACCTTTTTTAACTAGGCAAGTAGGCACAAGGTGGCGCAAATTCTCTGGCAAACTCTTTACAAAAAAGCTAAAGTTGTTGATTAATTGATACATTTTGACAGCTCTATTTTTTTTTGCATTTAATCTAACCATGTTCACTGTGAGGGCCGGTCTGAGATTGCAGGTGGGCCAGAACTGGCCCCCGGGCCGTGGTTTGCTCACATCGCTAGCATAGACAGGTGACATAAAATACATGATTTGTAATTCAAAACAAAAAAGACTTTCCCCCCTCCTCCGTTCGTCAAGATGATGTTTCATTCCCACAGTCCACCATGAGTATGACTGGCACGCTGGAGAAGGGGGCGCACCATCAGGTCCTGGATCTTTCTGAGGAGCTGCCGCCTCACCATCACCCTCACGGCAACCACCAGTGTCTGGCCTCCACTCCTGCGGTGGCGGGAGGGGGCAGGGAGACGCCCTCGCGGGTGGTGGTGCCCCCACCTTACTCCGCAGCCGAGGGCGGGGCGGGCGGCGAGACCCCGCTGGAGCTGCGGGGGTCCCTGGACTGCTGGGCCTGCTCGGTTCTGGTGACGGCTCAAAACCTGGTCATCGCCGCCGTCAATGCCTGCCTGGCCGCGCTGGTGTTTGGTAGCGTCTTGACGCCAGCCATCGTCATGGTGTTCTTCGGGTTCCTCTGCCACTCCACGGTAAGTAAGAGGGGAAACTCGTGTCCAGACCAAGAATGGTTTTACTTTTCCTACTCGGAGGCCTGGTCGCCCATGATGTGAGGGATCTTCTCATCACATGCATTTCGCAATCTTGAAAGGATTCTCGGGAGACCAACAGGCCCAGTAAGCTTAAGTCAAGACGGTCACGCTTCAGCGACTTTCTAATACAATGGCCTTTAATGAGTGGACTTTTCTTCTACGTTCCTCTGGTTAGACTTCATGTGACAGCGGCTTAGTGGAGGATTAAGGCGGACCTGGCAAGATGGAAAAAAAGAAAGTTAGAGGAGGTCATCACCAGACTACCTGGTGGTGATATTCCACTCGTTTTTCTCTCAGCTTTGAAGACGCAGATAGCGCATGAAACCAAAAAGTAAGCAAGCTTGCACGAGACAATTCCTCCGCATCTACTCCGGTGTTTTGACTCTCCGACTGTCAGAAAGCTTGTAATCGGCCGCGCTCACCCTCTCTCCCCCAAAAGGTGATTGATGCCTCGCTTCGACTCCCGACATTCTCCTCCGTCACGTCACGAGGCGATAAGGAAGATTCAGTCCTGCTGTCTCCTCTCAAACTCCCTCGTTTGTTTACACTTTACCACCATCCCACCTTTGGCTCGAGTGAGCTCAACTTTAGGAAGGGTTTCTATTTTTGTGTTACTCACAAATGCTGTCTTCACTTAAAGGTGCGACCCCACGGGACTAGCATGTACTGCGCCGACCTGCTGACGGACGGAGGCTGCGTGGCTCTACTGGTGGTGGGCTTCCTGCTGGTGACGCCTCTGCTGGTGCTGGCCTTGGCCGCATACTGCCGCCTGGCCAGGCACCTCCAGCTGGGCCTGTGCTTCATCCCGTACAGCCGGGCCGTGTACAAGAACCTACCGGCCAGTCAGCATCGTGGACTGGGGGGTTGCTGCGGAAGCCGGGATGGGGTGGGTGGCGGGGGCAAGGGAAAGGTCTGGGTATGAACTTTTTATTTTATTTTTTTAAAGTAAATGAATGAACATGGATGATTAAATACAATGTCAGCTTCTCGTGAAGGTACACTATATTTTTTGTTGCGTAATACCGAATTCATACACTGCATGCATTTTGTATTGTACCACTAACTACCAGGTTGCACTGACAATAAACATTTGTCCAAAATAGATTGTTAAAGTTTTTCTCTCTCCTGTTTAATTAAAATGATATACAGATAGCAAAGCGTTAAAAAAAAAAGACATTCTGAAAGACCGAGGCTTTAAAAAAAAAAAAAAGGTAAGGTAAGGCAGTTACGATAGTTCCATTCCCGGCCACAAGATGGCGACAGCCTCACTGAAAACGGCGGAGCTGTTGCGTTGGAACAAAAAAAGAAAAACAAAATGAGGCGGCATGAGCAGAGAAAAGTATACAATGTCATTTGTTTTTCTTTGGTTCTGGTCCTTTTTGAGGAAAACCATATTTATTTTTCCATCACTGCTGACACTGGATGCATAACATATTCAAACAAACATCAGAGTGAATATACAGGATATTTGCCACTCCTCTAATTTTAATGTACACGTCTGCCCACCCCTCCTATCCCGGTAAATAAAAATGATGGATAGTATCATGATTCTGATAGAATAATTACACTTTAGATTACAAATCGAGACAAATCTATAGACATGTGGTCATAGTAGTGGTTCTAAGTCCCAAAGCTTTCCTTATCTGGGCATCTGTTTTATCCTTATTAATATATTTGGGAAATTCAGCAGTCCATTCTTAAGAGCGCACGCTAAAAAAAAAAAACGCTTATGTTGCCTAGGAAATAAAAAACAAACAATAACAAAGCACTAAGAGCATTTAGGGGGTGTCAGCAAAAAACTATGTACAGCAATAATTAACATTCTATCAGACAAGAGTGTGTGGTGTTGAATTACAAAAAGTGAAAACAAAATAGTTTTCAGCCCGGGAAGTGATTTAGTTTGTTATATTTATTCCCCAAAAATGATCAGTGCAAAATATTTGTCATCCAGAACTGCTGCTGGTTGGCCATGCGAGGGGATTTGTAGAAAAGAGTGCTGCTTTAGTTTATGCAGCTCGTCTGGTAGTAGCACCGGTGAGAAGAACACAAACAACATACATGTTGACTGAAAAATAAAGATGCATATGTCGTAACTGTAACAAGAAGCGAATGTATTGTGCCGTTACGTTTGTTGTCGTTAGAACTGCGGGGTGCAGTCTAACACAAAAGGACACTTCTCCCAAATAATACTGTCGCCACAGTTTCTGATGAATGCATGCATAAAGAATGAGTACACGTGAATGTTAGCCAGTCGTCAAAAAAAAAAAAAAAGCTTTTAAACTTTTTTTTTTTTTTTTTTGCATGTGCTGCAGCTAAAACAGCTCATATTCAAATTTTCGGAAGTAACCAGCATCCAACAAGTGATGCAGACCCCAGCAGATGCAAAGGCGGAACAGTCGGCATGCTCTGAGGTAGCCGCCCCCAAAACCATGCTCACGGGAGCAAAGACATAGACAACACAAAACACACAACGTAGCACCATGGTCAGTGATAATCCGGAGGAGAGTAGAGCCCTCCTCTCATCGACCCCCCCACCCCCACCCCTCCCGATATGCCATTCTTTCTGAAAATTATGATCGAGCAGAGGAGGCTCATTTTCAGTCACATGTTCTTGCTCTTGTAGTTTTCTTTTCCTCTTTTGTCGCCTCTTCCCTACAAGACCTTGCTGCACACTTGGCAGCGGCTGACTTTGGAGCGCTCTTGGCCTCCCTTCAGGGTCTCCTGCGCTGGCGAGTAGACAAACTCTTGGTTGGGATCCACCGTGGTCAGCCAGAAGCTGTACTTGTTGGCAAAGTAGTGGCACGTGCCCTTGGCACCGTTACACTCGATGAATGGCGTCGCCCGGAAATCCTCCAGGCACGAGCCGGGGGAAACCAGGGACTGGCCGCCGCCTTCGGCCCCGGCCGCTGTGTGCTAAATCCGGAGAAACATTTTGTTTGTATCAGATAAATAAAAGCAGAAAAAAGTTTAGCCTGGGTCGTTAGAGGAAGTTCCAGAGAGTATGTTTGTACTTTGCTGAAAAGGCTGATCTGAAATGCCACAAGATGGCGCTGAAAAGGAAAGTCATACGTCTCAACTTAATATGAGGGCAGAGCTATAGTTACACCGAGATGTTAGCAAAAGCTCTGGAGAATGTTCATCGCATTTGCGCGGGTTTTTTTTTCTGCTGAAAAAGCTGAGCTACGATGCTACAAGATAGCATCACAGCCCTGTAAAATAGGATGGGGGGGGTGGTCACCACATACATTTCCTGCTGAAATATTTTTGAAGCTATGTATTTTTGAGGCAATACTTACCATAAGGAAGGAGTAGCCTATCCAGAGACTCCTCCAGCCCGGGGGGCAGTTGGGGATGGTCAAGTCCTGACTGTGGACCGCCACCGCCTGTGATGGCGCCTCGCACACTGAACATCTGGGGGCGGAAAATATTGTAAGAGAGAATTCCAAAAATTCCAAAATCTGAACTGCAAAAGCGCTCGATACCTGCTGATGTAAGGCCGAATCTGATTCTGGGCCACGGGCATCATGGGAATGGGCGCGGTGGTGGAGAGCCAGTACGATTTGTCGTTGCGGCTGGCGTAGTAGCACACCTCGTTTGGGGAGCAGTAGAGGAACGGGATGGTGCTGAACCTGGGGAGGCAGGAACCCGGCTGACCTGGGAGGACAAAGACGAGACGTGTGGTTTCCAGCAAAGGTCAGCCGATCTGGCGCCTTTTCATACCGAGGTCCTGGTTGTGTGCCTTCTCTTGACCCTCCACGTAAAGCAAGCTGTAGCCGTCCCACAGTTTGGCCATGCCCTGAGGACACATGGGAATCTGTGCGTTCTGGCTATGCTTCACCAAAGTGTAGCCAATACTGATGCTGCGGCCCACCGAGCCGGGACTACCGGGTCGACCAACAACACCGGTAGGGCCTGAGGAAGAAAATGCAAAGAGGTATTTTTTTGTGTATCTTGCGCAAAGTGAGTAAAAAAAAAACTAAAGCATACCTTGATCTCCCGTGGCTCCGGGAAAACCAGGAGGACCAGGGTCACCAATTGGTCCAGCTGAACCAGCGGAACCAGTGCGGCCCAGTTTACCAACACCGCCTGGACGTCCCTTCGGACCTGAGGAATAAACGGTGAAAGCTTGATTTCAAAGGAATCAACCAAGCGATGGCTGGAAACTCCGAAAACATGTACCTTGGGGCACAGGAATGAAAAATGCTCCTGTTTTGTAAATATTCACCTGGGCGTCCAGGCAATCCAGGCTGACCGGGCCCTCCGGGGAAACCAGGAGATCCAGGGTTACCTACAGGACCGACATCTCCCACAGGTCGCTCATACGATGGAATTCTCCCGGGCAGTGTGATACCGGGGCGACCCTTTGGACCCGCCGGGCCTGAGCAGGAAGGCGACGCAAAACATTATCAACATAAACTAAAGTCTTGCTCCACATTTTTGGAGTTTTGAGTCCCCTTACCTCGGAAACCTTTGGCTCCTTTGCCTCCGTAATAGCCAGGGTCACCTGGAAATCCTTTAAGACCTGGAGTGCCGCTGAATCCAGTATCACCTTGGGGTCCTACAAAGTAGATTTCATAGTGTAAAAACGACTCCCGGTGACAATAAATAATAATCACAAAGAAAGTCTCAAAGAAGTCCAAGTCTACCTTTGAAGCCAGGACTGCCAGGGAGTCCGGGGCTTCCGGAAGGCGCTGGTTCTCCTTTCCTGCCAGGGGCTCCAGGGAAACCCGGGAGTCCGGGATCACCTCTTTCTCCCTGGTCCGTACCTGGACCGGGTGGCCCGGGAAGGCCTGGAGGACCAGTCAAACCTGAAGAAGAGAAGCGATGAAGGTGAGACAGGAAAAAGCCAAGAGGGTAGAATTAAAGATCTGCACTTACCAAACTCTCCATCCAGGCCAGGGAGGCCGGGATCTCCCAAGGGTCCAGGAATGTCTGAACCGACTGAATTACCAGGGAGTCCAGGTCGACCTGGGAATCCATTGACTCCAGGACCACCTGACACACAAGGCCACACCCCATTACGGTTCAGCCCACCTAAATGTAATCTGTCCGTCAATTATTCCCCATGTCTGGCTTGGGTTGTCTAACCTGGCGCTCCTCTCTCTCCCTTTGATCCTGGGAAACCTGGTCCTCCTGGGTAAGAGACGCCTCTCTCGCCCTTCAACCCCGGAACACCAGGGGCACCCTGTCGAGTTCCGGCACTCACCCCTGTAAAAAAAAAAAAGAAGTTACAATTAGCAAACAAAATCAACTCCTAGCATTGAGAAAGCTAACTACCAGGTGTCCCAGGAAGGCCTTTAGGTCCACGGAGGCCATTAAGTCCGTCCAAACCAGGAGCTCCAGAAAGACCTGAAAAAACACAAGAGGGTGTCTGTCCGGCATTCATTGTTTTACTCCAAAAAAGAAAAACAAAAGGCGAGTTGTTGTCTGACCTTTAGGTCCAGGGCCTCCAGGGCCTCCGGGCAAACCAGGGGTTCCATCAGACCCACTTCTCCCGGGGAAGCCAGACTGACCTTTGGGACCTGGGTAACCAGGTGAACCTACCGACATGATATATGTTGGTAAATGTACAAAAAGGGCCCGTTGAAGAAGAATTCCATCCAACATGGATGGCAGCCATCCGTCGTCACGCTCACCCATTATTCCAGGCCGTCCACCTTCTCCAGGTCCTCCCTTGAGACCAGGGAAACCGGGACTTCCAGGAAAGCCATCATCACCGGGAGCGCCAATGTTGCCGCGTCCACCTTGAGGAACACAGCTTGCGCTTAATCAATGCGAAGTGATTGGAGCCTTGTGGGTGGCACCTTTCCTTCTAGCTTTACCTGGATATCCTGGATCTCCAGGCTGCCCTTTCTGGCCAGGACCGCCGGGATAGCCATACGACTCTCCAGGCTGACCTGAGGAATACAGTTTAGGATTTAAATTAGATTAAAGTAATAAATAAATATTAAAATAGCTTTTGTGTGTCAGGTGAAATCGAACTCACCTTTGGTACCAGGACGACCGGACGGTCCAGGATTTCCGGGGTTACCAGGGTATCCGTCGTCTCCCTGTAAAGAAAACAAAGTTGAAACTCACATCCTCAACTTCTATGCAGGACTCTACTAACTAATGTTCAGTTGCCTTTTTTTCAGCGCTAGAAGTTTTCACCAATACCAATACTGATACCACCAATACTTTTTCAAATATAAAAAATTCAATTCGCACATTTAGAGATGATTAAGAACAAAAACCTTGCTTTGTATTTGACGTACATATGGTGATTTGTCAATGTGTCAAGATATGGCATTATAGCGCCCACTACTGGTGAGGAAGACTTGCTCAATTTCAAACTGTTTTTTTTTTAGGTTTAAACATTGGAAGGCGTTATTGGCATTTGGCAGCCGCCATTAAAATAAGGCCAGTATCATCCCAGATACCTGGTATTAGTACTCGCCCTTCCCCACTCCTCACTAAGCCAGAGATATTCAGCTTTGCGAAAAATTAAAGAATGAAACTTGTCCAAAATTGTCATATTTGAGAGTTTTTCCTTACTCTTGCTCCAGCGGTGCCGGGGAATCCCAGGATTCCGGCTTCGCCTTTAGGACCAGGGCCGCCGGGAAATCCAGGCTGTCCGGGGAAACCAGGCTGTCCCGGCAGCCCTTTACTCTGTTCAGCAAAACCCGGGAGTCCAGGCAGACCCTGACGACCCGGCGAACCTGGAAAACCTTTGTCCCCTGTGGAAAACAATGGCAGTATTGCGACTGACTCGTCTCATGCAAATGGAAGCAACCAATGTATGTATACCTCGGGGTCCGACGAAGCCGGGAAGGCCGCTGGGTCCAGGGGTTCCGGGGTCCCCTCTCGGTGGCTCCCTGCCTAAAATTGGAGGGCCGGGTGGGCCTGCAGGACCGGGAAACCCTGATTCGCCTAAATACGAGAAGAAAAGAAAAAAGAGTTTTTGATCTCTGAAACTTTCACATACTGAAATGTGACTAGAATGAATACACGACTAAAAATGTAAATGGAACACTGTGAACCATATAAATAAATAAAACCCAGGCGTGGTCACCTTCATCCCGGTTTTGGACACACTACCTTTCTGTCCAGGATAACCGGGCCCTCCAGGAAGTCCATCTCTTCCTGGCCCTCCAGGTCCTCCTTTCCCCCCAGGAAATCCCGGATTCCCAGGACGTCCTGGTGATCCGGGGAAGCCCGTCACGCCTGGGAAACCTCGTTCGCCTGTGTAGAAAAAGAAAACATGCTGTTTGCTTTTTTTTTTTTCCAACGACGAGCAATGTCATCAGAGGCATACCTTTCCTTCCTGGTATTCCTGGCACTCCTTCCCTTGTTCCTGGTCCTGGAGGTCCAGGGGGTCCCCTTAACCCTGATGAGCCCGGGGTACCGGGTAGTCCTGGAGTACCCTTCATACCAGCAGGTCCTGGGAATCCTGGGTCTCCTCTCTCTCCCTTTCGACCAGGAAAACCTGGTGGACGATGGACCTCGTTTCATTATTATTATATTAAACGATCATTATCGGGGGTGAAGCATGGAGAAACACGCCGTTGGTTAAAAAAGCAATCAAAAGCACTCTTCAAAACTTGTAATTGTTTGAAAATGTGTTTTTTGTGTTTTCAATCAGCCTTTCCAAATAAACTCACCTCCAAGAAATGATGAATTTTGCATTCTTGCACACACACAGATTATAAATACACACGTTGCAGAGTATGGCTGCAATTGCACTCTGATTGGAAAATACACACTTATGTATGGAAGTTTATCTGTGCCATCGGATTTTGAATTCGAATTTGTAGCACTGAATTTTTTTACATCCAATTTTTAACACTGAATTTTTTTTTTGCATCTAAATCAGACTTTGAATTTTAAAAGCCATCGAATTTCTAGCACTGAATTTTTTTTTCCTAAGACATTTTTTTCAATGTCTCAAAAAATTCAGTGTCAAAAAATTCCACGTCTTAAAAAATTCAGTGTAAAAAAATTCGACATCTCCAAAAATTCAATGTAAAAAAATTCAATGTCTAAAAAAATTCAGTGTAAAAAAATTCGATGTCTCCAAAAATTCAGTGTAAAAATATTCAGCGCGGACATCCGGGGTAACCAAGGGAGAAGTAATCGATCCCTGTATCAAATCATCCAACGTTCAGCCAATCAAGTTACGCTCCATTGGTCATGTGACGTCGAAACAGGAACGTCGTGAAGTTCAAAGGTAACAGTAACAGTTAATACTGTAATACTGTAATGAACTTGAACTTCACGACGTTCCTGTTTCGACGTCACATGACCAATGGAGCGTAACTTGATTGGCTGAACGTTGGATGATTTGATACAGGGATCGATTACTTCTCCCTTGGTTACCCCGGATGTCCGCGCTGAATATTTTTACACTGAATTTTTGGAGACATCGAATTTTTTTACACTGAATTTTTTTAGACATTGAATTTTTTTACATAGAATTTTTTGAGATGTCGAATTTTTTGACACTGAATTTTTTAAGACATTGAATTTTTTGACCATGAATTTTTTGAGACGTTGAAAAAAATGTCTTAGGAAAAAAAAATTCAGTGCTAGAAATTCGATGGCTTTTAAAATTCAAAGTCTGATTTAGATGCAAAAAAAAATTCAGTGTTAAAAATTGGATGTAAAAAAATTCAGTGCTACAAATTCGAATTCAAAATCCGATGGCACAGATAAACTTCCATACTTATGATCATCCGCGTTGTTGATTAAAATAAATTGAACTAAGTTGGTGATTGCAGATGTAAGTATTGAGAAACAAAAATTGTAGTGCAATTCCAGACTAAATTAGCATATTCAAACCATCAAGGAGTAACTAAATTCTACCATTCGATTCTTAAAAAAAAAGAATTTTTGAGCTGTCCCACCAGGTGAGTGGGACGTGATGAAAAAGTCCTTTTTTTTAAGAATGAAGCCTTGTTGAGTTTGTGGTCACACAAGCCGAGTGCAGAGAAATTGGCAGAACAACAACTGGAACGTCTCGGTGCACTACAAATGTTAGTGCTAGTTGCAATAAAA
The DNA here is from genome assembly GCF_033458585.1 of Syngnathus typhle. NCBI lineage: Eukaryota > Metazoa > Chordata > Actinopteri > Syngnathiformes > Syngnathidae > Syngnathus > Syngnathus typhle. The sequence goes on along the minus strand of NC_083738.1, from coordinate 26,161,547 downwards.
AAAATAAGAACAGCTGGAAAGAAGAACACTTCCAAATGTCTTGCAGCTAAAATGTCCACAAAGTTGCTCATTCAATTGAGCGGATGCTTTCATGGACATTTTGAGCCGGAACATGGATGTGCGTTGGGCCGTTGATGGAAGCAGCAAAAGATGGAGCGGATTGCTACATATGCGGAAAACCAAAAAAAAAAAAAGGGGGAGTATCTCACCTTGACAGCCTACATTGGAAGGAGCCAACACCAAGAGGAAACAGGCGGAAAGGATGGATGGAGGTGACGATGTGGGAAGGAGGGAAAGAAAGGTGGAGGAAAGACACAAGACGTGGGAATATCAACGCAAAGGGAGGGAGAAAATCTTTCGGGTGAGTTTGAACACGACAAAACGCGTGGTGTGACGTCTGGTTCAAAAATGGAGAGAATCAACAATCAGGACAAAGTCACAAAATCGCATTTGCTCGTCTAACAGGAAACTTTTTCTTCACCTGGTGAGCCGCTTTGGCCCTTGCTGCCATCGATTCCCGGCGGACCGGGGAATTCGACGGTTGGGTCGCCCGGGAGGCCGACAGGACCAGGAAGCCCAGGATAACCGTCCACTCCGCGTTCCCCCTTAAGCCCAGGAACACCCGAGCGCCCATCCAGACCTGATCGAACAAAAGTGCTGACTGAGTTACGGTATTCATGGGACTCTAACGCCATCAGCGTGACGCACCGGGCGATCCGGGCCCTCCTGGTGTGCCAGGCTGGCCCTTATCTCCGGGACTTCCGGGAAAACCATCCTGTCCCGGAGGCCCCCCGGTGGCTCCCAGAACTTCCCCAGGCTGGCCTTTGGCTCCGGGGCGTCCCGGGACGCCATCCTTCCCCCTGGCCCCATCAAAACTCCGCCCCGGGGTACCGGGGACTCCGGCATCCCCTCTGGGTCCGGGAAAACCTGCAAGAGGAAGCAAGATCAATAAATGGATTGATAGCTTGGTTCAATTAAAATTGGATGAGTTCTTTTCAAGTGGTGGCTTGGAGGGACATTTCGGATGAGAATTACATACGGTGGTAAAATTCTGGTCTCACAAGAGCGACTGGAGCAGTGATTTTGTGAAACGGTTAAGAAATAGCCAAAGAATTGTAAAATCCAAGGGTCGCTAAAGGTCAAATTCAGTTCATGGTTAAAGAGTATTTTAGGTTCATCCTGAACTTTAAGTACGGCTGGCTGGCTGGCCGGCTACCTTGAGGTCCAGGCTGTCCTCCATAGCCGGGGTCTCCTCTCTCTCCTTTGCCACCGTCTAATCCTGGACGCCCGGGGCCTCCCGGTGAGCCCGGTTGACCTTTTGTACCTAACAGAAACAAACAGCTGCCATGAGACTCTGTCGTGGTTTCACGTCTCTTTACCAGTAATTTCTTTTTTTTTTTTACCTGGCCGTCCAGGTACACCGGGAAAACCGGGCAGTCCGACTTCACCGGGTATGCGACAGGGAAGAACTTGGCCTGCCAGCAGTCACACACAATTAGCAAGTGCACCCACACACAAAAAGTGATCTGAAAAGAAAATAGTTTTGAGCAGCGACATGTATCTCCACTCACAAACGGTTTGTTGACACTCTCCATTCACGCCATCACTACTTTTCAAACACAACTCATTTCTGGTCTTTTACTCCCTGCAAGTCATTTTTGTTTCAGTCTTTTGGAGTCGGCGCGTGTAAAACTCCGCCGGGCCCGTTACGCTGGCCGGCGGATGACAAAAGTTCATTACCCACCCGTTCCCTCTTGGCTGTCAATAACCTCTTCGCAGCTGTTTTCACCTGGACAGATGCACGTGCACGAAGAGCGATGGAGAGAAAGAGAGAGAGAGGTGGGAAATTGCAGCAGAAAAAGCCAGTCAGGGTCATTTGCATGCACCAAATCATGTTCATCAAACAAAACATGAGCAAAAATCAGCATTCAGTTCCATTGGTTGCCTCGAGGCTCATCGGGTTAAAGGCAAAAGCACATTTCAACGCTCGTCCAAATGCTTCCAAACAGATTATTGCACTTGCTGCGAGAGCAATTCGACGCTTGTCTCTTTGCTCCCGCCCGTGACAATAACCTTTCATATTAAAGAGCACAAAAATGGCTTGTTTAGCATTAGCATTGCGCTATGACAGCACACAGTCATTTCCGCAGATAAGCCAACTTTGTGTCGTTTGACCTCGGAGGACGAGAGACTTTAAATTCTTTATGGGACTCTTTTAAAGCACAGGTGTCAAACTTATCCGGGCCGCCATGTCATTTTTTGGTGAACACCAAAGCTAATCAAGTGTGTCCTGTTTGTTGCTAACGCTCCACTTTCATGTATGCTAGTATTTGAGTTGTTTGTTTGCTGAGTTTTTATTTCAAATCCATAGAGCTTAGTCCAGGGTTGTGTTTTTCTCTCATCAGTCTTGTTTAGACACATTTGAAAGCTTTTTCTCATACCGAAAATACAAAATATGTACGCAAGATGCAGGTGCTACTTTTGGCCACTTGGGGTCGCCAAACTCACGCGACACTGTGGTATCGGTAGCTTTGAACGTGAGCAACTTTCAAAGGCATGACCTGGTGAGTAAAGTGGGAAGTCAGTGGAACTTGAGTGGAGAGTATAAATATTGCGCTAAAATCTGGGAAATATGATAATAAAAAAAAAAATAGAATGAGGTGATTTTGAATTGATAATATTTTCACAGTTCCCACAGACCCCTGCTGGGAAATTTTACCTACGATGCGACCCACCCAAAAAAAGTTTGACACCTCTTTAATGTCATAATACAAATAGTTGAGTGACTCCAAATCAAATTGTTATCCACGTCCTCTGAGGCTAAAGGAGCACAGCGGCTGTTCAGGTTTTCACTCTCATCACATTGCAGCAATCAAAGCACTAACAAAGCGCTTTATCAACGAGAGAGATTATAGAGCAAGTGTAGAAGCTCATTAATGGAGACCATTAATTGTAACGTTAACAGCTTGCTGCAGCAGCCGAGGCGGGAAGGGCAGGAAGCTGCTTTTGGGAGAGAGAAATCCTTCCGAGGTTTTTGGGTGACTCCGCGAGGTAGGCGTGTAACCCTCCTAAAGTGCTTGGGCGTGGTTGCTACGGTAACTACTGAACCAAGAGGACGATCGGATGTTTGACTCACATTTCAACCTGTTGGGAGAATATGATACACGGACGCTCACACACTCAGGTATCGTCCGTCTGCTACCACTTACCTCTTGGTCCTGGCAAACCTGGCGTCCCCGGCAGTCCCGGTAAACCGGGTTCCCCGGGTTCTCCTCGGAAACCGGGCGTACCCACAAAGCCGGCGCCGGGCTCGCCGGGCCCTCCAGACCGACCCTTGGCACCTTGGAAGCCCGGGAAACCTTTCTCTCCGCGTGTGCCGATGCCGACGTCGCCCTGGAGAGGAGATTTACATTTCATAATGTTTATCAAACAGCCTCTTTGGAGGTTTTAATTTTTTACTGAAGCACTCACTGGGGGCCCGCGAGGTCCGGGGAAACCTGGTGATCCGTCCCTTCCTGGTGTTCCTGTTTCTCCTGTGGGCCCTCTGGGCCCAGTTGCTCCGAGTTCTCCCTTTTCTCCAAAACCATAGTTGGTGTAGTAAGACGCTCCCTTTTCTCCCTTGCGGCCAAAGAAACCACGTTCACCAGCGCGACCCTGAGGGAAGACCACAATTTGGTTGGGATTGGGCCAGACTACTACACGGACATTTCAGTTCGAACTTTACTCACAGGTGTTCCCTGGCCCCCAAAGCCAGGTGAGCCAGGGTCACCGGACTCCCCCTTTGACCCTGGGAAGCCGGGGTTGCCCGGGGTGCCCGGAGGTCCAGGAGGCCCGGGCAGCCCTGAGGAGCCGCCTCCGATACAGTTGCAGTCACCGGGATCCCCTTGTGGGGTGGACGGGACGGGTTAGAAGAGCAAAAGTCTCCGTTAGTGCTCAGCAGCGGATTCGTCGGTGGTTTGTACCTCTGAAGCCATTATATCCTCGGTTTCCCTGCGGTCCACGGGAACCAGGCAATCCCGGGACCCCCGGGATGCTGGTTCCAGGTGAAACTGCAATGACACGCGCAGGTTTAACTGAGAATCAACAGGAGCGACTTTCTAAGCCTAGAAATGGCGTGGCTTTCCGATTTCACACTGTTGGCTAATGAGAAGAGCTGCGCATGCTCAAGGAACAAAATGTAAATCAGCAATGTCAATTGTGACATTAGGTCTTGAAATAAAGACTTTTCCAGGGACATGATGGGCGAGCAGAACGGCGCAGCTTTGCGACACAGTGTGAAATCGGGGTTAGTCGCTTCTCATTGGCCGCGACAGCTTTGACAGGCTTAAACTGCAAGGTTATTTTAAGCGGTAGATTATTTCTTTTTTTTTAACTTCAATATAACACAGCTTTACATTAAGCATGAACCAAATTCACTGATTTTACATTGCTACATTTGGGGAACATGTGATTTGTGTTTTTGTTTTGTTTTGCAATGGCTGCATAACGTGCATGAATATAATGAATGCAAACAGGAACTGTTGCTTCATGTGTCCCTCCTACTTGCAAGTAAAATCAATGAATTATGTTCACTGGCGACACCCTGTGGCCAAAGATGAGAAAAGCAGCTTGCAGTCAAAAGACCAGTAAGCAAAACTTACCGCTCCACCTTGCACAGAATCAAAAGAGTTAAGCTATCGCCTGCTGAAAGTTGAGTTTGCTGGGCTGCTTTCTTATCGATTTATTCGCCCAGGCGAGCAAAAATATTGCCATTGTGACCATGGCAATATGGCTGCCGCCCGGGGGATACCTGAATTTGACTGACCAGTGGGCTTTTCCCCGTCGGGATAGATGACGCAGGGCTCACCGGGTCGGCCTTGGAGGACAGTAAAGTCAGTCAGCCGGGATTTCTGTCTTGCAGCTGCACTTACAACTGGCTTTCATGCCTTGAATTCATTGGTTTTATAGCGAGCGTAACGCCTGCCTGCTGCATCTCTAACACGAGGTTAATGCAATCATCAAGAGAAAACTTCACAGTTAAAAAAAAAAAAAAAACGTGATGATCCGCACCTATGATGAAAGAGAATTTTTATGAACCGGTCGTGTGTCAACATACTGGGTGTCCCCTGAGATCCGGGTGGCCCCTGAGGTCCGGGAGGTCCCGGGATCCCTGGAAGTCCAGGGGAGCCGGGGAGTCCTTCGACGCCATAGCCGGGTATGCCGGGGCTGCCTTTCTCTCCCTTTGGGCCCGGGGTGCCTGTGAAACCCAGAGTGGGACGGCCTCCTGACAAGAAACCAAAGACAATTGATCAAAATGACGACGTGGATACTTCTAAGAGCGGTCTGAGCCATGTTACCTGTATCGAACCCCCCAAGACCTGGTGGGCCAGGCGGGCCTGGAAATCCAGGAGGTCCTTGGTCACCGGGTGGACCTCGAAGCCCGTTAAAGCCCGGGTCACCCGGTGGTCCTGGGAGCCGAAGAAAATATTTGGAGGAAAAACGTCAACAGTACAAGCCTAAACAAAATCGTAGTTAAATCTTTCAGGTCCACTGTACTAGGGTGTTTGTTTTTCCGCCGACATCTTAAGGAACGTAAACCGTCGGGCTTTTTACCTTGAATAGATGTACTGGGACCGCTGACAAAAGCAGGAGGTCCTGGGAGTCCGGGGTCTCCCTGGTCTCCCTAAAAGACATTCAGCATTGACAACTTTTTGCTTAAATGAACAACCCAAGCTTGACCGTCTAAAATTAGAATAATTAAGGAAGTCCTACCTTGGGTCCGGTGTATCCGGGTTGTCCGGGGAAACCTGGAGTTCCAACATATCCCTGTGGCATAACAGATGTTTGGTTGAGCTCAGCCAATGAGGTAAAACAATCCAAATAAATGGGAGCGTCTACCTTTTGTCCTGGTAGGCCAGGAGGTCCGTTAAAACCCGGAGGACCCTGAAGACAACATAAGAAATAACAAACAAGACGCATTATACTCTCAATCTCGATTGAATATGAAGACGTGAAGTTCTTACTCTTGCCCCTGGGTATCCGGGTATTCCTTTCTCTCCGAATTCGCCGCGGAAACCAAAAGGACTCTGAAGTTGAAGAAAAACCACCAACGTTGACAAACCCAAAGGTGTACAGACAGCCTTGGAGGACGAGCACTTACAGGGAGGCCGCGATTCCCAGGGAAGCCACGGATTCCCTTTGGGCCGGATTCACCCTTACAAAGTAGAAGAAAGAAAAGTCAGCTTGGATTGAAGTCACGGTAAAACATCTGTTAATTAATTTCAATAATTATCGGCGAAAATGTGAGAAGTCAGACAAGTAGTATCATTTCCTGTAATGAATACGCCGGATCTTTCTTACCTTATCTCCTTTATAGATGGTGAGGGTTTGCTCGCTTCTTAGAGACCCGTCACCTGGAGTACCACTCGGTCCCGGAAGCCCCAAATCACCCTGGAGACCAAAACAGATTTGATCAAGAGAGATAACCGGATGGAAGGATTTTTAATAACAAACCTTGTCTCCTTTTTCGCCTTGATATCCGTCACTACGACTTCCCTAAAACAAAAGTTGCAATTGGAGAGGTTTCAAAAATGACAAAGTCACACAGATTGCTTGTTTGTGGACTTACCATTGGCCCTGGTGGACCTGGAGGACCAGGTTGTCCCTGAAGACAAACAACACAACCTCACTCAACATTTATTTCACGACACAAGAAAGGGGGGGGGGGGGGGGGTTATATGTGCAGTTTTCTCGACATACGGGATATCCCTCCGGCCCCGGTGGGCCAGGGAAGCCGAGTGGGCCATCGGGACCTCTGGCGCCCTGCAGCGACAAACACATTTTCAAATTTGGATGAAGATGGGGAACACAAAACGGGGGGAAAAAGTTGTAACAGTACAAAATCTTACAGGTCGACCGTCTTCTCCTGGAAGGCCAGGTAAACTCTGAAACAAACACAAGTTTGAGAAGGCTGCGCAGATACTTAAGTCATATGACAAAAGAATAAATAAATAATGCAAGAGAGAATCAGTACAGACTGTCTGAAAATCAAATAGCAGCTACTTTGCCGCCATCTGGTGGCCATAAGCAATTACTGCAAGCTATGACGCATGAAATATCCTTAACAGTTTTGCCAGGTGTTAACACAACTTTAAGAAATTGTCAGTGAGAACTCACAGTGGTGCCATCACCAGTAATGTATCGAGGTTCTCCTTTCAGACCCTTCGGCCCGATGGGTCCCTGGGGAAGCACCACAACATCGTTACTGAGTACTAGGTAAAAATAAATAAAGAGTGAAACAAGCGGATCGGTCTTTACTGCAAAACCAGGTAGCCCAGGCGCTCCGGTGCCGTAACCAGGATAGCCGGGCTGGCCTCTGGTCCCGTTACAGCCGTCTAGTCCTGGTTGTCCTCTGCTACCTTGCTGACCAGTGTGACCCTATGTTCACCGGGAAAAATCAAAACCAAATACGGTTTGGTACTCGTCCATCCCAAATCATTTACTCTTAGATTTTTGATTCTTGCATTGTGCCTACTTACAGGTACGCCATCATTTCCTTGAAATCCTGGTACGCCCATTGGTCCCTGTTGAATCAATCAAATCAATCAATGACAGGATAACATTTTGTTGAGTTTTATGATATTTGCTTGTATGTGATGAACAACTGTGTCAAAGTCTACAACACCCACTTTGTCTCCTTTCGGGCCGGATGGTCCTTTCAAGCCAATATGGCCCTTCTCTCCTTTGGGGCCTGTAGGCCCCAGGCCGCCACGGGGCCCCTCTGGCCCACTTTGACCAACCTCCCCCAGGGGCCCTGGACGACCCTTAGAAGAAAGAAGATAAGGTCATTAGTCTAGTGTTGTTGTCAAGTGTAACCCACGTTGCAAATTATTGAGGTAAGGAGGGAAAAAAAGTTGTATCTATAAAAATCTATAAATGAATACAAATCAAAGAGAAGTGCTTTTCAGGGTGCGCTTCCACATTTCCACCACACGGGGGCAGTAAAATGCAATGAAAATCTCAATGTGCGCAGAGAGAGAGACAGACACACACACACGCACACACACACACACCAAGATGATTGACATTCAAAGCCATTAGTTAGTTCCCATTTAAGGGGGTGAGCGGAAACACCAGAGACGGAAGGAGGAAGGTGAAGGGCGTGTCAGATGTCAGAGAATTTGATCGCGGCGATGAAAAAAAAATCAACTAGAGGCCTTGATATATTGTTTAAAAATACTACATTCAATGTATATTGACATAAAGTGCAATAGACCGCTTGCATCCACTTTGTTTTTACTCTTAGGTGAACCTCCAACCGTTTAGTCCAAAATCATGTTGTGACAACTAATAACGAGTAGACAGCGATCCCGCCTTTGACTTGACCAGCGTGGGCGGTGCCGGAGGCCTCGGGGCAGCCGTGTTGACGTGATGAGAGGGTTTGCGCGAGGTAAAGTCAGCCCTGTCAGCGCCGTCTGGATTCCATCTTGCCTCCACACCTGGTTTCACACGGAGAAAACCACGCCGGGAGTGCCACTTTCTCTCACGCCAGGCCTTCCGGCTTAGGTGCGGGGGTCACGTTTGATTTGGAAGGCCAAGTACCAGTTGACATGGGGAGATGGATAAACATCTCAAAGGTATGCTGTGAGATTCCTTGAATGTAAATTATTAGCCTTGGCTTAATGAAGGTTGGGAGACCCTGCTTTAAGCAGACGTGTCGGGTCGTTTGGAAGCGGTCTGTGTTTTCGTGCCAGAGAGTCAACGTTCCGGTCAGCCCTCAGCGGACCTTCCACCCTCATCATCTTCCAGCAGAGTGGTCAGTTTGTAGGCCCAAATCCCCTCCAGCACAAAGGGCACAAAGGGGCCTATTCGGGGCGGCTAAGCTCTCTGGACTTAGCGCTCCCATCGAGGTCCTGCCTCACTTCCTGGAGCGGGAGAGCGCTCGGACAGATAGTTTCGGGACGGACGAGTGTGTGTGTGAAAGTGTGCGTGTTGTCCTGGATGTCCACCCTCAGGCCGTCGGGGGGTTTAACCGCTCGTATTGTTCTGGTGGCGGGGCGAAGATTTAACTGTCACTCTGCATGCTCACTGTAGGATAGTGATGGGGGCAGAATTTGGTGCTGGTGATTTTGGTGGAGGGGAGATTTGGCAAATGAATGGGTTTGGTGGACTATGGTGGTGCAGGCTCAGAGCAAAATTCCAGCTGTGGCACCTTGACCTTTAAACTCTGGACGCACAGATACAACAGATAATAAATGACAGAAAAGATTTGTCTGAATTTCACTGGGATGACTAAAATATTTTTTTTATGAAGCGCAATTTGGGAGCGAGATAATTACGATGGTGCGTTCATTATGACCACAAGGGGGCAGTGTAATATCGTCACGCAGAGCCAAACGCAATACATACTCATTTTTTGTCTACGTGTTGCTGCAGGTTTGTTTTAAATACCGCTCGCTTTTAAAACAGCCACTATTGATCAATGCTAACTGTTAGCACGTCCATTTCGTAATGATAGCCGGCAAACAACTACGCAAACTTTCCAAAGTCAACATTCAGTACATGAATGTCATGTTTGTTTTTAGTGACACGTCAGGTCACGTCTTGACAACCTACATTTCGTTTCACGACGCAATTTGTCAGCTTTCACCAAACACTTTTACATTTTGAATACGTTAAATATTTAAAAATGTTGATGCTGACCCGTTTCGTAGCAGAACAATTTAATTTCCAAAACACCTCGGATCACGGGATAATCTTATAGGATAATCTTATAACACATGAAATAATCTGGCATTTGTGAGCTAGCACGCACCAATTTGGACATAGCACAAATTTACGCGCGCAGAAATATAATTGCACAGACACGAATATGCGCCCCCGAGTTGTAAGAGTCGAGGAGTGCCGACATGTTTAACGACCACACTCAGCTTTTGTGGAGTTCGGGACCTCTGAATGGATCGTAAATTGCCGATATCAGCGAGAGACTGCAAAATCACTGCTAATAAGCAGTCTTGCGCATTCCTGCACGTGTGTAAACTTTTGCGTGCGTGTTTGTGTTGAGAAAGTCAGAGGTGATTTCACTCCAGTGTCGACATGCGCCTTTTTTTTATTTCCATTCAATGCACGCTCAGCCCTACGTCATTTCTTCCCATTCATTGCAACGTTTCTCAATGCAGAGGAAAAAGTTTTCAGAGATGCTTGAAATGACGTTTCAAATAGGTTGCAATACCCGGGTAAGCCACGCGAGGGCAGTAGAGTGCATCAGAAGAGGCCATTCAGCAGGCAGGAAAAGCCACTCGGTGCATTTTGCTGCTTGATTCTTTGCGTTTGCGTGCGCGTGTTAAATTACTTCACACATTTTTCCTCCTTTCAGGATCACACTCGCACTGGCACACACAATTTCTCTCTCACACACACCTATTCACGTGCACTCTCACAAACATTCTCTGGCACACACACGCACACTCTCAAACTCATTCCCTCACATACTCACACATGCATTTTTTTAATAGGATTTATTAGATAATAGACCATCACACACACACACACACACACACACACACTCAATCACAATCGCCCAGTCACGCGCATGCACGCGTACACTCTGTCTCTCCTATGCGGAAGTGTGTATTTGTGTCTGTCATCGTTTTCCGCCATTTTTACACACACGAGTGTGTTTATAAGAAGCCTTTCAGGGACATGGAGGAAAAAAAAAAAAAAAAGCCCTTCACCTCAAAAGGCTGATAACATGCCATGGAGGGGCCCCAACTGCATGTGTCTGAGCCGGGGAAAAAATGTTTGGATGAAAGACTGCGGCTGATAAGACTCCCCTGTACATTAGTGTGTACATCACGACACAAACGACACACAAACACACAGAAGAGTAGCCATGCATATAGCTCACACACACACGGAATGAGCGATGGGGCGGTTATATTGAAAGTAGATCAAAGTCATCATTCATGCTTGCCCGGTACTGCTGCCAACTTTCATTATCTGGATGCAATCGGAGCCATTGTGTGCATGCGTTTAATACGGCAAGCCTCACTCTTGCTTTTTTTTTTTTTTTGCACACAAAAACGTAACTCACAGAACTCTAAAGAGATGCTGATTTATATCGAGGGAGCCTATAGAGAGGTTTTATTGCTCTTATGCCCTTATTTTGAAGTCGCCCCCCCCCTCCCCTCATCCATGACGGTCTGTTTAGTCTTCTTTAACGCTCCATCCTTGTGTCAATAAATGCAAAGGCTTAGTTGTTTTAACTTGGCGCAAGTTATTTTGCTGGGGCGCTTTGGTTGACTTCAAGAATGATCTCTTCGGCCTTTGCTGTTGACCCAGCGGGAGAGGATGTTTTCAGATCAAATGAATCCAACATGGCACCCATAGTATAAATAAAGATCTAAAGACCCTCTTCGGAAGGCAAAGCCCCCTCGGCTGTTCATAATGAGAAGCCAACAGCACATCTGGATTGCGTCTCTTTGGTGTGTTTGGACATCACCTGGGGGAACGGACCCTCCCTCTCCCAGGAATCAGCAATGGATTCACAGCTAATGTCACCACGTTAGCCCCCCCCCCCCCCCCCCGTTTACTGCCTAACGAAAACTTCTCTAGCTAGCTGCTTTCGAGTATAGTTGAAGGAAATGACCTTAAAATAAAAATGTTAGCTGTTATATATAAACCAAAAAAAAAAAAAGTTTCTCCAATTCACGTTTTGGGATTTGATTGATTTTTCCTTATACTAAAGCAGCTTTTAAAAAACTAAATAAAGTTAAAAAAAATTAAAATAAAGAGAATACGTTTCCACTTTTTAAATTCAAGTTCTTCCAGCAAGTGCAAATTAAGCCGCTTGTATAATTAATATATAATATATATTAATATAGGAATATAAATAGAAATAAAATATAAATTAAAAAAAAGAATAAAACAAAAACATGTAAAAATAATATAAATAAATATCTAACAATAATGTAATCATTTCTGACAATGACAGTTAAAGGTGAGTTAGCAACAGGAGCCATATCATTTCGCCTGAAGTGGCTGGGCGTCGCTGATATTTAACAAAAGTGGTGTATGGTGGCGAGCAGGTACAGTAAGTGTAGCCTTTCGCTGTCAGACGGTAATTGTTGTTGCTGGATGTGAACAGCAAAAAAAAAAAAAAAAAAGACTCACCCTCGCTCCCTTTTCTGGGTTGCACCTGCATCCTCGGCTGCAGTCCAAACCGAAACACGGCTCGTTGGAATTGTCCCCCTGCGCACACAAACAAGTGGACAGCTCATTTTCCGTTCAAGATTTGATCGCCGTCGTATCGTTTTTTGTCCTCTGCTCCGCAGAGCATCTTATGAAACTTTTGCATCTTATAAACTCGCAGTGAACTACAGATTAACCTCAGGGTGGCATTCCTGAGAAAGCTCGCAAACATCACACAGCGCTTTCAGACTTGATCGGAGGCATAAAGAAGGCTTTGATAAGATGACATGTGAGTGACAAAAGATCATGTGAAGTATACATTAGGCCTCTGTTCACGTTGGGCCTCACAGTGAGCGGCTGATGACTAAAAATGTCCATTTAAACTCCCCACCGAGAATTTGAACAACACCTCGGTATGAACGTATGGCCCGATGTTGTTTCTGAGTCCATTGGGGGTCAAAGGTGGCCCTCCAGCATGATCTGGGGATGAAAGGAGAGGTGGAGGGCACTGGTGGGACATGCTGGTGGGATGAAGGTTATGAGAAAATAAGGTGGCGATGTGTTTTTAGTCTTTATAACAAGCTGGGTCAAGACCTTTCTGGACTCCCATAAGTCAACGTAAGCTAGTCTAGAACGCACATAAAAAGGCCTGGGGAAAAAAATGGCAGCTATCAGTTCAGGACATATGAGTTTTTAACCGCTGGAGCTCATTGACTAGAGATACAAGCTGGTAATTGTGAGCAATTTTTCCAAATTGACTGACAATATATTCTTTATCTTCTGAGAAGAATGACTGATATTAGTGGCGTACTGACGAGCCGAGTGTTGTTGAAACATCTCGATGAGGCCGTTTGATGAAAAAAACGTTCACCCTTTATAATCAAAGATATCATCGATAAAAGATTGAAGAATAAAAACAAAATGACTAAATGATAGAACATTCTGCATTTCTGAAAACCCAAATTATAACACAATATTATGGAGTCTTTGTTTTCTTCATCAAAATACACAATACAACCATTGTTTGCTGTTTTGGGAAGGAAATCAATGTTTTAGGCAAGTTAAAGTGCATTTTAATGAGTTTAAAAAGATTTGTCTTTCTATATTGGGAGGGGGGGGGCTCATTTCACAGTTGAGAGCAACGAGCAACAAGGTGTGTGTTTGTCCCCATTAACAATTACCTTAAGATTACTGGCATGTGACGATGGAGGGGAGCGGATAATATGCAACGAGGAAAAGTTTGGCACAATGCCTGGGTGGTGGTGGTGGTGGGGGTGGGGAGGGGGCGGGGGCGGGGTCAGCGGTGCAGGTCCGAGCCTCGCTCCCTCTGATCTCCTCAACTCTTCTAATCACGATGACAGAAGGAGGCCAAGAAAATGAGCCTGGGAACGGAGACTTTTTGGGCTCACAGTCAGAGAATACCGGACGCAGGAATGTTGATTTCACGTCCTTCCTTTTTTTTTTTTTTTTTTTTAAACAATATTACTTATTTTCTAAGTGGCACCATTTGATCCCCATACGTGCAAACAATTCCCGACGTAGGACGGCTGGGCTTATGTCACATTGTCCTTGGAGTGATTAGCGAGGCCTGAGGTGGGGGTTAGGGACGTGCAAAAGACACTGATCCTCATCCAGGCGCTGCTGTCCACACCCGGACTTGAAAGTGAAGGATCAGACGAGCAAATGGACGCTAAGCCCCGCAGAACCTGAGGCAGAACACACTGAACGGATCAATCCGGATGTATTATTTATCCTTAAAGTTACATCAAATTAACAGCACGTTTTGTTTTTTGTCCTTTTCTTATACAACCTAAAATGAAATGCTTATGATTAACTCGTTCAGTGCCATTGACGGTTATAGACGTCAAAGTCACTGCCAAAGTGAATGAGTAAATAAAAATAAAATAAATAGCATTGCAAATTCTTGGAATGCAGTAAAGCAGCAACTTAAAATTATTGATGTTACCTTGATTTTTTTTTCCCCCATTAGCTTGATTATTTATTTATTTTTACCATTGCGCACCTTTCATTCCAACGATTGAAACAAATCTGTCTGCTTGAGAAGCAACTCGGGCATCATGTTGACTTAGAACAAAATGAAGCCAATATTTCTCCCGCTGATAAATTTCCTGATAAAACACTGACACGACTGAGCAGGCCTCTGCTACGTTTGTCATCTTTATGCTCTGCATCATTCAGCAGGCGATAAAGCCATCCGATCTATCTGCTGTGCTCGCTCGCGCTCTACTGTCCAAACAGTCGTGCGTGCAGGACGCTGTGCATGTCTTCTACCGCTTCTTCTTCTAACATCTGAGCGGGAGCTTGCGGATGACAGTCAACGCCTCAACTTGCCCGCTTGTTGCTATAGGCTCTGCAGATGTTATCATGATGTCTCAGGTTACCCCCCCACAAAAAAAAAAAAGTCACAGAGCCATATAGCGGCGAGCATGTAGCATGATGAGACATGAGTGTTTATTGTGGAAGGGAGGGGGGGGGGGGAATAAAGATGATGGAATTCCTTATTGGGAAGTGAGGTTAGAAGGTGAAGGCTGTGATTGGGAGGGAAGTGTTACTTCCAATTTCTCTGCAAATTTGTCAGTAATTTGCAGTGTATGTCTGCTTAAAGCCAGATTGTTACGACATTTTTAATGTCATAGAATTGATGCCCTAGTTTTCTTAAGATTGGATTTTTGACAATTTTCGTACTCTAAATTTTGTCACCGTTTGTTTTTTCTAAAAATGAGTGATTTGGCCGTTTGTTTCCTGGAAGGGATGAGCGTGCATTCAAAAAATACCGTTAAAGTTGAGTATCATGAAAGAAGGATCAGATTTTGACAAAGTCAAAACTAGCTTGAGGCTAGTTAATAGAGTTGTTAATAAAATCTTAAAATATGAAAGATATTCATAAGATTAGAGAAAATCCAATTAAGATTACCTGTAAAAAAAAAAAAAAATTCATTTCAGGTTCATATGTAAATTTCAATTATTTTGCGACTATGCAATAAAGACAAGAAATGTGCAAAAAAGGGGAAAACATCATCTTTGATCTTCCTTTCCTCCCTTTTCTCAAATCTCCCTTATCACATCCCTTCCTCTTCCTCCTCTCAACCCTCATCCTCCTCTTCTTCCCCGCTCCGTGTGTGACCCTGACATCCGCGGCGGGAGATTAACCAGCTGTGTTTGGCCGTGCGGCGGCGTTTCCGCTTTACTGTTTATTCCATATGCAGGCTCGCGTGCGTCCCAGTTCCCGGAAGCGGGGCCACCCAGCACGAGTCGCGTTTGAGAACAAAATGTTGGACGCTGACCTGCTGTCGCACGGAAAATTATCGCTACATTACTCACACCACCAAACACCTTCCATCCAAATTTCAACTTTGACCCTAATATTGTGTTTAAAAAAAAAAAGAAGATAATTCCATTGCCAGGAGGATCAAACATTGCTATTAGACAGGATTAGCAAACAACCTGCCCGGCCTTGCTCACACTCTCGCCGCTCCATGTGGATGCGCCTCTGTAGTATTTCAACTATTTCAACGTGATTTTCGGAGCCCAAAATGAAGCAATGCGAGAACGGGCATGCCGGATAAATGCTTTATGTTTCCACTAAAAGTCCTCGAGTAAGTTCAAGCAGTGCGTTCGCCGCCCAAGGCAAATTAATCCTGTTTGAAGTAAAAGAGGATAATTGATTTTTGTTTCTATCCAATCATATTTCAGCCTCTGTGCGTTGCCATGTCAATCAAATCTCCCCTGAGCGTCACTCACGTAACTTCATTAGTGAATAGTTTTATTAGCTAATCCTGACAATAAATCCCGCATTTTAGCGCACCTGCTTGGCGGAATTACAGTCCCAAGACCATTTGGAAGTAATAAAAAGAGTGTTCATCGAAATGAATCATGTAGATGTTGCTACTATCTGTGGATTTATAGCCCTGCAAGTAAACATGCCTGCTCTGTTTGAGCATCGGTCGCTAACGTTTAGCTAACGGTGGATTATTAGGCCGATGAATCAAGCTCCTCAACACTGTTGATAAAACAAACTTTAAATCCAAGCATAAATGTTAAGACAGAGTCTGACTAAACATTAAGTGCGAACATTTCCCCGAGTCTACTTCTGTGAAAGAATATAAATCTACAGAGGAGTAAATTTTATCTCCATTTTGTGGTCAAGACAACAAGATGTACGATGCGCTATATTAGCTCATTAGCGTAGCACGTTGTTGACGTCAACGGGATACAAAATAATAGATGGCAAATTTTTTGGTTTGCATCCTTTCCTTACATTTCCCCGTTATTAATCGATTTTATTTTGTGGAGCAACGCTAAATCCGACACAGCCGCGGTTTCTTTGCATTTTTTTTTTTTTTTTTGGACACAGTTCCGTGAAGCGATGTGTTGTGATAACTACCCCCGCTTTCTCCCGCATCTCTGAAGGGGGGGAACGAGGGGGAGTGCGTCTGAACTGAGGAGGCGGACAATAGAGACGAAATGCACCAGAGGCGTCAGACGCGGGATGAAAAGAAAGTGTAATGGCAGACAGATGGGACTGAAAGGAGAAGAAAAGCGGAGGAATTGGTGACACTGCCACCTCCAACGGGAGGTACGGTTTCACTTGCGTCTCCGATTTACTCCCCCCGCGGGAGTTGGGAGTGTTTACAATGACGAGGGAAGCCGTACAAGTATTTGGGCACTAAAGAAGGAACAACAAAGGGATGGAAGCAAAGTCGTCCCAAAACAAGACTTTGCTTACTCGGCCTGCACCGTGCCTGACCCGCTGACCTCGCCAGAGCCTATTTTTAGCAACGAACCTGCCACCCCTTTCTTCAAAAGTATCATTTAAAAAAAAACACACAAAAGCAAGGACGGACACCAGCCGACATATTTTCCGTGTATTTCCGACTGATCTGTGTGTGCGATGCCGCCCCACACGCACACACTGACGAATTCCACACCCGTCGGTGGAAAGTAAACACACATTTCTGGCACTGCCGCCACACACCGTACAGATGTTCAGTGGGCTTGTTATGGGGAGAGCCCGCCACCGCGGAAGCCCCCACTTTGGCCACAGGGGGCGACAGAGAGGAAATTCGCCTTGGCTTATTTGATGTCTCTCCATGACTTAATATAGGCAAGTCTGCGTAGAAGCAAACGTTTTAAATGCAAAGGTACTGTATACATACATTACTTACAAAAACTCTTGAGCCCTCTCCAGCATGTGCACTTCAAGGCTACGCTGCTCACAGGCAAATAACCATATATGGTCAAACCCCCCCCACTCACATTAAAACAACTCAGCACCTCGAGAGAAACCATGAAGAGCACTCCGAAGGTTGTCTGCGGGATTTTGCATTAAATGTGTTCTAATGATTACAAGTGTTTAGCCATCTACAGAGCTGCAAACAAAAGTATTGGGAAAGTGTTTAATCATTATTTAAGGGCATACATTGTGGATTGTGTGGTGGCGAGCAAGCGCTCATCCACTGGAACAGATTCAGGAAGACAAGTTAAACAAAAACCAGCGTGGCTGACGTGACAGACCTTGGTTTTTTCCCCCCTAAATTCCTTGAAAATGAATTAATTGAGAATTGTGAGTGTTACAAATGTTACAATAGCTATAAATGACATAGTGAAATGCTGTAATATTGGACGTTCTTTGCAGAGGATAAAGAATATATACCTGTGAGTATTGTTATATGATCTGTCTGCTACTAGCCATGCTAACTATTAGCGTGCCACTTTGCATTAATCACTTGAGTTAATCCAGGCAGATGGTTTTTTTTTACGACAATGGTGCCTATAACGACAAATTGCCCATTAAAGTGAGTGATGCAGAGGTATGAAAAGAGAATATTTCAGCGTGCTACAACAAAACATGAAGCACCCCAGCAGTCCAACAGTATGGGGAAACATCTTTGCTACCTGGAGGCAAGACTCACTTGGTATTTTGGGTGATTAAAGAAAAAGAAAAAAAAACTGAATCTGGATGGAGTAGACGTTGGCGCCACATGTTCTGAAATGTTTGTTGGGATAGGGACGGGGGGGGTGGGTCGAGGTGGAAGAGGCGCAGGTGGGGTTGGGGAATCTGCCTTGTCTTTTATCCTGGAAATCGTGTTGCAGCAAGATTGGACAATAGCGTCTCATATAGGTGGATCAAAAAAGCTTGCACGCAACGCCAGCGAAAAAGAAATAGCACGTAAGGAGGAATGTGGGGGTTAGCGAGGTTATTGAGGAATCCGCGCACAAAGCAACGTGCAGATTCTTCTCGCCATCTCCTTTGCTTGACTAATCTTGATGAAAGGGTTCATTTAAGAGCGCCAGACTGAACGTGAAGTTATCGTAAAAGCGAGAGTTCCCAGAGTATTATTTGTCCGCATCCTGTCACCCCGTTTATTATGAGCACGGGATTTAGCGGCGTGGCCTCTTGGTATTTCGCTGGTATCTAGGTGCACCGCAATGCAAACAGCATGCGAGCGCCGTACCTCCTACACCCCCGGCGTTTAATCGCCCGGCCTCCGTAACGAGCGCATGGAGCCAGAAGAGGCCGTAGATCGCGCTAAACATGCCAAGGCGTCGCGCCTCTCTCGGGGGAAGGGGGTGTCGTTTCCATGTGAGAGACACAGGCATGTGTTTCGGGAAATTTAGGGTACCCCTCCTAGATGTGGGACATGTGTACTGTATACACACATATCTATCTATCTATCTATCTATCTATCTATCTATCTATCTATCTATCTATCTATCTATCTATCTATCTATCTATCTATCTATCTATCTATCTATCTATCTATCTATCTATCTATCTATCTATCTATCTATCTATCTATCTATCTATCTATCTATCTATCTGGGACATGTGTACTGTATACACACATATCTATCTATCTATCTATCTATCTATCTATCTATCTATCTATCTATCTATCTATCTATCTATCTATCTATCTATCTATCTATCTATCTATCTATCTATCTATCTATCTATCTATCTATCTATCTATCTATCTATCTATCTATCTATCTATCTATCTATCTATCTGGGAGATGTGTACTGTATACACACATCTATCTATCTATCTATCTATCTATCTATCTATCTATCTATCTATCTATCTATCTATCTATCTATCTATCTATCTATCTATCTATCTATCTATCTATCTATCTATCTATCTATCTATCTATCTATCTATCTATCTATCTATCTATACTATACATGTATATAATACACATTGTAGTTTAAGAACATTCCATTCATCCATGTGTCACCTCTAGAAAGCCACTGATGAGCGACCATTAAAACGTGAGCGCAAGATTGAAGTTTCCAGCATTTTCCAGCATCTTCCGACTTGTGTGAGCGTTCACCGAGTTGAAGCTCCTGCGGGCTAAACGGAGGCAATAAGAGAGCAGGTCATATCCTGTCTCCATGTTCTCATTTCTCGGAACAGGTGCGCTTGTTTTTTCAACCCAACAAGATATTCCCATGCAACAGATTTATTAAAGCAGGAATTTTATATATTATTTCCATGTGCCTTTTATGTTCTTTTCTCTGTTTACCCGTCGTAGTATCGGAGCATCTGCAAATACCTGGAACACTCGGTTTGATTTGACCTTGAAGTGGCTTTTGCATGACTGACATTTAACCGTCTCAGACTTGTCTTGCTGAAGCCCAAACTGAAAACTTGTCAGTGTTGCCCCCACAAGACTTACAGTTCTGCGCTGGTGCTGTTCAATACCTTCAAGAATGCGTCGCAGTGAGTTCGAGTCCGTGTTTGCGCGCGTTGGGCAACCTGAGTGAACTTTTAACCGCGAGCGTATTTTTATTAGCTCCATTAAGTCAGAACGCTCCGTGCCAAAGCAGAAGCGGAATCAGAACGCTTTGACACGCACATAACGGCTTCCTTAATGACTTCAATGTTGGGAAATAACATGAACCGAAACATTCGATTTCGTTAGCTTAATGTTATATGCTAGCTTAATTCATAGAATATGAAATGGCGGGTTTATGGAAATGACTGATGATGTTATTCCAGCCACCTGCTGATTATATTTCTTCACTCAACTCAAAATTTGGACTTGACTGCACACTTTAAAACGCAATCGCTTGAAGTTATAGCGAGGGCACAAATGATGAACTGCGACATAACGGGGAGTTCACTGCGCAGTGTATTTATTCAACATTCCTTAACGCAATCTGACTTGTGGTCATCGCATCGCTTCCACAATGCTGTCCCCCCCCGGCGCGGGACACAAATAAAAGATGAGCTGCTAGCGGGGGTGCAGAGCAACAAAGGAAGAGGGGCGCAGCGGGCGGCGAGGAGGGGCGCCGCTCGTTGATCAGGATTGCCTTGGTAATTTATGGCTTTTCATAGTGATGCAAAAAGGTCAATAAATTGAGTTGATGTGAGGCCTTGTGACTCGCTCCCACGTGAACGCACATGTAGGAAAGCTCCATATGGTCCACGGTCGAGGGGCAGCCATATTGTATGTGTGTGTGTGTCCATGACCTTTGCAGATAAAGACTTTTGACTCAATGTTGAAAGATATACGTGAAGATATACGATATAAGTGATATTTAAGATATATTTAAGATTTTTTTAAGAATGTGACACCTGCTGTGTTTTCAGTCTACCTTCGTCTGCTTCTCTCTTTTTTTGGCGCTCGGTTGAAAAAATAAGGCCGACCGGAGTTCTGACGTAAAAACGCACGAGGTGCGAAAGACGCGCCTTGCCAGACTGTTTCGACTACTCTGCTAATTTTACCCTTTATTTGCACTTTCCCGCCATTTTTTTGGCCATTTTGTTCATCGCGCATCACACCGAATTGCTTATTAATTGACTGCAGTGTCACCATTTTACCAATAGAGGGTGCTAATAAACTGTGAGGCTGTCATGACTGGAAGACAACGCCTACGTTAACGTGCAGTCAATAACCTTTTTAAAACCCGAATATTGTCTTTTTAAAGTCCATGTAGAGGCGCGCCAAAACTCAAACATTCCCTTAATCGTGTTTTTAAAATTCCGAATAAGATGATCTGATACCGTTCCCAGTCCCCAGACACCACTTTGCTCCATGTGAGGGGCTTAAGAGGCCCCGGGAGAGCCGTTTAAACCTGGTGACTTTGTAGGTCACAGGCCTGCTGGTGGCTACACTGACCACATTGCCTCGTGCTCATTGGAGCGTTAAATAAAGCTGAATAAAGAATGTAATATCAACGACAAGGAGAAAGCAGCCATCTCCATTGTGTACATCTCCTCATCTGCGGCCACTGTTTGGAGATAAGCAAGTGATGAAAAGATCATGGAATGAATCCAAGAGGATCTCACTTTTTTTTTTTCAGGTTTGCATTCGATTTGGAAGACTGAGATCGGGTTGCACGACAATATAGGCAGAACCTCTGAAAGCTTCACCGTTAGTTTTAGGGCGGTGGGGTTGTATGGATGCCTTTAGCATTAGCCGCTGGGGTAGAGTTACAGCTATGAATTAGCTTAACATCAAGTCGGACGGGAGGTTTGAATGGCCGCATTGTGAACGCCAAGGCGGCTCAGGTATTGTGATGGCTGAGGTCCCCTGTAACAAAGGACGATACCGATGACTTAGTTGGTGTCAAGTTGCTTTTTTCTTTTTTAAATTCTACACAAGCCATGAGAAAACTCAAGCATTACACTGTGCGGCTCAAAATGCAAAATACATCACGGTTGTATTCACCTGCAAAAATATCCAAGTGTGTTTTATGAGAGGAATTTGTTTTACTGTGTAGGTGAAAAGTATCATGGGAGCAAAGGTGTGCAGCGTGGGGGCGGATACATCGAGACCACCCTGGAAGAAAGGAGATTGCTGCCAGATTCCGTTCGTGTCGTTTATCATTTCCATTTTGGAAGATTTAGTTTGCGCAAGCTCAGCACTTTTGTCTTGTCAAAGCATGTTCACCTTCTCAAGGTGGAACTGCAAACGTAAACATTGCAATCTTTCCTAACGACTCTTTTTTTTAAAACTTTAAAAAAATAAAGACTTATAGACACGATATATGCAAAAGTATTGGGACACGTGCTCACAGGATGTCGAAAGGGGGCCACACTAATGCGAAACTGTTTTGTCAGACCGAAAAAAATAAATGGAAAATGAATTTCGGAATAAATTTATTACCTGGGTCTTTAGGCATGTTTTAATGAATTTAAAATTGATTAAACCACGTGGGAAGGATAAAACTCCCCTATTACAGGTGGATCTGTCAAAGACTCAGCGTAAGTAGCCCAAAAACAAAACTTGGACAATAAGATAAATGGATATGAAGGTGACAAAAGAGAAATGATGGGGGGGAAAAAAGTCATCAGTATATATCTTGAGCTGTCTTTGCAAGGCTTGTGTAAACCTGTGGTGCTGCTGAACGAGGAGCAGGGACAGCTAAAGCCTCACTTTGACGCGAGAGCATGTCAACGCAGGGTTGGCAGCTTGGGAATGTATGGAAATTCCTGTCAGGGCTAGCTATTATGTATCTGGGGGGGCTTAAAAGAACTTGTCGGCCTTATCGTCACAAAATCGGGAGTTTCTAGGAATGAGGGGGGGGGGGGAAGACTAACCAGATGGAATGTTGCAAGTGCACAGTAAGTCTAAGTGACAGACTGTATTTGCACAAACCCACTTGTATGTTTCTAAGCACATTGAAACATCTCCACTACAGGCTGAGAAGCTTACAAACTCGCCACAGATGCAATCTTTTTGGCCCTTCCAGAACGGATGCTGCTATCAGTGTCCAAGCGATTGCTTCCATTAAGTTTTCTCCGTAAAGAAAAGTGTGTTGAGTGATTCAGGAGCGCAGACGTTCATTAAAATGGCGCCTTGGTGTCAGAGCGAAAGTCAATTTCAACTCAATCTTTACATTTTTAAGAAAAGGAGTTGTCGCTTTTCTACTCGGGGGGGGGGAAGCATACATATTGTACAAATTGTTTGTGTGTGTGTGTTGGGAAGGGAAGCGCTATTTGCCTCATTGCCGTTCATAGTTTTAAAATAGCCGACAGAGAGTGACAGTGGCCTCTTCGGGGAGGAGTGTCGAGTTCTGTGTGACTCATCCTCACTGAGGGGAAGGTAAATCCCCGCACAAATATTAATTACAAGTCTAAAAGTGCCACATGAAGGCGTCGGAGTAAATATCCCCCGTCGGAATAAACCCCCTCCCTCATCTAAATTGGTTTCACCTCGACCGGTAGAGTGCAGAAATGTTTTTAGGACTCGTCTGACATGTCCGCCGGTGTCCAAGACCCAAAAATAATAAAAAATAATAATAATATATATAATAATAATAATATATGTATATAATATGACATATAATAATAATAAAATAAATAAATAGAATTACGGTTAAAAGTCACAGGCCGTTGCAGTTTCCTTGGAGGAAGAACAAAAATGTACCAGAAGGAAACCGCTGCAAAGAATCCGACATATCGTATCCTGAACAAATACAATCGAGCCCACTGAGGAATTAAAAGCCAACCATCTTAAAATTCACCATTTACCTTAAAAAGGAAAAACGGCCAATCAGCAGCTGAGGCCAAGAAGCCGACATGTTTATAGGTTGGGGAATGTACGGGACATGTCAAGCCACAAAAACATGTTGACATCCCCTCCCCTACCTGAACCAAGCCTGCACACCAAGCCCCCCCCAAATGTCCCCCTTGTGCTCTCCATCTTCTCTTTTGTCCTCACATTCCTCCCACCGTCCAGCTCCGGGCGGCCTAGCTTGAAAAGCTACGAGCCCTCTCAAGTATTGCAAATTTTTACCAAATGATAGTGGGCCCGGTCTGTACCCCCCCCCCCCCCCCCCCCAGTTGTCTCTCTCAAGGGATTTGTTTATGGGATGGCACTCGAGGAAGCCGTGAGAACGCCGCGCAATCTCAAGCAATCGTCCAAGGGTGCACTTGACGTCCTCCACCTCGGGTTGGAAGCGACTTTATTTGTCCGCGAGTGTTTACAAAGCCATCCGTCACTGCGCAGGTAAACTTACAGTACGTACTCTCCAACGACCTTCGAACTCGCCGTCTTCTTAGAAAGTTTGACAGGACCACCAAGTCCAGGAGGGACAAGCGGTGCGTGTCTGTTTACACTCTAAACACGTGTGAGATCGTAGAGATGGATAAAACTCATTTGTCTAGACCAGGGGGTGTCAAACTCATTTTTATCACGGGCCGCATCGGAGTCCTTCGGAAGGTCATTATGACTGTGAACCCAAATAAATGTATGAACATATTATATACAGTATAATATACAAAACAAACTGCCAAATTATTCATTTTCAAATCACACTAGTGGGAACTTTTCAAATATTTTATAAAGATGATTTTTAAAAGGTGAAGACAATTTGCAATTTTAGTAGTGACTCATGAAGTCCATGCGCAATTTGTCTTTGCGGGCCACAAAAAAAATGATATGGCGGACCGTATCTGGCCCCCGGGCCTTGAGTTTGACACCCACGGTCGAGACGGACAGTCAACTCTGTGGCACGAGGGGGATTCCGGATCACTTCTGAATTGTGCAAAGACAGAATTTTGTCACAAAAGAAAAGCAGGGACTTAAGCGAGCTTTACACAGCTGGCAAGCGCTGCGGCTTCTCAAACACGCACGCCGGGAATCGTGCCCAAACAGGCCACCTGGTGTCAGCGCCTCCACTCGACACAGGAAAGCAGCAAGCTGAAGAAGGGGGCAGCAGGTAGGGGGGGGGGGGGGGGTACAACTTCTCATTGGGGATCAACCTGCTTTGAGACAACAAGAAGTCCGGAGAGAGCAGTGATAATATTATCTAAGGGCGAAGACGGCAAGACAGGAACCACTTAAGTGGATGATCAGAGAGGGAGCCAGAAGGGGGGGGGGGGGGGGGTTGCGTGTCATGGGTGGATGAACAAAGAATGGTTATGACAGAGGAACTGGGATGTTCTGTAGGCAATAAAAAAAAGTCAGAGCAATACTTTTGGAACGGCTTTGAGAATCGTAAACGTATATGCAAGAACGGATCCGCCCGCTTTGGCTCCTCGGGGCAATGATCAGAATCGGGATTCGGATCCGTACCTGCCTTCACTCAACTGGGCCTCCTCCTTTGTTGCCTCTGTAAAGAGAAACCACTTGTGTGTGTTTCAAAGCTACAACCAACACTGACCCCACTCCCTCCTCTCGGCCGCTTGACCTCTCACCTTTACCGTGGAGAGCTCGGGATGAGCGGAAAGGAATGGAATGCTCGCTGATGGGCGCCGGGAGACGAGCAAAGCCGGCCAGTAAATGTGCAACCGCGCTCGGGTTGAAAACTTGCTACCCGAGGCACGTAAGGAGGTGAACATTAACTCTCAGAGTTTGACGTCGGACGGAGGAGAAGGCGGCACTGAAAGTGAGCGATGAGGCCAGACAGTGACCTTGTGGTGCCACGAGGAATCACGGGAAAAGCCTCGGAAGGACACGCCGGCGCTGTCCTTTCATTTGCCTGTAAAAATTATTTATGGTGGCAAAGAGGCGACGTCTATATTTTCTGCTCGGTGTTGCTTGTTTTGTTCTCTCTGGCGATCATTCTCCAACGTCCCTCAGGGTAATTGAAGATTAAATCCACATTTCACACACACACAAACCCTCGGGCGAGCATGAAAAGGTCAGTCCGTGACCCTTTGTGGAGGTCAGAAGACCGCTTTGGACTTCTTCAGGTGCTCGACTTGAGCTGACCATCCGTGCATGGACACGCATCGTCTTTATGTCACTTTCACTTCATGCTTGGAACATCTTCACTGGCCAGAAGTGTCTCTTTAAAAGACAACTAAAAATGTGCACGTTCTTCCCAAAATTATTATCGCTTGTGTTAGCGAAATAATAATAACGATCTCACTTTCTGGAATCGTCCAGGGACAAAAAAAAATAAAAAATCCTGAATTTAAAACAACATAATGGCGAGAGCTCCATTCACCTTTGACCAGTTCAACTTTCCCCACTGACCTCCAGGGCTCTTTTCCCACACGGAAAGAATTTATGAGAATTCTGCTGTTTTAGATATACGAGACGCTGTCAGGCCAGTGACATCTGCCGAGTGATGAAAGTGTTAAAAAGGTGTGTGACCCCTCAAGAGCGGGAAGGAGGGAGGAAGAGAGGACTGGCGGAAGAGCAAAGGGGAGCGGGTGGGGCGGTTGCTATAGCGATGAGATGGAATGTTCATGTCGCCCCTGGCGATGGTTCATTAGCTATTAGCCTTTACGTGCTGACGGGTTCTAAGCCTGGACCTGCCTCCCATTCTGTCTGTCACAGATCCTATGTCATCTGGAATGCCAGGGGGATCGGGAATGCCGGAAAATTCCAGAAGGAGACGCGCTTTTTCTGAAATAATTCCAAAACCGGGGGATATTACCTAAGTAGACTTCAGCGTCACATAAGTTGCAGCACGCCTGGAAAGTCACCTTGACTTTTTTTTTTCCCCACCCGAGGGAATGTGAACATTGTCATGACATGTGCACTTAATACGCTTAAAATGTGTACTAAACAGTCCAAACAGATGGTCGCTGATGTCTGTCGGCATTGTTTACATCTCCATAAAACCAGGAAACAGCGGATATGTGTTTGGTCCAGTTTTGGGGAAAGCAATATAAGCAAGGCGGTTTGTTATCATAAGGAGACGTTCGGGCATTTATTTTTTTTTAACATACGTACATCTTCATTCAATCTCCAACAGATGGTGGAATCACAAGAACTGTACTTGCACAAACAAGGTCAAGGACAATATTGGAATGTTGCAACATCGGCGATTTGCAAGCAAGGCAAGCAAATGTCCGGCTGCCCGTCATTTCTCACTTGAGCTCGCTTTGAAACGGAGTCGAAAATCGTAATGAATACAGAATTTACAAAACCTGAATGTGGGTGACTTTACTGAGCTGAACACACTCCGTATCAAAGCTTGTGAATGAGCAAGTGGGCTATTTTTGGAACAAGAGGAGCCAACTGACCAACAACAACAAGAGGGGCAACAAAATCACACGACGACTCAACAGGCAACAACTACATCTTCCCAATATCATTCAGCCCAGAAATCTGAACAAATGTAGCAAGGGCAGTTAGTGTCCGTGATTTTAGAGTGTTTTACGCCCCCCCCCCCCGCCACCATGTCTCCCTCATTAATGGGCATTTGGGGCCGCGGTGGGCATGCCAGAAAAATAGCAAAGAGGCCCACGGTCCTGTAATGAATGGCGGCACAAGGGAACCATGCCAGGTAGTGCCACAATAACAATAACACTCAAAATGACAATAAAAGGCAAAATAACTTTTCTCATGTCAACTAAATTACAAGGGGTTCCGACATGTACTGTAAAGACATGTCTTACGTCATTTCGAGGGCAATGACGCGGAAGCTAAATAGCGAGCAAAACAGTTACAATTCTTGACAAAGCTCTTTGAATATGTTTAAGAAGATTGGAGGTAAAATGAAGGCTTACGTTGTTTGTTATAACACGGGCGCCTCCGGTTGTCGCAGAAAATTTTGGTTTGGATCGCGCCCAAAGACAGGTTAACGCGGCAGCTGTGTGACCCAGTCCCTTCCTGGTACAGTCCAGCTCTGGCTAAACTATTCATATTCTATGAAACAGAAACTTGAGGAGGACTAAATGGAGCGGCCCTAGATCCTACTTGGAGGAAACAAGTTACTTTGTGACCATTGCAAGTTTTGAATGTGATCAAATGGACATGACATGTGGGGTGCCTCAAGGGTCAATTCTAGAACCCCTTTTGTTGAGCCTGTATAAGCTTTTTCAGAACGTAAAAAAATTATTAGCA
The DNA here is from genome assembly GCF_033458585.1 of Syngnathus typhle. Lineage (NCBI taxonomy): Eukaryota > Metazoa > Chordata > Actinopteri > Syngnathiformes > Syngnathidae > Syngnathus > Syngnathus typhle. The sequence continues at coordinate 26,133,599 of NC_083738.1, read as the reverse complement.
TGTCTATGCAGATGATACTAGTTCAATTTAGGTGTTGGGTTAGGGTTAGTCAGCTGTAGAATAGATTTTAAAATTCCTTTAAAATAATCAAATTATTTTAAAAAAAATTGCTTTTAGATATTGACCTTTAGATTTTTGCGCTGCTCCATGAAGCTGCCTCACCTTCCCCTTGCCTGCCAAACAATATTTTCATCAAACTTGCTTGGAATCGCGAGCTTAATCGATCAATCAAAGCCTCAATTACAGTACAAGGATGCTTGGATGAAAAATCAAAGCCAGACAATTAAAGCATTCTTGTCCTGGATGAAGTCTGGGTTCAACTCCAGGGCGTGGGTGATGGCGTCACCTGGCACCTGACTGACGGTTGTGGTATTTCGCCCTGTGGAAAGGTCTCCGAGACAAACTGGGAAGTCTTTCTATTTTATAGACGAGATGCCAGAGATACCCCGTCGGCACGGCAATAAATATCGTGCGATTGGCAACGAATGATTTTTTTTCAAGAACAAAACTTTAGCAACAAGTCATATCTCATAAGAAGCCAAAGATTAAAATCCACAGTTTATTTCCGCTCACTCGGCAATATGTCCTGGCACTCGTGTAGCCCGAGGCTGCGTTTTGTTCACAACATTGACTTTGGCTGCCGCCACCGAAAGTTATTACAAAATAAGGTACAGAAAAACAAATAGAAGTAAGCCGGAAAAGAATTCAATAAAAGGTATAAAATGCACCCAAATACCATCGCTCACGCAAAGCTTTGACCCGGAGGCCAAGGTGGGGGAGCCACGGATGAAATCATCGAGATGACCTGAGGAGATGGAAAGACGGCCAGAGATCCAAATTATAAGGATTTGATAATCGGACACAAAATATTTTGTACTTTTGGCGCCGTTTGTTACGAATGTCGAAATAAGAAAAAAAAAAAAAGTTTGGCTTTCATGCTGCCGCTAATCAAACTTCAGCCATGCGTTTTGTTTGTTTTGTCTGAATTGACACTGGCTGTCAAGCAAATATGTCTCTTCAAACCTCTTGACCCCGGAGCATTAATGCCGCTTGAAAATCAACGCAACCGCGCACAAACGTTCGCATGCACCCACAAGTTAGAAGTGGGTGGGGCGGGCGAGGGGGGGGGGGGGGGGCAGACAAAAGAAGATGTGTTCCGTCTGTACAGGCATGCAAATGATAATTGGAAAGGGGAGGGGGAGTCAAAGTAATGATGAAAATATAATGGAGTGAGAGAGCAAAGAGCAGTGCTAACATCTTTTCTAGCTTCAGAACATTTTTCATGGTTGCCAAAGACAGGTGACGCTACGTCTTGAAGCGAAATGAGCAATCGAGAGCGGCGAGGTCACGTCAATCATGCACAAAAACCGAGAAGAAAAGTTGCTGGAATATTAGTAGCAATATGATGAGACGATCCATCAAAATGACAAGACTGGTTAGAACAGCCACGTCAATATTCAATCAATTATATTTCTAAAAGGATAAAGAATGATACATAATCTAACTACCAAGGTTGCAAAAAGTCAATTTTTTTTATGAACAAAACAAAATACTGAAACTATATCTTGCGTTATTAAAACTTTTACTACAGTGAAAATGGTGTTTGTTTTCATTTTTGTCAATTAATATTTTATGTGAGTGTATTTAATTCTGTATTGCTGTGCAGTACACAACAATTTGTGACTTTTTTATTTCACACTCACTCGACAAACACTCCATATATAAACAAAAAATAAAATCACAAAAATTTGTAAAAACTAAACAAAGGCGAAGAATTTCAGAACACCAATCAAATAAAAAAATAAGAAGTTCTCTCTTAGAATTAATCAAAACTGAATTAGAACAAAAGTACAAAACAAAACAGAAACAAATTAATGAAAAATCTAAAACTACTGCTAGCGATGCTAACCGGTAGCATGTCAATGGCATTTTCCATTCTATGCTAGCATGGGGCTAGGGGGCCATTCTTAAGGCAAACTAGTTTGATTGTTTTAAATATATAATGTGCATTTTTGGGGATAAAATAGCAAAGCGATGAGGAAAATGAGATGTACGCCGAGGGAATACGCGTCTTGCAACGGGAGGAGCGGCCACTTCCAACAAGCTACGACAGCACCTTCAGCTAGCATCCAAGCGCTGCCTCACCTCAGCTCCTCTCTTACAAGTTCACAAGTGGCCACAGATAGCGTTGCCGCATTTAGGCCTTCAATGGCTCGCTCACTCCTCTGTATCATCTCCCAAGACGAAAAAAAATGTGCGATAAACAAATCTAGAGAACACTGAACGGAATGTTAAGCGGTCCCCATGGCCACAAGACAAGAAATAAAAATAAAAAACATCATGCGAAAGTGGTCACGCCAGCTTTTATTGAAAGGATATCGAATGATGTTTTCTTTGGCGTTTAACGGCAGGATGAATTTGATTCTTTCGATAAAACGTCACACAAAAGCAACATCGTCGAGACTGATTGCTTACATGACAAATCATCCTTATCAAAACGCAACTCTCGCTTGACATTTAAGGTACACCGGGCAAATATGAAAGGAGTCCCTTAGCATATTACAAAACTCCAAAACTGCGACGCTAGTTAGACGATACGTCATAATGAATTTTCGACAAGTTATTGAAATTGCAATCATTCAGTAAATCAGGCCGACTGCCGGAGGGAACGTGTCAAGACAAAGATTGATGCATCACGCATGAATTTTCCAGGGCGTCCCACCACAAATCAGCTCATGTTGGAAAAGAGGGAAACGGGCGAGTCAAAACAGAATGCGAGTTGATTTAAAGCTTTTTTTTTTTTTTAAAGGGGGATTTCCCATCTTTCATGTCACAAACACGTATATGATTTGATGTGCCTACCACACAGGTCGTTTATAGCTCGCAAAGCAATCAACCGCATGCAAAGAGGACTTTTAAAAAATCGTATTCAAATCCGAATTCCAACATTTGGTTCAGCCTGACAAAGAAGCTTTCTAGACAACAAAGGCATGAGAAAGCGTGGAATGAGGGATGGTGATTTTGAGCGAAAGGAAGGAAGATAAGTCACAAAGGAAGCATAAAAAATCATTTTGGAATGAGTCGCTTGTTCTGTAGAAAAGCACTCGGGCAGCGAGAAGGTTCGAAAAGAAGAAACAAAATAGGTGTTGGATGTTAGCAACACTTCAAGTGATCCGCATCATCACTTGCCGGAATGTTCCGGTCTGTAGCACTTGTAGGGACAGCCAGACAAGTCTTGCCAAGTTCTGAAAGGGGAGGAACACCTGGAGGGGGGAGCGGAAAGGAGCCTGTTGCAATTTCAATCGCTAATACTAATTCCATTCGTGTTTACGTTTGAATCCATCCATCCTGGAGCCACGCGGCACGGGGAGAACATGCAAACTCCACACAGAGTGGGCCGGAGATGGAATCAAACCCACACCCTCCTAACTGTGAGGCGGACGTGCTAACCAGTGCATCCACCGTGTTGAATTTCAAATGCTATATTTATTTGATGTTAAATATTTTTTGCGATGAATATATTTTGGAGTTGCTGGACTTAATTCTCTTTTTTTAACGCTATGTTTAATTTATTAGATTTAGTTAAAATGACTGGATTGATCATTTGCCGTATTTTTCGTTTTATAAAGCGCACTTAAAATCTTTAAATTTTCTCATATACATAAAAAAATATTACTTTCTCCCTAAATTTCATGTCCGAGACATTTTGGACACTGGTGTGCTTACAGATTTGCGCCAAGTGTTTGAGAAAGGTCCTCTCCTGTTCCAATGCAGGAACATCTTTTTGAAAGCTTTTTGTACACAACCTGAAGAACGCTCCAAAGTGTTTGGAAGCATCGTTTGGCTTGGCACCTCCTCGGCGTTCCTGTCCAATGCCTCCTCCCCACGCCATTCCTCCTCACCTGTGTGTGATGTCTCCCTTGTGCCAAAAGTTGCGGCAGCCGAGTCGCTGGAGACTCCAGTGGAGTTCCGATCGTGTAGCGAGAGGTGCCTCAGCTTACACGTGCGCCAATTTCCGAGTTTTCTGTGATTTTGTGTTGCGAGCCCAAATTTTACTTACAGGCAAGCGCACATAAATAATTTTGGGGGATAAGTAATACTTACTGTCATGGTTTTAATGAAACATACACGTTTTAATTTATCAGAGAAACTTCAGATCGGGGTCACATGACTCGATTCCATCAATCAAACGGAACTACCAAATGACCTCAGATGTCTTTCGACCAATCAAACACAACCAGGTAGTCACGTGATCCACCCGCCCCCCCGCAACGTGCAATGACAGGCATTTCAACGGTCTCACTGCAAGGAACATTTCTGATCATTCCAAAACAGGTCGCCGTGGATACGAGGCCACCCAATGGACTCAGCTGTCACACGTCCACTCATCCACCCACACAACTGAGCGCTGGCACGTGGGAGGAGTCAATTCAAAGTCAATACGGCACAATTGGCTGATCTTCATTGACTTGGGGAAGGATTATGGTTGCCACGAGTTAATTGTTGGCTGTTGTATTATGTGGGGGCACCCAAATAGACAATACAGAATTGACATCTGTAAGCGGTTTCACATCACACTTGACGAGTATTTTGCGACTCGATCAAACGCATTGAAAGGCAAAATTGCATATCGACGTTTAGATGGTACAGCTGTCAAATGTTACAGAAAAAATAAAAAATAAAAAAAAAATATATATATATATATATACGTACGTACGTATATAACATGCAATGTGAGGACTGAACAGCGGATGAGAAGCAGCATTCGAGTAACTCAGTGGGCGTGGCTTAAAAAAGGCCAGTCGCCCAGCTTCTAAATATTAATGAGGAGGCGGGGTTTGATTTGTGTTGAGCGGCATGCTAAAAAAAATGGACTACTTTTTCAAAAACATTTCTCTACTTTAGCACTGTATGTATGTATATACTTTTTTTTTAATTTAGTATTTTTGTGGTTTTTTTAACCACAAAGTTAGGCTAAAGCATTCCCCATTCCATACTTTTACTGTTCTTTGCTAGATCAATTAAAATACCGTTCCAATATTCACAAAGTGCACTTGAGTAAAAAAAAAACGACCCGGAGTGAAATTTCACTCCATCGACAACATAATAAACATTATACATGTGCGTCACGATCGAATAAACACAGTCCTGCATAAAAAAGGCAAGCGGCGGCTCACGAGTGTGCTAGTAAACAAATCGCACTTACTGCCTGGGTCGCTCTCGCCGCCACGACGACTGCCACAACGCACACCCTAACAGGGAGAAGCATTTGGGATTAGATTGGCACGAAACGTGAACCTGAGAGAGCGCGCAGTTGGTCGCGAAAAATCACACACCGCACACTCTTCGGATCGCCTTATCGTGCTCGTGCGCGGTTTAAAGGCGTAAAAAAAAATCGAACTTACAGGAGCTTCATCGTCATCGGGTGAGTCGCAGGTTGTGAATGGACTCCCGAAAGTTCAGCTGCAAAGCACTTGCACCGCGCTCATCGACGGCTTCGAAGATCCTGTCATCTAGGAAGCAGCCACACACAGCGTTTTTTTTTTTTTAAACAGCGCACGCTTGCTTCCAAGGACAGACGCGAACCTCGCGAACTTCCTTCACCAATTCATTAATTTCGAGCTTTTTGTTCAAACTCACCAAAGCTGCAGAGCGGCAAAGTCGCTGCTGCGCTCTCCAGGCTGTTGCGCTTCAACTCTGCAGCGCTGCCCCGCCAGTCGGGAGAGGAGGGGCCAAGTTAGCCAACACATGTCATTCAGGAGTTCCACCACCGCGTCTCTTACAAGACTTTTTTTTTTTTTACTGAGTCTTCAACAGGACCCCGCGCACATTCAGCATCAAACTGCAGACATACAAGTTCAATGTTGACGAGCGCAAACACATTTTTACATCATTTACGGTGGGAAAAGTTCAAGTCGCCAAATAAAGTGCATTTAAGTAAATGGCGTGTGTTTTCTTGCCAGTTTTAGTATTTCAACGTGGTTTGAGAGCTTTTTAAAGAACGGGATTCCGCATGGATCTGTTGTGTGATCTGTAACGTTTTGTCCTATATGAGCCTGCTTTAAATATTTGGAAGTACGGTAGTAGGCTCAGTCTGTATAGTAAACAAATCTTATTTAGATTTTATATCCACTATAATTCTATGACCTACAACACTGTTTTAAATGTGGGATTCAAAATCCAGAAAGGTAATACAGTCTTGTTTCTGGGACGTCTCCCAAGATTAGGAAAGTTTATTTTAGTCAAAAAAAATTTGTCTTACAGTTGTTGCAAGTATATAGTAAACAAATGTAGATTTGTATTACTGTGGTGTAATTAACGTATATCTTCCATACATGCAATCTTTTTGTCTTAAGTGAATATTCAATTGGCAATAAAGTGGTATGGAATGCAACATGTCGGGACGCATAAGAAAAATAAAGGTTTTTATTTCAGTCTCCGTTTTGTGCCGCCTCAGGCGTGGGTAGGCGCGCAGGAGAAAGGGGACTACACTATATCCCTCCGCCCTTGCAGAGTCCTAACTTGCATTACTTTCCCGCTGTTATATACGTGACAAAACATAGCGCATAGTTGTTAGAACTTCAGTAAAGTTCGTTTTATTCTAAGAATTCGCGATAAAGTCGACGTGAAAGTGTAATTCAACACTATTTGAGTAGGCGTCTTCTCGGAGCGAAGGTGCGAGTGGCACAAATCAGTGCGCACTGCAAGTGGAAAGTAGATCCGGCTGGGGCAGGTTCTGGAGCGAAATCAGAGAGGGGGAGCAGAGGCGCACGGTACCACAGCCAGGACCACTTTGGAGCTTCTGCACGGCGACAGGAGAACCACTCTAGCGCCTCAGTGTTCCGCGTCCACGCAGAGCAAGACGCGCAAAGAGTGGAGCGAAGAGACGCGCGGCGATGACACGCCAGTAACAAGGCGCACTTTTCTCAGTCGGAACGCGAGCGGATCCACCGTGTATACGTCCAAGATGAGCAAAGAGGCGACGAGGCTGCCCCGCTACGCGGTGCCGCTGCTGCTGCTCGCCCTGTGCGCCGCCGTGCAGCGGACAGACTCTGCGGTAAGTTGCGCTCCTTTTGCCGGCCACACAAAGTCCACCGGAGAGCCGCGGAGGAACAGGGGAATGGTGCAGCCTTGGCCCGGACACCAGCGGCTCTCCGACGGACACGTTTATAAATAGAGTGGTTGCTTTGCAACAAGTGTAACTTGCACAACTACAGTTTTACGACATTTATGTCTGCATTTTCTCCAAATTACCTGGAACAAAACAATATTGTATTTTGGGGGGGTTTTCGGGTTTTTAATGCCTTTAATGGCAATTCATGTATTGCATTTGCAAAAAGACTAAAATTGATTTTCGAGTGCTTAACATCACTTTCTATGCAAAATTATGAGTCAAATTTGGATTGCGGTTTATATATTATTAAAAAAAACAAAAAAACAAGCGTGCATGTTTGTGCACACCTCACTTGTTTGCCTACCCCCAATAGCCGCCATGAAGCAGCTTTCTAACATTACCTCTATCGTGCATCCCCGTCTAAAGTCAACAGTGCACCAGAGTCATGTAATATCCCACCATTAGCTGAATATTAATACTCATGAATAATTCATATGGCATGCATACCAGTACTTCGAAGGCCACGCCCCCGCAACTCCAAGCAGGCGTGTCCACGAAGGACTTGCATACATTTTTTTTTTTAACCGAGACCTAAGACAAGGTGGTTACCTTGGCAACGCTGTTTGGCCTATGGACTGACAACTATGTAATGAGCATGAAAAGTTCACGGAGAGTTATTGTGACACAGGGAAATTAGACTGAAATGTTAGATTTAGTTAAGGCAAGTCATATTTATGGATAGGCAAGAGGAAATGAATATTTTAATAAAATCAGTGTTCAAAAGTCAGACGCAAGCTGTAAATGTAAATAAACAGACATTAAGTTCAGTTGATAAAGCGGCTGCCTGAAGATTATTAAAGGCACGAAAAAAATGACAAACATTACAATTTTCTATCGAATACAAAAAAAAGGCAACCGTAGTGGCGGGGGGGGGGGGGCATTGACCCCAAATCATTTCTGCCATGATCATATTGCTCCCCGTGTGCTCATTGCGGCCACCTAGTGGAGCTTTGTGAGCATAACATGACATTCCTCAGCATTTTCTTTTTTTTTTTTTGGTCATGTCCTATAACGTCTTCAGAAATGTGTCTGTTGACGGAAATGGTCGTGAACTCTTGAACATACAGACATTCAACGGCAAGGTCAGCTTTAAATGGAGCTTCACATCCATCTTGCCTATGTGTGTGTGTGTCGTGTGTGTGTGCACATCAATCCTCACACAGATATGAATCTCCTCTCAGCCAGGTGAGGGAGTTCAGCAGTAACGCATACCTGGACATTTCCTTTGAACACACAATTAATTTGCCTTCCTGTGCGCGCGCACACACACACACACACGCGTCACCTGACCCACACGGCCGAGTTTGGGTAGCCATAACAGCCTCAGGTTGTGACGTCATGCTTTAGTTAAATCCTTCTTTCTTCCCTCTGTCTCTCCGTTCCTTTACGTTAGCTTGCAAGTCGTAGCGCTCGGGCGGACCATTGTCGTAAAGTGCTAATGTTTTTAATTTGGACTCATCTCTCCACTTGAGATGTCCCACAATGCTGACTTCCACTTCAGGGAAGAGGGAAAATTTGAAAAAAACATGGAAAGGTTGTTTATGTTCCAAAAGCTCCGTGCCACCACAATGCAGGAGAGCAGAAGATGCCGCAAAAAGTCGCAAGTAGCCAAAAGTCAACGAGAGGCAACGGTAAATGTTTAAACAACTAATTAGCTCCTCTAAACTACGTCCTATTTTTAAAAAGCTTTTCAAAGGTTGTCGCACCAAACTCTATTTTTGGAACTGCCTCTAACGGATATCAATTCAACCCGATTGTAGTAAAAGTTGTTTTGCGAGCTAAATAAAGTAAGGGCAGAACATGTAGCTCTCGTTTCTGTTGTCACAGGTCGTACAAGGGCACATGTGAGCGGTGAGTGCGTTTCCAGGCATTGGCTTGAACCTTCAGGAGGAACACCACGGCCTCATGTTTAGCCCTCGGTGGTGATTCAGACGGAGGATTTCTGCCATTTCACAAAGTGCTTTTGTGGGGTTCTATTTTTTTTAAGGCCAGCCTAATGACAAAGTCAGACATCTGGACCGAGATGTTTTTGATTAATGTGCTACTTCAATTTTAGGAAGCTTTGCGGACGCTTGATGATCAGGAATCTACCTGCAGAATTTCTTAAAAGAGGAGTCAAATGCCCGGTTTGATTGCAAGCGTAAGGTCAGAGGTCAGACTTGGTCCCATTTGTGTTTTGACAAAACGTGGCCGTGATCCATCGGGCTAGCGCGCAAATCCACCTACTCGAAGACTCGCTGTTCAATTTCCTCTTTCCCTTCCGCTCATTTTGGGCCAAAGGCGGCGCTCTGGGACAAATAAGTTCACAAAAACAGATATTCAGCTGAGGAATCAGAAAGGAAAATATAATAAAACTGAGCGGAAGGAGAGTTATTGTAAGCAAATAATCGACTTGCAGCTCGTGAAGTTGGAGGGGGCGGAAGATGGCATTTTTTTTATTGGATGATTTCCTACAAGCAGGCCACGTTATTGTTTTGAATTCTTTCGACTTGAGGTGCGGAAAGAGAAGGGGGGCGTAATCTGTCGAACATCGACGGGTGACCTCGATGTAAAGATGTCTCATTTGCATCCTCATTTGCGACGCCTGAACAAAATGCCTTAACACAATCCCAGCAAATAAGTTTCTTTACTAAGCAGAAGCGTGCTGGGTTTTTTTTGTTTTCTGGCGCAAATCCAGATTTGAGAAGCTCCGCATCCCGACACTTAGGGATAGATGTACTGTACGGATAAGTCGTGTTCTGGGCCTCTATCGGTTCATCTCACATGGGCCTCTACAGACCCCCAGACAGAGAGATGTCGGGGGAAGATAGGCCTCACGGCACTGGGCCGAGTGTGCACGCTCCTCGGCTATCTGCTGACGGATGAACGAAGCCGTCAGAGCTGCCTGAGAAGGTGTTTTGACTGGCGAGGAGGATGCCAAAAAAGGAGTCCTGACTCTCTGTATGCTCGCTCAGTCTCTTCCAATCAGGGCACCTGTTTCTCCCATTATGCTCGAATCTTCTTTGGAGCTCAGTGAAATCCTTCTGGCTCATGGAGACTATGTGTGTCTTGTTCTGTTGGACCTGACCGCAGGGTTCGGCCATTAGCGGTACTGCCGGTGGTTCAGATCCTACACGGCAGGCAAGATTTTTACCCGAGTCCCCACTCAGCACCACTGTCGGATGGCGTTCCACAGGGTTCAATGTCAGGGCCCTACGGTTTCCATTGTATTTGCTGCCCCCTGGATGCCATCTTAGGAAATGGTGGTCCTTCCTTTCGCTGCTATGCAACATGCAGAAAGGACACTTTCTCCTTAAATTTAGGAAGGTGTGTCTTCAGATCCGTGTTCAAAGTTGCCACAAATCATGTTCTGGTTGTGTGAACTTGGTTAGCAGTAATCCCAGGTCAGTGTGGTGGCTGGAATGTGACTAAGCGGGGGGATAAGGGGCTCGTGCCATGCCGTGCGGAGGACTCTCGCTCTTTGCTTCCCTTCCACGTTCTTGCCTGAGTTTTTCCACCTTTCTTGTCAATAAAATGCATCTCCGTGGGGGAAATTGGACCAAAAAAAAAAAAAGTCAAGCTGGCTGCTTTGTGCAAGAGTGGCGGCGCTGAATGCGGCACATTCCAGGCCCTCCGCTACACAAACAGCACCCCCGCCGCCTGCAACGACGGGAAATCAAACATCTGTTGCAGCCAGAGAGAGCAAAGGATGGTGACCGACTGACAGCTGAAGATGAGGCGGAAAAATGTCAAGTGGAGATCTTCTCGAACGCTGATTTAAAATATATTAGTTGCCTTGAGATACCTGACTTATGGCAGCAGGTCGTTTCACCGCCGAGCCTCATCTGTGCTCTTGCGGAGGATTCTCAAGTGGAAAGCATGCCAGGAACCTGCTGCGACCTGCCCCCCTTTCACAAAAACTGACAAGCGTGTTTGGCTCAACACCTCAAAGCATTTGCCGGGAGAGACAACATCATCTAACTCATCCATAAATCATCTCAATGAGGCTTTAATTAAAAACAATCTCAAGCCATAAATTGTGCTCACACCGTGGTAATGAGACGTTTGAGGAGGACAGGAGCAATGAGTCACATTCAAATTGACATCATCGTTGTTTTATGAAATATGAAAAGTCAGAAAGCCACAAATTTGTTTGCATTATTGGATGGGCATCTTAAATGCTGGAGGGGGCCAACCATTTTTCATCAAATGAGGCCTGCTCACGTTTTTAGTACAGGGCAGTATAAGCGCAACTAAGACATGTCTGCCATCTAGTGGTGATTGGTGAGATTACAACTCAAAACTACAGTCTGACTATTCAGTTTGTTTTAGGGCAAGGAGAATGTGTAACTTTTGCTGATTAATTTACTGCTCGCTTGTCAACAAAACAGAAAAGAGAATTTTGAAGAAAAGAAAAATCGTATATTAAATTGCAATCGCAATGTTGAGAAGAGAAAAAGAAAAAGGACCCTCAGCCCGACGTTCTACCTAATCTCCCTTCATCTTTCCACTGGCTATGAGAGCATCTCACTCAACCCCCCAAAAGTATTTGTCCCACATTCTCCCAGAGAAGAAGGCTTATCTTGTTGTGTCTACAACTGCTGCTCTCGGGTAAATGTTAAGATTAGGCCCCGGTTCATCCAAACAGATTTTGTACACTCCGAGCAGAGCAGTATGCCGTTTACTTAAGGCCACTTCAATAGCTCCGCTTGCAACTTTGGACGCATTCGTGTCCGCCTTCTGGTCCAGCCCCGCCGTGACACGTATCCAAGCTCATCATCCCTTGCTTCGATTTCACGCGACGCCGCTATTGCTCTCTGCGTGTGTTTGCGAGAGCCCGGCGCCGTCATGTTCAAACCTGCGCGAGACAGGGCCGGGCCTCGACGGGATTGATATCATGGAATTAAAACGCAGACTCTCCAAATAATACCTGGCCGTCCGCCACGCCCTTGGCTTTCGGAAGATGACGACGTCTGTTCAAAGAAATGGTGACGGCGATGACTAATAAATTTTTCGGAAGGGCGAAGAAAGAACGTAATAGTCAGACTAATTACAGATCACCATTCACATATTTTGGAACTCCTTTTTTTTTTTTTTTATCTAATCTAACAAATATTGATGGAGCCACTCCTCTCTCACCTCCTCAGTACGGCACTAATATTAACGGTTGTATGGAAAGCATAAAGAAAATGAGTACTGTCTGTGAACGTGTCGCCTCACTCAACGTAAATGCTAATTAGCATTAAGCTAGCCTCTTAAAATGCGAACCTATCTGGTTGTTTTATGATTGTCTTTCTTTTACGTGTAGTTTGACAGTCAATTCCAACCAGGAGTTCTGTCAACCAGTACTTTAGTTTTTTCATTACTTAAGCTTTCTCCCTATTATTGGATTTGAATGCACGAGTAGAAAAAAGGAAGCGTTCATTTTAATTACACTTGATAAACGATTGCATTTGTCGGCCTCTTTCAAAAGAAGGTTTTGCCGAAGAAGTACGAATTCCTGGTGGAGCATAGTGACAAGATCACACACGTGCGAGTGTGGGGAGCTTGAGCTTTGTCAGTAGGGGGTCTTCCTCCTCTAGTCAAAACACACTCCAATTTTTGGGCCGACGGGAAGAAAATATTTGCTTTGGTCGCCTCCGTCGGGGCGTCGTCACCTTGAAGTAGTCAAAGTCCAACCGCGATGAAAGGGATCAAGGCAACGGCTCGGAGGCCGGAGCACTAACCTTGGGATAAAACCAACACGCTGATGCTTACCACACTTAATGACCCAATCGGAGTTCCTTTTAATGTTCCTCCCTAGTTACAGAATGTCCTGGTTCAAAGTTTGCGCCCACGCTGTTTTAGATTTTCGAGGTTTTTCGCTGACAGAATTGAGAGATCCCACAGAGCAGAGAGACTACGGAGGAATGCTGAACGCGTGTTAAAGTCGAGTTGGTTGACGTTTGAAGACTTATAATTACCGTGACATTCCATGCTAATTCGCGTTAGCACGTCAAGGGCATTTTGGATTGTGTGGCAGCATTGAGCTAGCAGACTTTTGTTAGATTAGATTAATTGAATGGGGTCCAATATTTTGGTATTCAAACACACAATGTTGAATTAGTTTTATGTGTCAGTTTTACAGAAAGTTTCAACTGGAAGTGACAATTTCAACACATTTCAACTTCTTTTTTTAGGTCTCATTTTTGTTTAATAATTTTTGAGTGTGTAGGAGGGCTCAAATTAATGCTGGTAAAAATGAGTGGGCCAATAATCGTGTCATACGCTAAGGTAGAAAACGTGTAGCAGGCAAAATCATTTCTTATTATTTATATTTTGTCATGAATTCTAGTCTAATCACACGGAGGAGGCGGGGATGTGTGCTTCCAAACTCACCTTCCTCCTCATCCTCACCTGTCTCAGCTCCTGCTTTGTTGAGTGAAACAGCGCCGCCTAACGGTCAGACGAGGGGGTTGATGTTTTTTCCAACCTTTGACAGAACATGACAAACTTGTAAAAATTCAAGGAGAGGGGAGGAAAGGTTTTACTGCAGCTGTCAACACTTATTCTAGTGTTTAGTGCTGTTTGGTCATCACATCCGCACGTAGAAAAGATGATTGTCAGAGATGACTGGTTCTTTATGGACCGTACGCGGTGCCAAATAGCAGGCCGGTCTCGGCTTGTCAGTTCAAGCTGGCAGGAGCGCCGACTTCCCTCGGGCCTGCCGGCTTGGGCTGGCACCAAGGGAGGAACGCAAAGAAGAGGAGTGAGAGAGTGCGAGCCAAAGGGAGGGAGGGAATATTTGCAGCTCAGTGACCTTTGCAAGTGGATTACACGGCCATTGACTCTTATATTTGGATTATTGAGCCCGGTTCAGGGCAGTTCACATCGACAGCTATAATTACAAATCAACAAAGAGCTCTTTTTAAATGATTACAAACAAATAATTAAGCGACGTGACGTCTTCCCTCGAGCCGATATTTGCGCTCACGTATATGTAAATTAAATTTAATTACATAAGACGGGCAGAACAAGAAATAGATATTATTATATAGCAATATATTATTGATGTAATTAATTTCAGTCTCTTTTGTACAGTTGAAGCTGAATCCATAACAGACGAGGGAGCAATTATCTGCCTTTCGAGAACGTTAATGCCAAACATTTTCTGCTCTTTCCTCGTTTCACGTGATTAAACAATCTTTTTTTTTTCGCCGGCAGGCACACCTTTTTGTGTGCAGACATTCGATGTTGTGTTGACACAAGGCTGGCGAGGCGCCATTGCACGCAGGTGTGCAAGCCACGGGGGGGAGGACCAGTAAACATGTAGTACAAGATGTAAAGAGGAGACGTGAGATCAAGGTCAAAGTTCAAGTGCAAAAGAAAGGAAATTAGAAGAAGAAAAGAAAATGAGGTAGAAAGTCAGCGTTCAAAAAAAAAAAAAGGTTTCACAATCTGGAATGACGCACAAAAACGGGTGAGTGGTAGTCTCGCCATTGGAGAGCAGACTCCATTGAGCTGAAGCAGACCAGAGACTAATCTGGAGATCCAGGCTTTGTAAAAACACACACCCGTGCACACGCACTTGTGGACACACACACACCCTTGACTACCCATGTGCAAATGCATTCAGACATGAGCAACAGCAACACCCTCTAACCCTGACAACAAATTTTATGCCTACTGCCAAGACATTTCGATACCAATAAACTTTTTTTTTTTTTTTTTTTTAGCAGTGAACTTCAACTTGCTAGCTTGATGTTCTGTGATGCCCAGCTGGCACCGAGCACGTCAACAACCATGGGAAAACTTGCAAACTTTTCTCAACTTTCTCTCCACCAAACAATCTCCTCACTCTATTTATTAGTCGTGTTAGCTGAGAGAAATTGTGGGAATCCGTTTTATTTACTGATCGCTACTACATCGCAAATACATTAGACGGCTGTTTTCCTCATGACCTTGCAGCTGTCTTCTCCAAACCAAGCAAATCTGCACAACTCCCGAAATTTCCTGTGGGAAGAAATGCGGCTCTTGTATGGTTGTGAGATTGCGTGTTCAGTTAAAACTTAGTTTGAGTAGATTGCGTTTGTTGTGATTTAAATAATCAGCTAGCCATTTATGACCAATTTATACAGAAGTCCGAGTGATTTCCCAAACATTCACATACCTTCTCTTGCACCTGTTTCATAAAGTTACGCAATGGCGCCCTCCTGTGGCGCAGAAGGGTATTGTTTTAAATACGATGCTGTTTGTGTGTACTATTTATCGCATTTCAAGACGTATTTAATAAAGTATTTGATATTCTTTAGTTAAAATACAACAAAGAGTAACAAATTACAACATTTCAATAAAGCTGATTCTGATTCTATGCCACCAATGCTAGTGATTGCTAACACATTGTGTTCGTTCTCAGAAATTGACACCAAGGCATATTCTTAAAGTTTTCCAAAAATATTTCATGACAGTAGAAGAAAGTGTAAGAACAAATTTGCACTTGTAGGTGAGTCAGAGAGTGGTCAGTCGTCACAGCGTTTAAACTTATGTAAAGTTGTAAATTTGCCTTTTTAGCGTTCGTTAGCTGAATGGCTAACTGAAATAAAAACATGGATTTTTTTTTATATTTACAGTTTTATCACTTTTCCACGGACATTAAAAGATATAAGCAGTTCAACAACACAATTGTCTTCAATTAATTTCATTATGATTAGTCTTTTTTTACCTGATGAATGAAGGTCCATCTTTTTTTGTCCATCAGGCTTGCCATGGGTGTGCAGGATCCAAATGTGACTGTAGTGGAGTCAAAGGAGATAAGGTAAGTGGAAAGAGAAACTAATACGTTTGAGTAACGTCACCTATGTTCAATATTTGTGTCGGTGCACAGGGTGAGAGGGGTTTTCCAGGTCTCACCGGACAACCAGGAGTGCCGGGATTCCCGGGACCGGAAGGGCCAATCGGACCCCGAGGAGAGAAGGTCGCTCATTATTTAAAAAACGAAATGACTGTTTTGCTAATAGTAATAATTCCAACTCGTGTTTTTTACTTGTGTCTTTCAGGGTAGTGATGGACCTATGGGTTTAGGTGGCCCAAAAGGAATAAGAGTGAGTTTTATTATTATCACCATAAATGTAGAAAGTTATATTAGATTACGAAAATTTGTTTTCAATTATTGGTCGGGTGATTGTAGTTCCCATTTTTCTCCAACAGAGGTCACTGTTTTCACGTGAATTAAGTCACAGTTAGCTTTTATGTCCATGGCTGACCTTGGTTATCTTTTTATAGGGACCTGCCGGATTGCCAGGATTTCCAGGAACACCAGGACTTCCAGTGAGTTTTCATAGTTTGTAACAATGCTTAATTAAAATGCCACGGTTCGTGTAATTTAAATTTGACCTCTTTCTTGTTTCCCAGGGTCTGCCGGGGCAGGACGGAGCTCCAGGCCCAAGAGGAACGCCAGGATGCAATGGGACTAAAGTATGTTGAGGAAAAACAGGTTTGTGTTAATTCAAATATTTACATATTCATACATTTGTTTTGTTTTTATTGACTAGGGTGAAATAGGCTACCCGGGAACATCTGGAATCCCAGGACAACAAGGACTGTCGGTTAGTCTAGAAAAGAACATACCTATGATTTGACTCTCCGGCACACTGATCCACATTCATTCAACTGTTTGATCATCCTCTTCCCTAGGGTCCACCTGGTCTTCCTGGACAGAAGGTTTGTGGTTTGAACTGCTTCCTAATAAGGGGCCAAAGTCTTATTCCAAACAAAAACACACTTGACCATATCACAGGGCGATCCCGGTGACGTGATCTCGACAAATCGCTTTGGGGAGAAAGGAGCTGTGGGATTTCCTGGACTGCCAGGAGTTCCTGTGAGTCTTCTTAGAGCTTTTGTACCATTTATTTTTAATCATTAGACTGAAATAGAACTTCCAAGATTTTGACTGGTCTTTCATGGATACGTCCTAGGGTCCTCCAGGGCCTGCCGGCTACCAAGGTCCAACTGGCCCTCCAGGACCGAGAGGCTTTGAGGTAACAGAATGAAAATTAGTCACACAATACGTCATCATAGCTTGATGCTAAGCTAACTCCATTGTTGTGTGGTAGGGTCGACCTGGCCCTCCCGGTCCTCCTGGACCTAAGGTGAGGTTGTTTTTGTTTAATTTCTATGAGCTCCATTCTCATGGCAATTCTTCTTGCTGAAACAGGGAAACATGGGACTGAACTTCCAAGGCCCCAAAGGAGAGAAGGTACCACCCCCTAACAAAGTTATTCCTTGCTTCATCTCATTTTGTACCAATTTAATTGTGAACGCAGGGCGATGGTGGTTTACCGGGACCTGCTGGGCCGCCGGGACAGGTTGGGGAACAGAAGAGGCCAACCGAGACAGAGATTCAGAGAGGCGACAAGGTGAACTTGTGACAATATATCTATTTATATGACATCTTGTGACACATGTAAATATAATATATTTAACCACTGTTAAACCAAACACTCAAATTTGATCTAAACGTTTGGTAGTTTAATGCAAACAGGCAAGGTGTGTGAACAAATTTCCAGACCAGGTGTCACAAAAATATTTCAGATCCAGACTCCAAGTTTTCCTCTTCAAACGCACTCTGCCAGCCTCCTGATACATCCCTTGAGTTTTACGAAACAGATTTGATTTTTTTCAGGGCTGGTAGTCGGGGTTTGAAAAATACAGTACGCCTGTTTGGAAATTTTTGGTTTGAGATACACAGTACTCATCAATGTCCTGCATTTCTGTTTTGAAAGGGTGACCCAGGAATTCCGGGCTCCCCAGGTGATCCCGGCTATCCAGGTCCTCCTGTAAGTGTCATTTGTAAATCAGTCCAATCGTCCGTCTGTCCGTCCGTCCATCCATCCATTCATCCATCTATCCCAATTCCCTCCATCCATGAAAAACATCTGCTCACCTGAGTTTTGTTATTGGCTGCAGGGTACCCCTGGTGGCCAGAAAGGAGAAAAGGGAGAACCGGGAGAGGCAGGCAAACGTGTGAGTTAAACCACCAAAAGCCACCTGGGTTGTGTGTTTTTACGTTACACTCTCACTCCCCTTTCAAAATAAATCTGTTTATTTCTTAACAGGGCAAACCAGGAAAAGACGGCGACCCTGGTCCACCAGGCTTCCTTGTGAGTTCTCAAGACAGAAAATGTCAGATTGTCGAGAATTTATGAATGCTTCTAATCTCCTCTTCTCTTAGGGTCTCAAAGGAGACTCAGGCATTCCGGGTTCCCCAGGCAGGGATGGAGAGAGAGTGAGAGAAATCATTTCTTTTCCAGATAATTAAACAGATTGGGATGTCATGTTTTGACAATATGTACTCAAATATTTTTCCTTCAAAGGGCATGAAAGGAGAACGTGGATTCCCCGGTGCTCCAGGATTGGTGTGTACTCCATCTAACCTTGATGTCTTCCAATCAATAAAAACATCTTGATCATTGAACGTTACTACCGTAACGGGTTTGGCTTGATTGTCTTTGTCCCATCAGGTGATTAGCGGGCAGACAGGAGCACAAGTGGGTCCAAAAGGCGAGCCCGGGTTCCCCGGATCACCTGGCGGCAAAGGAGACAGAGGATCAACAGGTCAGTGGAGAACCGAGTTTATTATAGTTAAAGCAAACAAATCAATGGAAACTGGAATTGATTGTTTCACTTTTGGCTTTGTCCGAAATAGAAATAATAGGTTCTAAGAGAACGCTAACCTAATTAAAGCAAAGTATTGTCAAATTATAGTGAGGATTCCACCTCCCTCTCTCACTATTAATCAACAAAGTCACCATTTTGTCCTTCTCCAGGTTTACCAGGACCTCCAGGAGCAGCAGGAATTCCAGGTGGTGGTGGTGGTGGTATACCGGGACAGCCAGGCTTCCCAGGAGACAGAGGTCAAAAGGGAGACACGGGCAGTCCAGGGATCTCTCTTCCAGGAACTCCGGGTCGCCCTGGACCCCCCGGGGCGCAGGGTCTACCAGGGCCCCCTGGACCTCAAGGCTTTTCCACCGGTGGGCAGAACTGTCTCCCTGGTAATCCTGGACGTGACGGCCTTCCGGGAGACAGAGGTTACCCAGGAGAGTCGGGCCAGAAAGGTGAGATGCCGCTTTTTTTATTGGTGGTCATCGAGAAGTGATCGCTCGGTGATCTGTCGTTCATCATTTCAGGTGAAAAGGGAGACACCTGTGTCAACTGCAGGAGTGGTACAACCGGTATCCCCGGACCCCCGGGTCCTGCTGGACAACCAGGTTACCCAGGTAACACGATCGCTTATAACAATGAGTCACTAGAAAGGAAATAATCATTGGTGTGGGAACCCCTCAGGAAATCCTGGTACCCCAGGTGTTAAAGGAGAAAGCGGATTCCCTGGTTCATCTGGCGGAAATGGGCCACCCGTGAGTCCTTTTTTATTCCCTGGAAAACTCTCCTATTAAATGTAAATATGTATGTTAATCCGCCATCTTGTGGTATCGACAGGTAATCATAAACCTTCGGTGGGACCTTCAACCACTAAATTTGCAGCCGGGCGGGCTGGCTCATGTTTTTATAACAGGATTTCGATGGTTGGGCGTCTTACATACCGATTTTCTTCTGTTCCACAGGGTGTGCCCGGTCCTATAGGTCCTCCAGGATTCCCAGGAGAGAAGGGAGAGCCAGGCGAAGCCATCTCTGGAGGCGGTGCCAGGGGTGAGAAGGGTGACACTGGATTTCCTGGTCCACCTGGTCTTCCAGGTCTGGATGGACGGCCCGGTCGCGATGGGCAGCCCGGTCTTCCGGGGCCCAAAGGAGCTCCTGTAGGTTGCCACGATTCAGTTGTTCTGAGACTTGGACAGTTGGATCCATTCTGATAAGATTTATTTTCTTGCTTCTGACAGGGACCTTTCGACGGGAGAGGAGAGCGAGGGATCCCTGGTGATTCAGGTCCCCCTGGGATCCCAGGAGATCGAGGCCCTCCAGGTTCCCCCGGCTTTGGACCCCCCGGAGCATCTGGAGAAAAAGGTATCCAGGGTGTCTCTGGAAGACCTGGATCTCCTGGTATACCTGGTGAGAGATTTTTTTTTATTTCTTAAAGTTGTAATTCTTTAAAGGTCATGGAAATGACCCAATTTGTCACTAATAGGTGCCAAAGGTGAGCCAGGTTTGTCAGTGGCAGAAAAAGGGCAATCGGGACCCAGAGGTCTGGACGGGGAGCCGGGACTTCCTGGTGGACCAGGTATAGATCTTCATCGTAGTGAGATATCAAACTATGCATTCTTGCTTCTAAAATATTTTCGCTGATTTCAGGAAACCCAGGTCAGCCTGGTCAACCTGGTTTCCCTGGATTACCAGGAGCCAAGGGTGACCCTGGACTGCCCGGTATTGGACTTCCTGGGCCCCCTGGACCTAAAGGTACCTGAAATTGCTTATGATCATCTAAATGCACATCCAAACTAACACTTATCATCTCTTCTTGTCTTCAAGGATTTTCTGGTACCCCCGGACAACCAGGAGCTCCGGGAGGAGCTGGTAGACCAGGGGTAGATGGCCTTCCAGGCCAACCTGGATTTCCTGGACCAAAGGTACATGGATGTTAAAACATTTTAAATGTAAAAGTGCAAAATAATGCATTTTCCTCTTTGACAGGGTGAACCAGGCTTCGGCTTACCAGGGCCTCCAGGTTTACCAGGTGTACCTGGAGCTAAAGGTTTCACCGGACCCAAGGGAGATCCTGGTTTCCCTGGCGGGCCTGGCTCACCAGGGCGATCTGGATTTGATGGCGTACCAGGACCTAAAGGTATTTGAGCATTGCCGTTTAATTCTTTGTTATAAGCCAGCCAAACTCATTATTTCTCTGCTGTCCAGGTGAAGCAGGAACATCCGGTCTCCCCGGACCTCGTGGCCCACCAGGACCCCCGACAGCAGGCTCACGTGGGCCTCAAGGGCCTCCTGGACTCCCAGGGCCAATGGGTCCACCTGGTAAAGAACACAACACTGCCCTACAACATGAAGGACCAAATCTTATCATTTTCTCACTCTTGCAGGATACCCTGGAGCGAATGGAGCAAAAGGAGACCCAGGGACCCCAGGTTTAGATATTCCTGGATTGCCAGGAGATAGAGGAAGTCCTGGTTTCCCTGGTTCCCCAGGACCAATTGGAACCCCGGGACCCCCTGGAGGACCTGGAAGGGATGGCCTTCCTGGGCTGCCAGGTAAAGACTAACTATGTGAATTTGTATGCCACAAACTAAATAGACAGTCACATTTGTTCCGACTCCAGTAGTGAAACGGTTGAATGATTACCAGAAAACAACTTTTAAAATTTCAAGATCATAACTTGATGTTTCGATACTGGAGTTGGTTGCTTTGGCGTGATGGTGAATCAAAATTTTCTATTCTGACTACTCCTCTTGATTTTAGGTACCAAAGGAGACATGGGTCCCATTGGATCTCCTGGACCAGCTGGAGGACCCGGGGGTCCTGGGGGACCCGGCGCTTCTGGTCAGAAAGGTATTTATCTCGAGTTCACCTCAAAGGATTTAATCACTCATCCCTATGTGCACTGTGTAATCTAGTTTCCCCCAACTTTGGCAGGTGAGTCTGGATTCCCTGGTAGGGATGGCGTTCCTGGCTCGACTGGAGCAAAAGGAGAAAGGGGTGATCCTGGTCTACCAGGACCTCCTGGATACAGTCCACCAGATCTGAGGACAAAGGGTGATAAAGGAGAACCGGGACTACCAGGCAAGACATTTGGCACACTTGTGGACCTTCAACATGAGAGCAAAGTATAAAAAGCATTCTTGTCGTTTTGCAGGAGCACCAGGTTTTCCAGGCCAAAAGGGCATCACTGGTATCAACGGTGACCCTGGACTTCCAGGATCAGATGGACGCCCTGGACTTCCTGGACCATCAGGTATGGCTTCACTACTAAGTACTAACCGATGGGTCCAAGCAAACATTTGTATAAACATTCCGTTTCTATTGTGCATAGGACCAAAAGGAGATCCTGGCATTCCAGGTGGACCTGGCGGTCCTGGAGCTCCTGGACAAAAAGGCAGCATGGGAGAAATGGGATTTCCAGGTTGAGTTGAAATGCTCGAACACCCAGAAACACTACCAAAGGCTTGAACTTAATCTGGGGGCATGTGTACCACAGGACCGTCAGGGCAGAAGGGTTTGCCGGGCCTATCAGGTCGACCCGGAACTCCAGGCCAACCTGGAGTGCCCGGTTTTCCAGGAGCCAAAGGTGAACCTGGCTCTGCTGGGGTTGGACCCCCTGGACCACTAGGAATCAAGGTAGACTGGACCCTAAAGTCCTAATTGGAGGAAATTCGATAAAACTGAAATCGATTGCAGGGCGATCCAGGCCAGTCAGGTTTTCCTGGAAGTCCAGGGCCTAAAGGGACTTCAGGATTACCAGGTCTTCCAGGACTACCTGGAGGACCGGGTGCCAAAGGTGATCTAGGTCCACCAGGATTCCAAGGTATTTAGGTTTATACGCTTTACCCGTGGGCATTTCATCTGTCCCAACATAATCGGAACACCTGACCTCTTTCTGTCAGGATCTCCTGGTATTCCCGGTCCAAAGGGTCTTGACGGTGGGCCCGGTGGCCCAGGCTTAACTGGAGCGCCTGGCCGACCAGGAGAGCCTGGCCGATCAGGTGCACCAGGATTTCCAGGAGATAAGGGTCAACCGGGTCGGGACGGGATCCCTGGGCCGGCTGGCGTCAAAGGAGAGCCAGGTAAAAGTTGTGGTGGAAAAGAAACATCAGCTTCAACATAGGACGATAAAATATAATTGCTGGGGGGGGTTTATTGAAGGGCTTCCAGGCTATGGTGAACCAGGACCCTCTGGACTTCCAGGACTGCCGGGTTTGTTGCCATTTAACACACGCGCATGTGCCGACTCGCGCGAAGTAATCCCCTCCCCCTCTTGTTCGATCAAAAAGGTGCCAAGGGAGACCCCGGTCCCACAGGCCCACCCGGCAGTCCCGGTTTCCCCGGTTCAAAAGGCGACGGTGGCTTCCCCGGCCTGCCAGGCTCTCCGGGGCCCATCGGCCCTCCTGGACCTCCAGGTCTAGCTCTCCAGGGTCCTAAAGGCTTACAAGGACCCCCTGGACCACCAGGAAGAGCAGGTAAGGAACGTATCTGTACCACGTGAACTTCCAGGAATTGCCGTCTGGTTTTTGGAGCGCGCCGTGTAGATAAAGATGAAATTCTTATCAAACTCTAAACGGGTTTTAGGTTGTAATTGATATTAGTTCTGTGAATTGCCACTTTGTACGCGGTTCCTATAAAACCAGGCAGCAACCCTGACGTAAAATCACCAATGTCACTTGAGGACCGATTTGCATGAAACACTCTTTCACCAATCACCACCATTGTCAGATCTGTTCAATCAATGTGTGACGTTCCAAGCACCGCCTTAAACGGGTGATCATCATCATCACACACCTTCCAATCTCCTCATTGCACTTTGTGACCCCAAACGAGGGGAGTTGCCACTTGTTTGATCTTCTCCGAGCCGCCCATTTGCTGTTCCTGCCACTGTGAGTCAAGCTGAGCCAGACATCAACCTCTCCAACACTACCAATTAAATTCGGCACTTCAAATTTGATCGAGTACACAAATTGGACTGAAATACTTGTGTTGCGGTTTCATCTGGCTTTGCTGTCCTACCCTTCTTTGATTCCACCAATCAATGCATGGTTGTTGTCTGCGGGCGACGAGGAATTTTTCCCGTAAAGACCGAGCGGGAAAGCCCTTTTTTTTTTCGTTCCCTGCTGTGACATTTTACCTCCATTTCTCTCGTCCCTCCTCGTGATGACGCTCGCCGCAGGTCCATCAGGTCAGATTGACTGCGTCCAGACTTTTATGCACGTTCCTCCTCACCGTCACTGTTAGAGCTTGAATTCCACTTTCTGATCTGCTGGAGAGGAAGTTGGCAAATGGTTGTAATGTCTCTCCTCTTTCACTTTTAACGCACACTGATGGTAACAGTCATGCACCTTGAGAAAGTAAGCACCGTTTCGGACAATTTGGGTTTTGTCGTCGAGTGAAAATGGCACAAGTCCACGGTTTGAGGTTTTAAGCAGACACGGAGAGCATGCCATCTGGATCAAACACTCCACTGAGATTGTGATTTGCATTTAGTCAGTTGTGCACAGAAACAGTGTGACTAACTCACCAGGAAAATTGAATCCGAGTGAACTTCAGATCATTTATGATTATTATTAAGGTTGTCATTTGTATTTCTGTTTTGATTCTTGTTTTATGTCTAAACCTCTTTGTCGTTTATGTTTTGCTTCAACCCTCAACCACTTTTCCCGGGAATTCGGGGAAGCCTAGGTCCTCCAGGTTAGATGTTTTTGATGATTTGGGGAGAGCTGACTTTGAACGGATGTTGTGACATCACTGCGTCGTGGTTAAGATGAACCTTTTTTTTCTCATCAATGTCGATTTAGCCTTGATTTCATTTTTGTAAACTCGAGCAATGTAAAGCAATAATCGCGCTTTGTATTTTCGATTGGCCGTGTCACCTGACTTCAGGTCTTCTGTGTACCAAGGTGTGCCTGGCCCTCAAGGAAGTCGTGGTCCGCCAGGAAGTGGTGGCGTTAGGGGAGAGAAAGGTATTCCCGGTGCTGCTGGTCAGCCAGGCTTCCCTGGACAGAAAGGAGACCCTGGCGTTCCAGGATTCTCAGTAAGAACTGAAGGAATCAAATCGAGTACTTACGACTTGATGATGTAACCGTCTTGGACCTTTTCCACCAGGGTGCACCCGGCTCTCCTGGTGGTCCTGGCGCAAAGGGAGACATCGGTCTGCCCGGCGTTCCCGGATTCCCAGGTTCTGTTTGTTCGGATGGAGAAGTGGATCTCAGGATTTGAAATCCATCATCTCTAAATAAGTGTTTGTATCTTAACTAGGACCAAAAGGAGACTCAGGACTTCCCGGTGGCTCTGGCCTTCCTGGTGACCCTGGAGATGTGGGACCGCCAGGTGAATATATTTAAGAGTGCCACTTCAGGTTTGGAGGCACAATTTGAATGACGCCACTTTTCTTCTTCTTTTTTTTTTTTGCTCCAGGCCTTCCGGGTGACCCTGGTGTTCCTCAGCCCCCCATTGTGATTAAAGGAGACCGTGGACCCCCTGGTTCTCAGGGCCAGCCGGGTGGTGGAGGGCTTCCGGGCTCTCCTGGACGTGATGGCCTCCCAGGTCAGTTTTCAGAAATGAGACTTCATTTGCCGCTTCTGCATTAAAAAGCAATGTCATGATACTTTTGGCTCTCTTTTCAGGTCAGCCAGGTGACTCGGGAGATCCTGGTCCAGAGGGTCCCCCTGGATTCAGCGGCCCCCCTGGAAGGAAGGGAGACAACGGACCTGCTGGTCAGCCTGGTGAGTTGACCCAAGCTGAAAAACCATCGTGAGTGAACGGTGATGTCCACAGTTGTCTCTCATGTCATCTGATCCCAGGTCAGCGCGGCTATCCGGGTCCTCCCGGTTCTGACGGCCCACAGGGTGCTCCCGGTCTTCCTGGCACGGGCTCGGCGTCCCACGGCTTCCTCATCACCCGACACAGCCAGATTCAGGAAGTGCCGCTGTGTCCGGTCGGAACCAACCTCATATACGACGGCTACTCCCTACTCTACGTGCAGGGCAACGAGCGGGCGCACGGGCAGGACCTCGGTAACGAATCGGGACGGCAGAGCTTCTAAAACGCTTTCTGCGCGACTGACTGTCTTCTGTGGCGTCCTCCAGGAACGGCGGGCAGCTGTCTGCGCCGCTTCAGCACCATGCCCTTCATGTTCTGCAACATCAACAACGTGTGTAACTTTGCCTCCCGTAACGACTATTCCTATTGGCTGTCCACGCCCCAACCCATGCCCATGTCCATGGCTCCCATCACCGGCGAGAGCATCAAGCCTTTCATCAGCCGGTACGACGCACACTCAAAGACTGAGGCGAGAACAATCCTCACTTTGCGTATCTGTCTAAATGTAGATGCTCGGTATGCGAAGCTCCCGCCATGGTGATCGCAGTCCACAGCCAAACCATCCAGATTCCAAACTGCCCCGCCAACTGGGAGGCTCTGTGGATCGGTTACTCCTTCATGATGGTAGGACATCAGCACGGACTCGACCAGTAATCAACCGCGATGTAACGCTTCTATCTTCTTTCCCGGCCCGCAGCACACTAGCGCCGGCGCCGAGGGCTCCGGCCAGGCCTTGGCCTCCCCCGGCTCTTGTCTGGAGGAGTTCCGCAGCGCCCCCTTCATCGAGTGCCACGGCAGGGGCACGTGCAACTACTACGGAAACTCTTACAGCTTCTGGTTGGCCACAGTGGATGAAAGCGAGATGTTCAGGTACGGCTTTAGACATCAAATGAAACTTTCCTTTTTCGTCCAAAAGACTAAAAAAAAAAAAAAGAACCTTGACGTAAAACAGGCAAACGGAAACGACATATAACACATGCAAACGCGGCGCTCACCTTGACCTTTGCCCTCACAGCAAGCCCCAGTCGGAGACACTGAAGGCGGGCAACCTGCGGACACGCGTCAGCCGTTGCGTGGTCTGCATGAAGAGGACGTAACGGCGCACAGCAACCATCGCACCACCTGCATCCGAATTCGGGCTGATCGCACGGCGGAACTGGTGGAATTCCATTGGTGCATTGTCTTCAAGTAAAAACAATGGTGCTACTGTGCAACACAGCTTAAAAAAAAAAAAAAAAAAAAACTGACATAAATCTCCTTTTTTTTTTTTGCTTTGTTTTTCCTAAGAAGTACCTCAAAAAAAAAAAGCAGAGGAAAAATATTCACAAAACGGTGCCATGATGAATGCGTGACAGCAAACATGCATTTTTCACTCCCCCCCCCCCCTCCCCTCTCCACTTTGAACGTGACCCAGGTGTTCTTCCTTTTCTACACATGCTCTTTTTCTTGTTTTCTTTTCTTCTTAACGAGGAGGGTGCGGATGAAGCTCTCCGTGGTAACCAAACGGGCACTTTGACTTCGGGACATCCAAGATGCGAGATGCACTGACTAGGAGCTTTCCTTTTGTGAGACTGACTTGGCTTTGACCACTTTTTTTTTTTTTTTTCTCGTCTTGCTCTTCCCTTCTTATTTCTATACGTCCGTCGTGACACGTGGTGGTACTTACTAACCCTGCTGCAAACACGCCTGCTAACTCCGCCTTCTTTCTTTTGTAAGTAATAAAATGTGTATATTGTGTAAAACACCTTTTATTATTAGCGTCTTAGGTCTTGAATTGGTAACGAGCATTTTTGCAGGTTTAGTTTGCTTACTCACGCACGCAACACACACACACATATTGTACAAAGTAAGGCTTTTATGAATGAAAACAGTATTTTATATATAATAAATATATATTTCTTAAAAAAAAAAAAGAGGATACTTGGCAGTGGGTGTTTTAAGGTTATTCAGTTCACCAAAAGACAAACTACTGAGCACAGTCAAAGCCATTTCCCTGCAACAAGTGTGTACGATATTAAAATCACTTAACCTTTTGTACTCAATTTGTAGAATTAATAATAAAGCGGAATTAAGGGGAGTTTTAAGATGGTCTGATGATCGGGGAAACGTTTCACAGGATTTTAATTAAATCATGGCTTCTTGTTACGAAAACCATGTCATGTTGTGTTGTTTCTTCATTTGTTTTAGTTTTTTTTTTTTTACATTTCCAGGTGTTGGGCTTTGCTGTAAAATGTGAGCCTGAATTCCTGCACCAAAAATCTCCAAATTTCACACTCGATTTAACGTGTAGGAGTCTCTAATTTTACTGTGACTTTGTGAGATGTTCTTTGGGTCAAGCTGGGGTGCAATTGTAATTTTTTTTTTTTTTTTAAAGTTCCTGTTCTGGTATTTCGAAGTTGTTATAAGCGAAAGACTGAAATAAACACAATGACCAAAATGTTGTGCGCTGAAAATGGATCATTTCCACTCTTCTGGCTCAATAAAAGTTGGAAAGCATCATTTGTGAGACTAGACATTGACCAGCAGGTGGCAGTATTACGACAAAGGAGAACGTCAAGCTTGACGAGATAAAATGTCAGTTAAGACTGTCGCAAACCCAAAATAACAGAGACGAGTGAGCTCGTGAATACGCAGTCAAGTTAAGAGTCAGTAATGTTGAGAAAAAAAAAAAAAAACTCCTAAAAATAAAAATAATAATCTGTGACTGTTTGACATTCAGAGTCCAAACGCACCCTAAAATCAAGAAAAATGTTAACACTAGACAAAAAAAACACTTTTATTATATAAATAATTTGTTGATGTGAAAGAACTTTTTTTTTTTTTTAAGTTCACTCAACTGAGTGGCTCACATGTGCAAAAGTGGACTTTGGGATTGTTTTTGAAGCTTGAACTTTGGGACCCCGAGCAGGTCACCTGAGCTGGATAAACTGACCGTGATTGTCGGTCGAATTTCAGTTAAACGAGGAAGAAGGAGAAGGAGGGGGGAAAAAAAAAAAGATCAGAGTTGAATAAAGTGACGCAAACACAGGTGCGCAACATGAACATTTTTATTGCAATAGCTCTATGGAAAGCAAAAGTTGGAACAATATAAACATCACGTACGGCGGCGTGAAAAAAAAAGCCACAACTTCTCCTTATTTGTAGGAGAAACTGTGAGGTTGATTTTTCCCAAATGGAGGAGGTACGAAGGAGAAGCGTCTCCCCACTACTTTACTCTTTTCTGTAAGGCTAATATGAACAAACAGCATTCAAGTGGGAAAAGAACACAAGTAGCAGGAGGCGCGCCTCCAAACGGAGGACCACTAATCAATCAACTGTACTACACAGCAGCAAATTAACTGGAATAGAGTTACAAAAAATAACCAAATTTCTTAATACAAAAAAAAAAAAGCAAAATGCCACAAAAAAATAAACCGGGCATCGCTTTGTGTGCAGGTTGCTTGGATACCTCCCCGCTTT
The DNA here is from genome assembly GCF_033458585.1 of Syngnathus typhle. Classification (NCBI taxonomy): domain Eukaryota; kingdom Metazoa; phylum Chordata; class Actinopteri; order Syngnathiformes; family Syngnathidae; genus Syngnathus; species Syngnathus typhle. Next base: position 26,104,525 of record NC_083738.1, on the reverse strand, counting down.
TTTGGCGTCAACTAAAATACAAACGAGGGGGGAAAAGCGGGGAAACGCATCGCTTGCATAAGGATGCAGTCAAGTCTACAAAATCAAACGAGTCCTAGCATGATTCTTTGCAGCCATGTCAGACTAGGAGGACACGCTGATCAGTCCGATCTGAGCTGGCCCAGTCTGAAATACTGTAATGTGATAAACTGCTTAAATTAAAAATAAATAAGGTTGGCTATTAAATTGAAAAGGAGAAATAGCACTTTTGCTTTGTATTATAAAAAAGGACCATGTCACAATAGCGCAGCAAGTACACGGACCTTCGGGACCGTTCTGACCGGCCGGATTTTGAGACGGATCCACATAGGCCGGGGGTGTCCAAACCTTTTGCTTAGTCCGACTTTCTGGAAAAACCCTAAAACCAATTTTGTATCACAGGAGGGGTCACGGACCACTTTGAAACCGAGAGCTATGTGAAGGATGAGCACTTCTGAAAATATCGATTATTTAAATAATACTGTTGTAAAAAAAGTAATGGCATTCGTTTTTGTTAAGACGATTTCGCACAGAAATTACGCAACGGATGAATAAATATCAAAAAGCAACACTTGAGTTCTACAAATCTCAGCCGGTGGTTACATTTTCAAATGATCACTTCAGTCAGCTATTTTTAGAATGGAGGCTACTCATGTGGAACTTGGTGACCAATAGAGCTATTTTGCTTTTATTTTAGCGGCAAAACAGTTTGGGATTTTTATGAAAGTCATTTTTTCCCATATATTCTAAGCGCCGCTAGAAAATGGCTGACGGGCCGCAAGTGGCCCCCGTACCGCAGTTTGGACACCGCCGACATAGGCGGGAAAAACAACGCAAAGACGGCCTGGCGTGTCCCTTCACGTGCGCACGAAAAACACGAGTACCTCGGAGAATGGTGAACCAAAATAATCAGTCGATCGGTGTTGCATTTAAGCTCACATCTCCGCTGTAGGAAAGCGGCAGGAGACGCTACATACGGATGCGGGAGCGCACCAAAAGGGGGCGGGGCTTCGGCTAACACTGCGTTTGATGCCCGTGTGTGTGTGTGTGTGTGTGTGTGTGTGTGTGTGTCTGTGTCTAAAGGGGCAAACTATGTCCACGTGCAGCCGCAGCTCGGCTAACTGAAAACTTTTTCACGTCACCCGGAAGCATGTGGCATGTGGTTGTGCGTCACGCGCTGCTGGGAAGGATCCTAATCATCCGTGAGGTGGGGGGTGGGGGGCACTTAGGGGGTCTACCCTGGGTAGTGTGAATAGTGTGTGTGCATCCCATGTGAGACTTTGTACCGTGCAACACGTGAGGTAAAATGGAAAATGTTGAAAAAAAAGAGAACATCAACCTCTCAGTCATTTCATGATCACACGCTAATTTCTCGGCTAGCCGAGGAGCTAAAAAAAAAAAAATGTACCGGAACTATTTGAACGTCAAATAAATATGTGCAAGTGTACCAAAAGGAAATTTTACTTCCTGTTAGGGAGCAGGAAGCCATTCTAGGTCAAGTGAACAAGCGCATCCCAAAAAAATAGATTATACTGTATATATACACATTCTCTACAACAACGCTCTCCACAACGTAATAACTGTACGGTACCATAGCGAGGTGAGGCTGGATGGGTTAAAAAAAAAAAAAAAAAAAATGAAAGCATAAAAATCAAGATTGTATCAAGACTGCCTCCCTTTTGAACACCATATGAGGAAGTTGAACCGCCTGCTCACCGCGACGCGAGAGGGCAGCAAACACTGGCGCTTGACCAGAGACGCGAGTTTAAAAAAACAAAAGACAGTGACGATTTGCATATAAAACAAGAAAAATAAAACGTGAGACAGTTCATATGAATGAAAAATATGCAAGCCTTTCTCTGTCATCTCGTCTGTGTCTTCTGCATCCAGAACATCTCAGTCCAGTTTTTTTTTTTTTTGGGGGGGGGGGGGGGGGGGGCACCTTCTCCTGTGCCACTCCAGCTCAGTCTGTGAGGACACATAAACAGGTTAGCCAGGTCTTGGTGCGGTTTTGTTGCAGTACAAGTGTTTGAAAAGCAAAGTTCACAAGGTTTTTTTTTTTTTTTTTTTAAGCAAAGGGAATCTACTCTCTTTGACGCTCCCGGTTTCACTTTCTCAACTTTGGCAGGGACCCGTGCCCGGTGTGACCCCGCCCGGCGCAGCTGGGTTATTCCACCGAAAGTGCAGCTTTTGTACGACGACAATGCGAGCGGGGCGCCACAATGCCGTCGCTTTGACTGCTGGAATGCCGGCAAGCCCGCCAGCCGACCCGCGGAGACAGAGTTTCCTAAATCGCCATCAAACAAACGAGCCAATCGGAGCCTTGTTCTTGCTGCGGTCCCAAAGTCAAAGTTAATCCAATTCTAGTTCAACAGCAAGGATAATGACTATTAAACAACAAATTAAAGATGTCAACACCAACATTTTCTTGACATAAATATGTTGTACGTTATCAACTGAAAATGACATCACAGTTGCCAGATGGTTTGAGAGATCCTTCTAATGTCGAATGCCCCTTGAGAGCACTCCAAGTGGAAATGGAGGTCTTGTTACAAGCACGGCCGTAAACTCACATCAGCCTGGAAATAGACGTGTAAATATAGAAATCCGGCAGGCGCATAGGTGGCAACGCCAGAGCTTAAAGGCCAGCCTCGTACGACCCCACCACACCCCTTGCCTGACGCAAGTCACTCCACACATAAAAAAGAAAAATTCGGATGCAACATCGAAAGCAAAGCCCTTTGACCCCCGCTGTAAACAAAGCAGGTGTCTCGTCGTGCCGCAGGTGAGAGGAAGCGCATTCCAGAGAGTTGATGCCTTCCTCCCGTCGCCGCTGCGTTGCCTCGACACGCCGCCGCCGCGATGACATCAAAGCGGCGGCGGCGGCGGCTCACGCTGACGGCTGCTAAGCTGACTCGAGTCAGCTGGTGCTCAAACGATCCTGACTCATGTCCGCATGGCACGTTTGCTGAGGAAGTGAGCTAAACTTTCAGCCAATCAAAACCTCGCAAAGTCTCAACAACTTCCAAAATGTAAAAAAAAAAAAAAAACACTGGATATTTGACACCATTTTTTCCACTACGAGTATTCACCGATACCGCGAACCGATACCTGAGATGTAAAATTCCATTTGGTTTAACATAATGACAATAAAACTGAGCAAAGAACTTTCTGAACTTCTTCGACGTTTCAATCTGCTGCAATGTAGCACCAACTAGGAAGACTTACTAATCAGATTGTTATTTTAGCCTTAAGTATCTGTGGCCTGCATCGGCAACCTCTGGGAGTACCAGATACCTTCAAGTAAGCTTGGTATCAGCCTGATACCCGGTAACAATGCACGCACATGACAGGGCTAGCAGGTCAGGATGGCTTCAAAACATCAGCGGTTCTCTGATCTTGACAAAGCTACGTACTGTCAAGAGCCAAAATAGAGCTTTTACATGTGGAGGAACAGCGAGTTGATAAAACAAAACTAAAAATAGCACAGAACACAAAGGCTTATTTTTAGCCTGCGAAGAAAAAAAACATTCTATTCCCTCATTTCAAAATGTCTTTGTTTCATACAAAAGCAAATGTACTCACCCTTGGTCGTCGTGGAGACGCCTTCGGATTTGATTTCGGGACCAGCGCTGGCGCCGTTCTCTGGCACTGCGGCGATCTCGTTGACATCCGCGGACGCGTCCGTACGGCCCCCGTCATCTCTCACCTCCAGGGCGATGTAATTGAGGCCATTTTGGTATCCCACAGACACGTCGCTTGCGTACATTCCGCCGGTCGAGGTGGGAGAGGACGCCGAGGTGCCGGTTGCTGTGGCCGGGCCTGATGAGAAAAGCTGGTCCGGGTCTTGGCGACTTTCCACCGACATCCACACGCTGTCGAAGGATGGCAGGCCTGCGCATCCGGAGGCGTGGCCTTCGGATGCGTGTGACCCATATGAGGTCGCAGAGTCCGTCGGCATCGGGTGGCTTGCCGAGGATGAAGGCGTTGAAGTGGAGGAGGAGGTGGAGGAGAAGGTTTCCGAGCTGTGCCTCCTCCTGCCTTGAGGGTCGGCCCGGACGACCTTTGGTTCCGGGGGGTGCGCCGGTGTCCTTGCTGGGCTCCTTGCTGGGCTCCTTGCTGGGCTCCTTGCTGGGCTCCTTGCTGGGCTCCTTGGGGGCAAGGTGGGGGGTATGGGGGAGGCGGAGGAGGAGCCACCATGACTGTAGCATCCCTCCATCACACAGAGATGCTGCAGCATGTCTGTAGGGCTCGTTTGAGTCCTTTCACCCTTCTTGCTGTACGTCATTTTAGCGTAGTCATCGCCCGCTGACCTCCAGTGACCTCCGGCATGAACCCCGGGGGAGGCCAAAGCACCGGAATTACTAGCCAAGGGTCGGATATAGCTGGGAGGGTTCCAGGGGGCCACCAGGCTGGGTCTAGGTGACTGGCTCTTACCTAGACAGCCATCGCTGTCCTGATGGTCGTGACCCACTTCCATACTCATGTAGTCCTGACTGGTTTGGGGTAAGGGGGGGGTTCGTCGTCGGTCGCTGGAGGCCTGGGTGGGGGCTTCATCCTTGGTGGGAAAAGGGTAGGCAGGAGGCTGCTGTTGGCGGGGGTAATGATCACCAAAGTCGATGTTGATATACTCCCCAGGACTCGGAGGCCTATTGGTCGCGATCCCGGCCGTGGGGACCGAGGTGGAGGTAACTGCGGATGAGGCGGAGGCCTCGCTGACTCGCAGCGGACCGTGGGAACTCCTCCTGCCTAAAGGCAGGCGGTTGGGTCTCATGACATGCCCGTCAGCCACGGCGGCCGTGGTGTGGTGAGCTTCGTAAGGCGGGGGTGGGTGTGAGGGTGTGGAGGGGCAACCGCCGCCGCCAGCCCTCTTCTCGGGTGCGGATGAGGGAGTCGCGCCGACCGAGGAGTGGACTGGCTTGCCGCGGCAGGCCATCCGAACATAGTCGTCGCACTCCTTCTCGTCGCTCTTTCTGGTGGGGGCCTTGTAGGAGCGAGGGAGGGAGAAATAAGGGCTGAAAGACCTCCAGAGTTCGGCGCCATAGGACCCGCTGCTGCCATCCAGCCTCTGCCCCATAGTGCCGCCGCAGGACATGTCCATGTACGCCGCCGCGTTGGCGGGTCTCTCTGCTATGCTGTCACTGGTGCTTGCGCCGCTGTGGGGGGGGCTGAGGGAGGCCTGCACCGGGGAGGGAGAGCTGCCCCTGCATCCCGGGAGCATCATCATGTAGCCGTGAGCGTCGGTGGAGGATTGCGACTGGGGCTTTGCCGAGCGGGGACCCACATTTGGACTCTGAAACTGACGCGGTTGGGAAACGGGGTGAGAACCAGGATGCATGGGCATGTAGTCGGGAGGCGTGTCCCTCGGCGACGGAGCCACGCCGCACTGCATGGGCACGTAGCCGCTATCTTCCTTGGCGGAGGGCGGCGGCTGCGACGTCGAGGGCCGGCTCTGCTGGCTGCGCTCGGAACAGGAGCTGTCTGACGCGTCGGCCGATTCTTCTAAAGAAAAATTGGTTTGAGTCATTTTTTGATAAACGGCTACGCCGGGCCCAGCGCTTCTCCTCCTCCTTTGAGAAAAAAAGCGCTCGTCCTCTGTCGTCGACGTGCTCTCGTCTCGCGGTGTGTTGGCGCCGCTGCTGTTCCCGGAGCCGGCGCTGGTGCCAAACACCTCCCGGTTCCAGCCCACTGCCATGTAGTCACTCAAGCAGTTCTCCTCTCGGATCGGCGGGGTGTTGCCCAGGGAATCGGGGGTGTTGCTGCGCACCCGGAAGTACCTGAAGTCCCCGGGGCTGGATCCGTACTCGTCAGACGAGTTGAAGCCGCCGTCGGACGGAGAGCCGCATATTGATGCGCTGGATGGCCGCGTGAGGGTGTCTGAGACAGAACCGTGGCCGCTGCTGGAGGAGACGCTGACCGGGCTTGTGGTGAAAGGGTGGGAGACCGGAAGGGAGGCGGAGCGGGCGTGGTAAGTAGAGGCCGATGACCCGAGGACGGCCCGCACGTGGCGCCCGGCCCCGGCGCTCGTGCCGGCATTTCCCAGCACCGCGCCGGCGCTACCACCTAGGTCCGCCTCAGCGCGGCCAAGATGAAGACGCCCCGAGTTAAGGTGGACCAGGCTTCCTGTCGTGGAACGAAACAGTCGGTTCATGGTCCCCTCCCCTTCGCTGGATGTGCGGAAGCGGTAACCGCTAGCGCCGGAGCTCTTGCTAGACGGCGGCGTTCCCACCACCGACTCCATCCTGGAACGTCGAGGCAAGCCCGTCTGGCTCGGCGGCAGGTTGCTAAGGTGCCGGTGCGTGGTGACAAACGGCATGGGGTTGGAGCCCGATGACTGGCTCTTACTCCGAGGCCTGATCTCCACGTAGGCCTTCAGGGTCTTCATGGTGTTCAGAAGCGTCTCGTGCATTTTCTGGGCCACGACAGAGTCGTCCACCTGCATCCATATTTCCCCCGGCCCGATGGAGGAGAAGCGACCCACCTCGATGAAAAAGAAGCTTTCAGAGTTTCCGCAGCGCCTGATGTTCATCAGGTGCTGGTTCACGCAGGGGGTCTCAGAGTTCAACTTGATCAGGTGAAGGGTTTTGGACGAAAGGCATAAGCGATACAAGCCCGTGAGGTTTTTAGTTTGACCGAGTCCTTTGGGTTTGACATTCACATGCCACACCTCCTTGAAAACAGTGCCGGGGGTGACCGTACCATAGCCATCATCCAAATCGTCCGTAATCAAATGCCCCTTCCTGCCCTCGCTCATCAACTCGCTGATGGCCACGTACCAGTCCTCCTGGTCCTGCTCGTTCTCCGCCACAATAGCAAAGTACTCATCCTTGGTGTAAAGAGCAATGAGGTGTTTGTTTTTAGAGTCTGCTCTCTTGTTGACAGTGAAGCACTGGTAGAGGTAAATCACCCTCTTAGGTGAGGAAGGGCCCGCCGGTCCGGCTCCCCCGCGCAAGCTGCTCCGGAATTTCTTCTCATTGTCGTAGTACTCCAACCGGCTGGGCCCCAGGTGGCTGGAGGCGCGCAGCACGAAGAAGCGCTTATGTCCGTGCTTTTGCTTGCGCAGGTAGCCACACTTTCGAATGTCGTCCACTGCGTCCGGCGGGTTTGACACGCCGCCAGCCTCGTACCCAAGGCCGCCGCTGGTGGTGGTGCTGCTGGTGGTGGCAGTGGCGCCGTGCTCCACCGGGGACAACGATTTTCTGCCCGGGGTTTCGGCGACGTCCGCGGAGAGATGATGATGATGCGACGCCAGCTCGTAGTGATACGACTCAAGGTGGTGTTGGTAGGAGGGCGGCAACTGATGGGAACGACCGCCACCGCCTCCGCTGCTGCTGCTGTTAATTAACGGGGAAGGGGGTTCCCTGACCGAGGCGTCTACGGTTGCATCGGTAGATTTGGAGCCCACGTTCCTCTGCTGCGTCTCCAGCTTCAACTTCGCTGCCTTGCCTTCCGAGTAATTCGTGAAATTTGCCATTCGAAAAAGGAATCAAAGGTCACTTGACTTGCAAGCTAATCCAAGCGGACCACTACCCCATTCTTATGTCGGGAGACCAGCGCTCAAGTCCGGTTAGGCCAGCTAATGCACGGCACAGATTCCACTATTCGCCGAGCGGATGTTTTTTTTTTGTTTTTTTTTTTACTCCATAAAGTGTCCCTTGTAGCAGCAAACAACTATTGCACTCGGCCTCGTTTTAAGAAATAAAGCCTACCGTGTGCAGCATGGCCACGTTCAATGGTGTGTCTCCGGCTAGTTGTTAGCAACTCGCGCTCCTCCGCCTGCACACAAGTCTCCGGGCCACAGCACAAACAACACGTGATCACCTACGTCAGGAATAACAGACCAGCTCAAATTGCCTGAGGCGTTGTGTGATTGGTCAAATATTATGAGTGACACACGCTGACAGGCGTCTTGGCCAATTGTCAAAAGGACGATACGGCCTTGCGTCAATGGATCTGACCAATCACAGAAGGCAAGGTTTTTACTGGGGTTAAAAATAGGCGTCAATTTTTAGACTTATTTCGAATGTGATGGGAAAGTTGCCAGAGAGCTGCATCCAAACCGAACATCCAAAGTGGCCTGATAACTTATTTACATTTATCTTTTTATCCATCAATATAAAATTAGCCTCAACCAGCGTTGGGCAAAGACTCGTCAGAAATACGCATAGCTCCAATAAACCCCTCCAGCTTTTTATTTGATACTCTAAAATACATTTATAAAATATTATCTCAGCCTCCCTATGTCAAGTCCACTTTACCCCCGTGAGAGAAACAAAATCCTGGAGCCGTGTCTGGATTCAACTTTACGCATGATCATTAACTTGGGGTTGTCCCACGTACGACTGACCTCACTTAAGCCGTCTACCACCATCACATTACAATAAAATAAACCATAGCAGTTCAGACTAAATCTCAAACTATATATATTTTTTAAATAATAAGAAATGTAAAAATGTTTTGCTAGTCAAATTTGCTTTGATGAGGACAAAAAAATGTGGACGTTATTGTGGTAAGCAGGTTTGAAATCTGACTGAAGAAACAGTCACATCCGAGCCAGGGCAGATTGGATGGACAGTCTTAAATCTGGGAAAAAAATCTTAACACTGTACAATTGTGAATACAAGGCATCCGAGAGAAACACGTTGCTGCGTTGTCTCATAGTCCACCTGAGTAGCGTTTAACTTTTTTATATGCTGCGTCCATGGTGGATAATTAACTATTTGACACAGTAGGTAAGCCTGTTGAAACATCAGACGCATTTCAAAGGAAGATCTGTTTCGCTTATTCCTCCCACGAACTCCTTTGGTGAATGTCTTGGGAACAACTGCACTACCCACATCCAACGCTTACAAGTGTGAAATTTACAAGTAACGTCAACAATGTATGAAGTTAAAATTGCACTTCAACTGCTCTTATAAGTTAAATTTAACGGGAGTTAAATTGCCCCAAGGAGGCCTCCCGGTCAGGTGTCGCAAACACGTCCCTGGGCGCCCTCTGCTGGTGACAATGGTGTACTGCAATAAGTGCTATTGTACCGCGAACAAACGAATAGAGCCAACAAAGCTAAAACACACACAAAGAGATTCACAAAGGATCGCATGCTTGCCTTTGTTCACGTTTTTAATTCAGGGCAAGCACAGGAGCAACACCGTCACTGTTGTTGGTGCTTCAGTTTGGGATTTATTTCAATTTTGGTTTGAACTTTCGAGATTTAATGACCTGATAGTTAGTGGCCGATGGAAAATTTAAGCAGCAGAGTTGGTGTTTTCTTCTGAAGCTCTGCCTTCTTTCCACAATTAAAACCAAAACTAAAATAAATATGATGGAAATAATTTGATTAAAATTAACCAATCACCGTAAAATGAGGTGTGTCAAATGAAGTGGCCAATGAGCATTACAGCAGGATGGTGGAAGTTGAACTTTTGGATTAATTATTTCCTGACATTTACAATAAAAAATACATTTTTAATAGAACCACATGGGATTAAATTTTCAAGTATAATCAGCATCTAACCTAGAAATGTCATCTCTCATCCCTCAACATTCTCGTCACCATGATATTCTATAAAATGCCCGTCCCTTGAACCGAGCGGTGTCAATGTAACCCCCCCCCCGCCCCCAACCAGGTCCAAATAAAACCTTGCACGTGCAAATGTTCAAGAGCGCCATCTGCAGGAAGCACACACATATCGAGACGGAGGATCAGCAAAGATAATCCTCAACACGAACTAATCTACAAGTGAAGCAAACCGTTTAGTATCAGCCGCTAAAGACACTATCTTATCTGTACTTTTTTATTTATTTATTTTTTTAACATGAATTTCTGACGTGGCTTGTATTTTGTCAGATCAAAATGAACTTTTTGATTCAGTCCTTTTCCCCTTGCTTGTTCGCTAGAGGAAAGGCGATAATCTGCGTTCATCACTTGTTGACTGTGTCTGCAGATCCCCGCTTTGCTGAGTGGCTCTTCTTCTATTCATAGCAGCGGACAAGACCGCGTCTCCTCAACTCGGTTGACGCTAATCCCAATTTTGGCCTGAATGTTCACGGAGAAAACGTTTGACCCGGGAATCCAACCTGAGGTGCCACCACAGCCTGCGGACAAGCGCTCAGTGATGCTCCATCATGACGCTGCCGTCCTCGCACAGTTGTGTGACGACGCGGATGTGGGAGATCTTCCTCACCGCTTTGTACAACACCTGCTTCAGGTTTTTTGGCTCTTTGGCGACCACGCTGAAGAAGAGGAGGAACGACAATGCCATATAGTTAAATTAGCAAAGGCATTTTAAAATTTGTTTTAGAATTTTGTTATGGAGTCAAAAGTTGACAAAAAGATTTTTGACCTTGTAAAGGAGAAGAACTGAGTTTTGCCAGCAATCAAGAATTGCAAAATTGTGATTCCCTTATGAAAGTTTGCCCAACTCACTGGCGGAGCTACATGGGGGGCCGCGGGGGCACTGACCCCCAGGTGCTAGAGCTGATAATGGGAATTTTCCGATTTCACCCCATCCCCCTGTCATGAATGTTTATCCACATTTTCTAAACAATGTTTTGGGTTTATTAAAAATAAAATAAATAAATAAAGCATGGCTAGCCCATGATCCCCCCCCCCCCCCCCCAAGGAACAAATCCTAGCTCTGCCAGTGGCCCAACTATCTTTGTCCCCATTCCCGAGCAAGCCAGTAATGTTATACATTTTGCGAATGCATAACATTACCTCAGTTGTTCTTCTTTGCAAGTTGTTCCTGTCGCTGCTTCTCGGCTTGCCGCTTCTTGTGCTGGGCTATCTCGGCCATCTGCAGCCCGTGGGCCATTTGCCTGATGGGACGAAGCGAACAGCGTGAACACGGAACACGCGCGCTTGCACGCGAGCAGACCATTCTTACTTGGATTTGAGCTCTGGAGGTACAGGAAGAGGTTTGGTGAATCCGTCCCTCCCAACAAGCCAGTACGTCTCTTCCATTCCTTTCCCCTAAATGGAGAAGAAATAAGAAAACGGCACTCCATGAGGCGGGCGTGTCCCACCTTCACTTCCATCCGTCCCCTCAGCTCCAGCTTGTAGCCCAGGTTGAGCGCACGCAGAACTTTGACTGTGTCGTGGTGCACGTGGATCCTGTAGGCTGTAACAGGCCGAATAAATACCGAAGCAAAAGCGAGGTATGGATAAGAAAATGTGGGGCCGTGAAACTTACGCATGCCGGTGGATTCCATGCGAGAGGCGGTGTTCACCGTGTCTCCGAATAAACAGTAGCGCGGCATCGTGAGACCGACCACTCCTGCTACGCAGGGACCTGCAAAACACACAGTGTCGTCATGACAACGTTAAGATAAGCCCCAACAAAGCAGCATAAGAAATAAATAATGACATTACGAATAAATTTTTTTTTGTTCATCCACCTGTGTGCAGTCCAATGCGGATCCTGACGGGAACGTCGGGCATGTGCCTCATCTTGAAGGTTCCCACTGCGCTCAGGATGTCGAGGGACATGTTAGCAATCTCCGCCACGTGCCGGTTACCGTTAGGAACGGGCACGCCCGACGCCACCATGTAGGCGTCGCCAATCGTCTCCACCTGCGTGGAGGGTGCGTGAGAAGATCCTAGATGTTTTGGTTGACGGGGGTGGGGGCACCTTGTAAACGTCGTGGTTGCCGATGATGGCGTCAAAAAGCGTGTAGAGGCTGTTGAGCAGGTGGACCACCTCGATTGGCTGGCTGTTGGCCGAGATGGTGGTGAAGCCCACGATGTCGCTGAAGTAGAGAGACACGCTGTCGAAATACTCGGGCACCACCGTCCCGCCGATCTTCAGAGCTTCTGCCACGGATCTGCGGAACGACGCAGAACCGCAATTGACAACATCAGGTTCGTCCGAATGTGTGCCGTGGTCGACGTTACGCCTCACGGAGGCAGCATCTGCGTCAGGAGCTTCTCCGTCTTCTGCTTCTCGATCTCCAGCTCCTCGGTCCGCTCTCGGATCAGCTCCTCCAGGTTGGACGAGTACTGCTCCAGCATTCGCAGCATGGAGTCGATGATATTGGTCTTCTTGCCCTTGTTGATGTCCTTGAACTTCAAGAGGCGTGACATCACATGAACCAGCGGCGCATTTGGTACTCAGCTAATCAATACATTAATATTGGTCATTCTACACAGAGGACAAAAAATGAATGACTACAAAATTAAGAAAACACACTGTTGGTAAGAAATGACGACAAATTGATGGAACAAATGTTGTCGTTTAAGTTGTAAAGGCTGACGGTAGAGCTTACCTTGTCAAATATCTCCTCAAACGTGGGTCTCTTCTCCGCCTGTTCATTCCAGCATTGCTTCATCAGTTGGATGCACTCTAACGGAGCGCAGTCCAAACTAACTAGCGGGCGACACAGAGGCGGCGGCTTGCGCAACTTCGCGATCACATCTAAAACAAAAGGAGAAAGCAAAATGGGTGCCCGGGCGCCAGGTCGTATTGTAGGAGCTGTTTTTGGCTGTCCCACCTGCGGCCGACAGATCCAGCATGCAAAACGGAGGCCCTCGGATAACCACCTCCTGGGTGATGATGGCGAAGCTGTACACGTCGCCGGCCATCGTCCCGTGGAGGCCCGGCTGAGGGCCTCGGAGCAGTTCCGGGGCCGTCCACAGCAACTCTACCGAGCACGGCCGTTAGGTTTTGAAGAATTTGTGAGGACGGCGTTGTGCGGTTTCTCACCATCTGCAGGTGGTTCCACGTACGGGAACCTCTGAGCCTCCAGAACCTCATTGTAGCCGTAGTCTGTGATCTTCAGCACAAAGCGTCCGTCCACCACGCAGTTGCGAGACTTCAGATGGGAGTGAGACACGCCGCAGTGGTGGAGGTACTTCATACCCTAGGAGAGGGAATCAAAATGCAGAAGTTCAATGGTGGTAGACTTACAAAATGTGGTCTTTCTGAGTCACCGTAGTGGCCAAACTTTAAAACGTACACGTGCTTCTGAACTTAGTTAAATGAACCTTGATTAAATCCAGGAGCAGCGAGGACTTGAACATCCAGTCCAGCTTGACGTCGTCATTCAGGAGCAAATCTTCCAGGCTTCCTCTGGAGCAGAACTCCGTCACGATGGCAAACACGCCGCAGTCGAGGAAGAAGCCCAGGAAAAGGTTGATGTTCTCGTGTCGCATGTCCTTCATCTGCGAGCGGATAGCGACGGCTCTTACAGTGTGATGCCAAAGTCGCGTTGTTTGATGATGGGGTGTCCTACCAGCTCAAACAAGTCGCTCGTTTTGGGGTTGATGCTGCTAAACGAGCCGTAGGGAAGTCTCTTGAGCCACGCCCAGTCCCCCTAGTGGGCACGTTCATTAATTACAGTCATGCCCCGAGAGTCAGACACCTTCATTACCTCACAGACTGTCGGAAATTATGAAACGACGACAATTCGCATAATATTAAGTGTTTAACTTTTTTTTTTTTTTTTTTAAATTAAGCCGAGTGAATAACACTTACCTCAAAAATGACAACATTGGAGTTCTCGTACGTGGCGGGTGATTGGACGGAGGACGTGACGCTGCATTCCGACACGCTCTTGGCGCAGCTGGCTCGGCTGTCCTCCACGTTAAGCTTCTGGAAAATGACTCCTTTCACTTTTCTTATTATAGAACATATTAATTATACCATTTTGAATGAGGGGCATTTGTATTGTAGAAACATGGAATCACTGGCCCACCACCACAAAAAAATTCTAGCTCCGCCTGTGGATGCAATAGTATCATCATAAAATAGGAAACACTGCTCAGAACAATATTTGATTCACAAAATGAAACACTGATCGACTGTATATACCCCGAATAAAAATAAAAAGACAAGACCTTGTTGCTAAGTGAGGGGTTGATAAAAGTAACATCCGCTTGAGTCAGCAGGATTTTGTTCGGACCCCTGAGCAGGCGAATCTGGTTGATGCGTCGCCTAGGCAACAAGAGGCAAGGAAAAACGACGTCTTTATTATCTTGTTTGCAAACAAAGCCCAACCCAGTGCCAGACTTACCGGACAAAGTAAATCAGCACGGCGGCTAGCACACAGGCGGCGACGGCTCCTAGCGCAATGCTAAAGGTGGAAAAAAGATCCACACCTGAAATGAAAAGACACCAGTATCAGTCCCAATCTTTGACACGCCAGAGCTTCAAGGGACTCACCCCCTGAGCAGATGACCCCTGGGGTGAACCAGCACCGGAGGTCCCGTTCGGGTCCCGAGCCGCGAGGAAAGTGGATGTCTCGACCCAGGAAGTTCACCGAGTCGGCCTCCATGTCGAGTCTATGGTGACAGGGAAACACGTCTTTAATTCGGTGGTAGGAAGTAGTTTCCAAATCAAGACTCGTCAACAACCTGTGTGTCGGCGTCAGCTCAAAGGTGAGTCCGTCTGTGTCCAGCACGATGTAGTCCAATAACACGTTTCCGGAAGAATCCGATTTCACGGGATGACTGAAGCCCTACGATAGTATTTAGGCAGCGGCTTTTGAAGTGCCAAACGGAAAAACATTTGCGTTAGGCGAGCGTACCTCAAAATTGTGGTTCCGCACATGCTGCGCGATATTCCCACCGGACATCCACTCCTTGGAGAGGACAACACGCTGCACGGCGTGAGCGACGAGAACCACCGAGTTGTAGATAGTCCCGAAAAGAGGAGACACCTGCAAACACCGACTGATCAGAATCTTCTTCTTGTGCTCATCTGCAAATATCGAAACGTGTCATCACCTGCTGGGGTTTGATCGTCCTCGCCAGCTCGCCCTTCTCCACGGCCTCCTCGTAAGCCTCCGTAAACGACACCCGGGGCGAGTCGACCGTGACGGTGAGCATGGCGTCGTAGGCCCGCAGCAGTTTGCGATTGCTCCTCAACGCTGGGTAGCTCACATTCCGGAAGGGCAGGCTGTAGAGGAGCGTGTCGTAGGGCACCAGCACCAGGGAGCCGTCAATCATCCGCATGTCGTAGGCCGTCTCCAAAAGAGGCTTCTGAAGCTCGCCGCCGATCAATGCTGAGTGCATGCATAGGATCACAACTAAGGGACAGCAAATAAGATTAGAGGTAAAGTTCTCTGGAGGATAATAAATAAAATTTTAAAAAAAGATCCACCTCGTATTTCCCTCATTTTCCGAACTTTAGCCAGAGTCCTCCTGATGCCGTGTGGTGTGTTCTCCATAACGCTGACCAGTCTGACGGGCATAGCGTGGGCCCGGAGGGATTCCGCGACCTACAACGCACACGCACGTTGTGAACATGACACGTGTAGCTCAAAATGTGATTTGAGTCACCATTTTTAATTCCAACCTTTCTCGCCGTCTCCACCCAGATGTCATCCGAGGCAGAGATGATTCCAACGTGAGCCCATCTGAAGTATCTCATGATCCGTAAAAGCACCCAGGTGGGCCTGGGCATGGAGCGGGCGAAGGTCGGATGGCTCGAGACGCGATCCAACTCGTAGCCGACACAGCTCCATGAAAACAAAGCCTGAAGGAGGAATTAATTGAATTATAAGCAAAACACCGAATGATAAAAGTAGACTTCCAATCATGACCGAATCTTTGCTACACTGTAACAACGGCATGTGCTGTTACCCACCTTGGCCACCTGGGGGCAGTATAAAAGAGCTCTTCTCAGAGGATAAAGAATACCTGACTTTTGAGTCATGTTGGATTGAACTTCTAAATGTTATTAAAGTTATTTCTAAGTTACTTCTAAGTTACTTTAGTGATTATATGCGATTTTGTCGACTCACTTTGTTCCAACCTTTGCTCAGCATCGAGGCAGCATCGCAGTAACCCGGGTTCGCCGGTCCCACGTAAGCCGAGGCTTTGGTATGGAAAGTCACAAACTTCTCCAGACCTCTTGAGGTCTCACACGGCTCCTGCGGGACGACATTAAGTCGTTCAACAAGACATTTCTCACTCCCCGAGTTATTGGGAGCAAAGCAAGCAGGTGCTTACATGCAGCACGGTGTAGTCAAAAGTGGCAGCGTAGGACAGCGAGGGGTCTTTGTTGATGCGGTTGACAGCCAGCTGTGCCGCCACATCAGGGAGGGCCTTGGCGAAGAATGGGTCACATTCCCAGGGGCCGACCACCCCGACACGAAATAAGCCACCTAAGCCCGGCCAGGGCAGCGTGAATAGGCAGGCCAGGAGCAGCGGGAGGATCCTAGCGGGAGGACCTCGGTGAGGTGATGAGGTGTTGTCCCGTGCCTGCTTCCATGTTGCTTGAGAGAGCAGACTGCGTCCTTGCATGGTGACGGTGATGGAATGTTCACACTGGCACAATCAGATAAAGATGGATTAACTGACCACTTCATAACTGCTCTAAATATAATCCTTTATTTTGGGAGTTTTTTTTTTTTAACATTACATTAACCCATGATTTTTTTTAGAGTATCAAGTGTGCTGGAATATGACAGATTTTTTTTCATCATAACAGTCGAGCAAGTTTCCTACCAGAGATTAGACAGACGTTCAACTTGGCAACAATTCCGCCGGAGCAACACGTTCTGTTGATGTCGTCTTGGGGCATTTTCATGCACGTCCTCGAGCGTTCCCCAAACACTCAGCAGAGTTCCTGCAAGGGAAAAAAAAGTGTCTGCATGGTGGTCAAGTTCCCTGGTTGTGCGAGGTGACCTACCCGACAGATTAGATGCAATCCAATCATGACCCCTGCAGCATTAAGATGCATTGAACAACAGCGACGACAATTTAGTCAACACATTTGCCCAATCAAATGGGACTAATTAAAAATAAATTAAAAAATATATAAAAATAAATGAACTATTCATTATACTGAGGAATTGTTCACTCACTTCACCACAGGGTGGTGGTAACGCTCACGTGTTTGCAACCTCATAGTCGTTGCTCGGCTTTCCACCGTCGGTATCCATAGCAACCATTTTCATAATGCCGGGGAACGAGTTTAAAAGACTGTCAGGAAATAATTGTTCGCTCATCTCACCACAATGGGGTAGTAACGCTCACATGTTTTTTACCATAGACCACGCGAGGCTTTGCACCCTCCGTATCCATAGCAACCACTAATGTCAGGGAAAGAGTTCAAAATGCCAACTAGCAGGTTTATTTCGATTGCATATTTTCAAACTGCCCAGTGACGTCATTGTTCTTGTTCTTGTAGAGCCTGTCCTCCACTTTTAAGTACTTGTCATATTTCTCCTTTCCCTCGCTGGGGTAGATCCTCTTGAAGCCTCCTAGGTGGTCGTCTTCGTAGCTCTCCATCTCTTCCACCATGGTCGCCCGTCGCTGCTGCTCGTTCTCCAACCTGGAAGGGACAGAAAGTTTCACGTCTGCTTGAAGAACCAAAACAAAACAAGGGTGACTACCTCTCCTCAATGCGCGCGTTCTGTTTCACGCGCTCCTCCAGCTTGCGCTTCTCTTCCTTGATCATCCGGCATCGGTCGAAGGGAGCCAAGTTGATAAGCACCATCGTGTCGTAAAGCAAGGCGTCCTTGACGTCGCGGTCTAACTGGAGCAGGGTGGAAAGATCTGGAGAGTGATTCACCTGAGAATTAATAAACAGAAACATCTGTCTTCAACATGGGTTCCTTTTCAGATAAAGGAGCTGAAGGAACAAAAAGGTCCGAACAAAGTACGGTGGTACCTTGACTTTCACGAGGAAGGCCTTAAAATCATCCAATGGGTTTGACATCGATTACAAATAGTGGAGCCGCAGATTCAAAGGCATATTCTTTATCCTCTCCAAACAACTATAAGAACTATGTTCTTGCCACACTTGTTTTGGCTGTAAATGTCTTCTTTCTGGGCTAACGTTGAAAAAAAAGTGTTGGGAGGACTGAGCACCTCCATATAGAATACATATCTGTATTACACTGCCCCCAAGTGGCCAAGGCGCATACAAGAAATCATCCTGGGGCCGTCAATTTCATTTTTTGGTTGTATTTTTGTGTAATGGGCTTTGGGGTGGAAGTTTTCTTTTAAAATTATGGATATTTCCATTTATTTCAAGAAGGAAAGACAATTTAAAACACGTTACGAATTTAACTCGTATCTCAAGGCACCACTGCAGTGTAAAAAAAAAAAAGTTGGAGATAGCATAGTAGACAAAAATAAAATGCGCCAACCTCAAGCACCCACGGCCTGTAGTGCTCGTCCAGAAGCACGTCAAAGCCGAGGATCTGGAAACAGGCGCTGCCCACCACGTGTTTGGAGAAGAGCGTGATGTAACCGTGCTGGATGCGAGAGTGAGCCAAAACCAGCGTCTTCACGATGCCGTCCTCGATGTTGCTCCAGATCTTCTCCGTGTTCCTGTAGGTGGACCGCAGCTGCTTCTTCAGTGTCGACAGTTTCCTAAAAGAAGTGTCATATATGGCAAAAAATAAAATAAAATTAGGATATTAGGCTTTGGGGTGAAATTTCAGGAAGAAATGAAAATCTCTTGCTTAATTGACCAATTTTTGAAGTAAATATAATAATAAAACAACATTTTTGCTCACTTCATGTGTACAAGTTATGAATTATAGGCAGAACGTTTTTACAATACTTAATTAGTATTAAATTTTACAATAAACAATGGGTAATTTTTTTTTGCCCATAATAAAAAGTGGATTTTAACTTTATTTATTATGATTTTTAAGTTTATCTTTGTATTGTTGTAATGTATTAAAAAAAATAGCAAAAATCATCAGATATTTTTGTTTGCTGACTTTTTTTTTTATACCAGCCGAATACTCAGTCGGGCTCTACATGTACCTTCCTTATGAGCGTACCTTTTGCTACCCGTCTTCTCATCATCGATGAAAGTCTCGCTGTCCTTGTTGATGGTAAAGTTGGTGAGATGCATGTACTTGTTATTCTGCCAAGCAGACCCCAACATGAGAGCTCGCGTTGCCCCACGTCATCAGCTGAGGTCGTCGGGCGCGTACGCTCACCACGTTTTCGTCGGTTGGCTCTTCATACTTGATGGTGCAGAAGCGGGCCAGGCCCTCATTGTACATGTAGATCCTCCACGGGTAGCACGAGGTCACCAGCACGTAGATGCGCATGTCGAACTTGAAGCCGTCGATAAGCAGAGGCTGGCGGGGAGCAAAGGGAGCCATTCGCGTGTCTTCCGACCGGCGTTTTTTGCAGGAGACTCACCTTGTCGATGTATTCCTGACAAATCATATCCTGTTCCGGCTGGATCTTCTCCCACGACGTAAAGATGGAGATACCTTTGCCCTGGCTGCCCGCATTGGGTTTGCAAATGTAACATTTGTCTTTGTCCCTGGCGTAGGCTTTGAAGAGGCCGTACCTGCAAAGGACAAAAGGGAGGGGGTCGCGTTAGCGCATGCAACACGCCAGTCAACATGACACGGAGAAGCAAGCAAAACACACTCGATGGGAAAGGTCCACGTTCGAGGAAAAATGTTGTAGTCTTTGGGGAAAAACTTGAGCATGTGCTTCCAGTTAGTTGCTAACGAATTTTTGTGGCAAATTTCAGTCATAGAGGGCAAATGGTTGATTTTCTGCAACAAAAGAAACAAAAAATATTGGCATGAAAAGAAAGGACTGCAAATATGGCATTTAAGAACAGGAATGAGTACCTGGTATGGTTTCATTTCCTTAAATTTGTCCTCACAAGGACGGGTATCGCTCCAAAACAGGGTCCAGTCTTCACCTACCTTCGCCTCTTTAATGCCTAACTTGTCAGCAGCCCGACGCACTAACACAAAAAATAGGCAGCGGCTTTTAATTTTGCTCACATATGTGTGATATTTTGTTGTTACCTACCACTGTCATAGCGGCAATTGGTGAGATTAATACCCTGACAACTACAAGAGGAGAAAGTCAATTAGAAGGACTACAATCAATCATTATGGGCGAAATAAATCATATTGCGTGTACCTGCAAAGTGGAACATCGTCGTCATCATCGTCTGTGAAAGGGCAGCTGTCCCAAAAAAACATTCTAAATGAAATTACAAATGTTTACATTTAAAACAAATATGCTTTAGGGCAAGCACGTCGGACAAATTCAATTCATATTAATGGTAATATATTATTTAAAATAAAAACTATAGACAGAAAGAGAGTTATGGGGCAAAGATAAGTAGATAATCAATTATTATTAATGTTTATCTTTTGATTTTTTTTTTTTTTGTCTCACCTTGTTTAGTAGCATCTGCGTGTGATAAAGGTTTTTATCCCCACGCTTTACTTTGGACAAATCGGGAAAAGCCATAGCGATCTGAAGTATTTTGGCAACATTGCTGGGACACGTGACGTGACGTCACCTCCCTCACCTTTGTCATACGAGCGGGACTCTGTAAAAAAGAGTTGGACTCCGTTTAAATGAATGCCACGCGTTGCTTGTTGTTCGTTCAAATCCTGGCTAAAATTTTCAGCCCAGTCTCGTCAGCTCGTCACGCCGAAAATCTTAATTATTCCTAATTATTTACAATTAACTAAACTGCTTTTCCAAAACAAGCAGGGGATCATGAGTATTCTAACACACGCTGTAAGAACCAACTATATTACACGAATATCTAAAATGTTGTTTTTGAATAGGTATCACTAAAAACTATAATTTAACAGGTTAAAACGTCGCCTTTCCTTTCGACAGGTAGAATTAAAAATTTTGGAAACCATCTTGGAAAACGAGTTATTTTGCTTCCGGGTTGAAAAACAACAACTTCCGGGATGACGTTTCTTGCTCAAATGATTAGTCTAATCATTAGACCGTTAAACCATTGAGATTGGAATTAATTGCTAGTTGGCGCCACGCAGGGAATTAAAACAACACATTTATGTGGCTTGTTATTTTAAATTTTTTTTTTTTTAGTAATCAAAATGATTTTATTTTTTTCATGTTTTCAAAAAATTAATTAATAGCAGCCACAGCTACAGAGATTTCCACTCCCAAAGGTTAGTCAATAATAATAATAATAATAATAGTTAATAATGAATAATAATTAATAATAATAACTCAAGAATAGACCATGTTGCATATGAATAAGCAGAAGGAGCCTGGATGAGGCAAGAGACGCGTGCTGGATGGCTGCAGTTGAGCCCGCAGAGGTGCAGTGATTCATGATGTCACATGCTGAGGACTGGGGTGACTCATCCACCAACATCCTCCCTCACGCTGCCGCTGCAGAGCAACACATTCAACATTCGTGCACACGTGATTGCAGCAGCCGCGCGCACACACAAAATCTGCATTCACATCACACGCAAACTCATGTTGATGCCTGAGGGGAGGGGGGAGTAAATGGACACACACTGTCCACAATGAAGCTTCTCTTGCTTAAAAAAGCAGTCGACTTTATTGGTTTCTTTGTGTGTAGCAAAAGTAGTCATTGACATGCGCATACTTGCATATCCAGCAAACGCATGTTTATTGGACAATTTGAACAAGATACATCTAAAGAGGTCTTGTACAGGCAACAACAGTACATCACTCAAACAAGGATCATCTCAAGGTACGACAACATTGCTTCTGTCATCTTGAAGACATTTTTTTTTTTAAATTCTTTTTCATTGTTGCGTTGGAATCTCGTAAGAGAAGACATTTTAGATGCAATTATACCTAAACGTGCACACTTCTTTACACGCAGATGCCATCTTGATCTCATACAAATATCAGTTTGGTACAAATTACAAAACTTGTTTTCATGAGAGCGGTTGGGATGAATTTGTTGAGATTGTCGATGCCGTGATTTGGGAATATTATGGCCACATGGCAAATTTATTTTCTTCTCCCCTTAGCAACAAATAATAGTCACAAAATGTCCAAAAAGCAACATGGCCATTTCCCCTTCTCGCCTGTGAAGACACTTCTTAGTCCTGAAGCAGCTTTTTGGAATCATTCCGTGTGTGTTTACATTCCCCAAGTGGAGCTCATGGATCATACAAAAAAAAAAAAAGATGAGCAAAATGAATGAATAAATGCTAACAATGTCACAGTGACCTGTAAGGCAGCGTATATGTTATCAATATGTAAACAACTTCAACTGACAAATGTAGAATAGTGATTGCGCAACCTGGTTTAAACATTACCAAATGGAATTCAATTTAATTTTTCGTGCGGGAGGGAAAGTTGCTTCTTTGCAGGAACATATTACTTTTCACCACAACCTGGTAACCTATTTTTTGGTCTCTTCACTTATCATGCGTATGGGTAGTTTATTGGATCGAAATCTTGACCCAACATGCTGGGTCAAATCCTTACCCCATTCCGCTGGGTCTTATTGCAATTTTTTGTTTTTGTCCAGCAATGTGACTCCGAGCCACTGGCGGAGCTAGGAATTCTTTCAAGAGAGGGGGGGGGGGGGGGCAGGGGGCGGCCCAAAGATATCTCAGGGGTCTGCAAAACATATATTTTTGACAAACCCCCAAAATGGGGAAATGTTGAAAGAAAATATCAGGAAAAAAACGATCCAAAAGTCGATTATACACCTGGGGTGTCCAAGAATATTTCGAGGGCAGTGCCCCCCCACACACACACACACTTAAGTGCTCCCAGCAGATCTTGGCAGTAAAAGAAAAGGAATGGCATGTAGACTTTGGCACTATAGCAACAAGGTAATTGAAGTTGTGCAAAGGGATGAGTCACCAGAGTCATTACAGTGCTGCCTCGCTGCCCCCGCCATCAAATACTGTACGTCCTTTTCGCAAATGTCGTTTTTGCTCTTTTGTTTGAAAGGCCAACCGCATACACAGTATGTGAAATTGAACGTGCACAAATAATAAAAACAACACAGTGACGCTTCAGTCATTCCTGTGTATTCTTCTGGCCATGTGGTGAGATTGATTGACCGTCCTTTGATTGTTCGAATGTTTTGGGAGTTCAGAAGCGGGCCGATTAAAGCCCTTCCGGAATGGATCGGATGATGACAAAAATAGAAACACTCCTCGGCACCGGATCCGTTCTCTTCCTTAAGCCCCGCCTTCCCGGGCTGGCTCGCCACTTTCAGTCTTGCACCCGAGGCCTCTTCATGAGTAGCTGCTCAATGTATTTCTCCAGTTGTCCCTTACTGTCGGACAAGTATCCCTTTGGGGGCGACTGGTAAAACGGATCTTGTGGCGGAGGGAATCTGGGAGCGGCCAGTGGCCTCGAGGGGAGGCGGTATCTGGGGTAGAAGGGCTTGCGCTGCAGGGCGGCAGGGGGCTTCCTGAAGCGGGGCTGCACCCAGTTGAGGTAGCGCTGCTTGGGCTGGAACGGGGACCGCTGGAGGAAGGTGTTTAAGGCCAGAGCGCGGTTGGGTACGTAGTATCGGTACGTGGGGCGAGGAGGAGGGAAGTAGACCGGGTAGAAGGAGGGCCGGGTGTACGGGTAGCGCGTCCAACTCCATTGGCTTTGCTTCACCGGTTTCAGAGCTTTGGGCCACATATAAGGTTTGGATACCGGAGTGCTCCAGAATTCCTTGGATTTCGTTGGCGATTGCTCTTGAAACCAGTTTTTTAGGAGATGGCGCGATGGAGACGGTTGCTTGGAGAGGGGAAAGGTCATCGGACGGCTTTCGGAGTCCGGAAATGAGGACACGGGGATTTGCGGGTTCACGTCTTTTTTCTTCTTCTTCTCCACGTCGCTGATGATGTCCACCACGTCGTCGGCGGGCAGGTGGAGCTTGCTGGAGATCTCGATCAGCTTGTCGATGGTCTGGGGGTCGATGTCGTCCTCCTCCTGCTCTTCTTCGGACCTCTTGTCTTCGGCGGCGTTGGGGGAAGACGAGGCGTACTTCCTGCCGCCGCCGTTCTGCTTGACCATGTAGCGCAGCAACATGTCCGAGGCGATGTCTGCTAGCTTTTCCTCCTCCATTTTGGCTCGCTGCACCTCGGCGGCTTGCCTCCTCATCTCCTCTTGCTCGGCTTTGGCCCGGGCCTCCTCTTCTTGGGGACTCAACGTCTCCTCCTCCTCCTCCTCGTCCTCTTCGGGCGGAGGCGTGTCTTTGAAGTCATCCATGAAGTTGCCTCTGAATGATGGAACATTCAAGTTCTGCTGGGTCTCCTCTTGCCATTTCAGTTTCTTCTTGGACAGCGCCACATTGTTGCCTTTGTTGAATGGGATGATGTCATTGTAGCTGCTGTAGCCGCGACTTTCCCTCTGGTTTGGCTCCCCCGCTCTCTTTGCGGCCGTATCCAAACGTGGAAATTCTTTCATCATGGTCTCCAGATTCTTAAGCTCCTCCGGGTTGAGCTGCTCTTCCTCGGCGCCTTGCTCGGCCGGCGGTTGCTTCCGGGCCGGGACCGTCTGGCTCGTGGTGCGACTGCTCACCCGTTCCGTCATCCTCTCCTCCTCTTCCTCGGCTTTTTTCTTCTCCTCCCTCG
Source organism: Syngnathus typhle (assembly GCF_033458585.1). Classification (NCBI taxonomy): domain Eukaryota; kingdom Metazoa; phylum Chordata; class Actinopteri; order Syngnathiformes; family Syngnathidae; genus Syngnathus; species Syngnathus typhle. The sequence continues at coordinate 26,080,225 of NC_083738.1, read as the reverse complement.
CTTGTGAGGCCATCAGCAGCTCCAGCTTGAGTCTACCATCTCTATCCCGCTCTTCTCCTTCGGGTTGGTCTCCCGCCACGGGGTCTTCCTCCCTCCTGCTCTCCGCCCGGGTGTGATTGAGCGCCCCCAGCAAAAGCGCCGCGAGTGTTTTGGGATCCATGTCGTCAAAGAGGTCATCTCCTTGCGCCTCCCTCTCTGCGATTCGATCCTCATCCCCGTCGCTCTGCCCATCTCTCGACGGCGCCATCTCGGTAGGGATGACACGTTGGGTGTCGGGGGTCGCGGTGGGGACAGCCGAGGAGGCCCACGCAAAGACAACCAAGAGGAGAAGGACACTTGGGGTGTTGCGGGAACCCATCATGGCCTCTGGTGAGCAGGATGAAGAAATTCCTGGAGAAAATTGAAACATATTTCAGCTACTATAAATCACATCAAACAAATCCCTAAATCAAATTTTAGTGTGAAATCCATATGGAGATAACCTTAATCTTCTTTTTTTTTTTGTCCAATCAGATGCCACCTTCCGTGTGTTTCCATGTCAACGTAATCTACCCACAGCCTTTAGATTCGCTAACATAACTCCGACTATACTAGCAATTAGACTTTTTTTTTTTTTAATTGGATCATCCGTACAGAGCCAGAGCGCTGGCCGTGGATGACATCATCATGGTGTTCTAATTGGTTTCAGAATTAAGAAGTGGACTAAGTTCACAGTCACAGCAAAGTGCTGCAGTCCCGCCGCTCGCCTGCTCTGGCAGCCTGTCAACAGACGGGGGGCCATAGCCCTGCTCCGATTGGCCTTGAGGAGCGTTGACAGTGGCCACTTCATTAGGGACGCCTGCCCAATTCTAAAGCGACACTCCAGCAAGACGATAACAAACATGTTACATTATACTAAAAATCAATGATGCATGCCCTGCCAATCAAACCTGATACGGCCATTGCGGGTGAAAAGCAAAAAAATGAAAAAAAAAATACATAAAAATGCATTCATTAAAAAAAATATATATATATATATATAGTTATTGTTTTAGCTATGATTTTTTTATTAGGATGTATTTATTTGCTTTGGCTGGGGGTGCAGTCCTACCTTTTGAGTGGGGTTATTTTTGATGAGGGGTGGGGGGGGGGGGAGTCATGGTGATAATAGCTTGGCTGTGACGAGAACAGTGATGAAGGTGCTGATGATGATGACAACACCGAATCCATGCATCGTGAACAATCCCGCTTTAAAATCACATTAGTGGACAAAATAAGAGTCATGTTGGAATTGGATATGAACAGTTTCTCATTCAACTTATTTTCATTATTGTCAGCTTTTTGTAAGATGGTGAAATTGCATTTTGTATTATTAGAAGTTGAGACTCACTTGAGGTGGGAGCACTGTGAGGGGATTCCAGCCTCCGCTCCTTAGGACGTCACAGTCTTGTTGTCACGCTTCACAGCACACTTCCCCGTGGGTGTGCGTTTCTCCTTCTCCTTCTCTTCTCCTTGTCCTCCTTTTGAGTCGCTCTTCTGTTTTCTTTTTTTGTTTTTCTTCTTAGGATTTCCTAACGTCCTTTTCTGTTTTTGTTTTTCTTCTTAGGATTTCCTAACGTCCGCTCCACTTGCTTGGATTCCAAAGCCGGGATTCCTCGTCTCCCTCGTCTTGTTTTCAGCACCGCGGACAGCGTCAGTGCCTCTTATAGAGGACCACCCGGGACACGTGACACATGCGTCAAGCGCCCCCATTGACGTCACCAGTCCGGGTTCCATTCATAAGGAATTTCTGCACCGCCTTGGTTAACCCCGCCCCCACCTCCCTCCTCCCATCAGATCAATGAGCTGCAATGCTCAATGAATTTGCAGTGAAAGCACAATCATGAAAAATGTATACACACACACATCTCCTATGTTTTATTTTTAATAATAATTTTCAGATAACCATGGCTGGTAAAAATTCTTTTTATGAAAGACTACTGGACAGTCGTATGCACCTTTTACAAATTTGCATTGATTCGTCCATAATGGTTTGTATACAAACAATTTAGGGACATTTGTATTTAACTTGAGTGTGGAAGAAATGACCTGGCTGCCATGGTTATCCGAAAATTAAAAAAATAAAACAGCACACAAATACACAAGGCACCAACAAACCGCAAGGCAATATAAATAAAACCAGTCTAAAAAAACCAAACAAAAAACATGTAAACATCAGACTAAAAACCGCCAAAATTAGCTTGAAATCTTTTATTTAACCGTTATAAAATTGCTTTCACACACCTGTTAAAACATCCAACAGATCCAAGAAGTTCATTTTCTCTCCAAACAACTCTTGTTTGATTCCAATGTCTTGCAGGGCTTTGTTTCAAATACAACAATTAGAACATTAGATTCCTTTAAAAAACAAAAAAAAACATTCACATAACATGAGCTGAGCCATCTCAAGTTGAAGTTAGGTATTGAATCAAGTCAAGAACTGAAGTTCTTCCAAACAGGCACACGCACAAATAAAGCTGTCGACCAACATGCATACGTTGACAAAGTATTTTTCATCAAGGCCAAAAAAAAAAAAAAAAACCCACAAGCCAGCACCCCAAATGAAAACCCTCCTTACAGTAGAATAATTATTATCCCTCTGGCTTGGAAAAAGTACCCTAAAAAAAGCAATTCAAGTGCAGCAAGATACAAAGCAAAGAGAAAAGCGGAGCTTGCAAAATGCAGAAAAACTTCCAGCCATTTGCTCAAACTCAAAAGGTGGAATGTTCTTTTCCAAGTGACTTAAGCTTGATTTCTACACAAGTGAGTCAGCGAGCCCCAAAGCGACTTGGGAACTCCTCCCACTCAAAAGGAACATTCAAGCAAGCTTGCTCATCGAAGAAAAAAAAAAATAAATTAGCGTTTCAACTCCCCCACTGAAAAATGCTGCCCACTCGCTGTGGATTTTGAGCAGATCGACCGAGTTCGAACCCAACCCAAAGTTCGGCTTAGTCGGGGACCCAGCAATCGGACGTGCTTCACCTGATTGGACGCCAAAAGCTGACGATGTCATGTCGCAGTCCCAGCGTAGCGGCAGTGATGTTCAACTTCTTTGGTTCCTCTTTCCCAGCGGACGCTTCATTAGGCACACCTGTTACCTCAAAATGTCCCCACGTGTGACGCGTGGAACATTTCAAATGAAAAGCGACTATGGACTCAAATTGTCTCCTTGGTAACCGACCTCAATAAAATGCCCGCTAAAGTCACACTGTCTAGCTGCCGGCGACTCACAACGGCGTACACAATGTTGGAATCGGGACACAAAACAAACTTTTCTCGTGTTGGGGGGACATGCTCGAAATTTGCATTTTCTTTCCTAAGGTTTGTCCCCATTTGCTTCTGACCATCAAGTACACTTCCAGGTCACTCGTACAAATAGAAATACATACAGACAGACCGTGTGCGCACTATGTCACACAAACACACACACTCACACGGATGAGCCGGCTCGTACCCACGCGCTGCATCACAGTCCACCGAGCAACAAGAGACACACAGAAGCCGTGTTCAGTCTCGTCCGCGAGTGTCCGCTACGCTAAGCCCATCTCCTCCAACACGCTCCTGGGCGACTCATCTTCCTGCGTGGCGGGAAAAAAAGACATGAGACGAACGAATGGAGAGTGAGGTGAAAGAGGAAAAAAAAAAAAGAAGACCTCCTGCAGGATGTCGGCTTGCTCGATGGCTTTGAGGACGCTTTTCTTGGAGGTGTCCTGGATCTCTCCTCCCATGAGGAACTCATCCAGGATGAAGTAGGCCTTCTCGAAATTGAAGATGATGTCCAGCTCGCACACCTGAGCGAGTACACGACATCAGAGGGAGCAAGACTTGGACACGTGGGACACAAAGACACACGTGTCACTCACGCTGCCAAAGTATTTATCCAAGAGTTCGACAAAGCGATGGATGACTTCCAGCGTGATGAGCTCGTTGTCGTGCTCCTCCACAGCGCAGCAGAAATACAAGCTGGCGTACCTGCGCGGCATTTTTGAGGCATCTTACGCTTGCGTGGTCAAATGTTTACAACATTTTAGCGTATTGTCAAAAAAAACCTCTTATAGACAATTTTGAGGTCCCGCCACTCCAGGAAGCTGCACATTTTGGGCTTGCGGGCGAGCACGATCTGCATCAGCTCCCTGACCATCTTCTTCTTGTCGCGCTCGGCCGTGGCTGTGTACCACTTCTGCAGCCGCAGCTTGCCCTGTCGACTGAACAGCAGCATGAAGCGCATCTGGGGAGGTACAAGAAAAGGCTGCATAGGAGTTCACTTGGCTTGGAGATCCAAGACCAGACGGTCGGTGATAAATGAGGCCTGACGAGTACAACAATAATAAAAACACAGTGAAATTAATGTATTCAGGTTCATGGCCCATTGCGCCGATCTTCTGGTGTGCTTGGCCAGCTAGAAGCCGCAAAGGACAGACGAGCGCCGTCTAACTCCTCGGTCAGCTCATCAGTGCGGCACTGATCTTAGTCATTCTACTCAGAGGAGAAAGAATGTATGACGACTTTGTGCACTATATCGTCTATCTTTGGCGTGATGCGTAAATTGTGTTCAATCCTTGGCGTAAAGGATTAAAGCGCTGCGACTTAGATGCTATTTTGCGTTAGCATTGTTTGGAGTACACAAAGAGTGTCTTTGTTTGACGTAACAATCAAATGGATTTCAACTGGGAACGGCGATAAAGAACTTAAAAGTTTAAGAATGATCCCGTCTATTCAATTTTTGCGGACATGTCAAAGGGAACATTTCCAAAAATGACACCTAGTATCTATCTCAAGGCTTTTTGTATTTACTAATGTATTAATATTGACTGAGCAAATGTACACAAATTGAGCATATGAATCTTCTATTGTACCTTAGTATTTACTTGAAACTTCAACTGACATGTGATTATAACATTTCAAAAGAATACTCAACATTATTGACAAAACGCTCTCATTGTTGACGGTAACGACTGCCTGGAGCTTTAACACCCGGCAAGTGAAGGGCGCTTTAATTGTACATACACTTAAAAATGGACTTTTTGGACCACGACATGCCAGGATAAAAAAAATCCTGGGTTGGTTCTGAGCATCTATTTCGCCGCGAACCCGCTACCAGATGCCAGGTGAGAAGGTAGCGCAGGTAAGGGGCCACTTCCTGAAACCTTACACCTTGCTAGCATTAGCATAAGCACACGAAGTGTAAGTGGCTCCTCTCTCCCGGCGAAAACGGACAACTTACCATTTTCCGAATGTTTTGGATCGATACCACGACCGTTTCAGAGCACCTGTCCCTCGGAAAGTACCCCACGGGGTAATTCGTTCACACTGCGGTTAGTGTTGATACTTGTTCATGTCTGCCAGGTACTGTGTGCGCGTGAGTACACATTACACAGTAAAGTACAGTAGAGGAAAAATGATCACCTCCTTCACCGAAGCAGGGTTAAGCCCCACTGAGCATGCGTAGCCGGCTTCTTCACGTTTCCCAAAGCGGTTGGGGACTCGAGGACTCAGTGCACGAGCGCCATCTAGTGCACAGTTTTAGTACGATGTGCTACGTGGCTCGTTCAAATTGAGCCATGCGGACTTGCATTTGGCTAGTTAGCGCAGAAATGCCCCAACAATGGACTATTTTGTGTATTTATATAGAATTTTATTTGCAAGTTACAGAAACGTTTACTGCAAAAAAAAGTAATTAGTTAAATTGAAATTTGCCACTATACAAGGTGAAACTAATGTTATTCTACTGGTGTGGGAGTAATATGTATGCTATCGTAGATGTTAATCATATCAAATGTTTGTGATTTATCACAAACTGACAATTACACAAACACTTTCATTGGAACTTACATTTTAGCATTAAAATGATTTTGATGTTTCTGAGTGTAACATCAATTATTATTTTTTGTTTATTATACTCTGGATGTTTCATTCCAGTTCAGGCATATCTTCATATCCCTCCTCTTCCTGCTGCCTCTTGAGTTCCTCCATCTTCTCCTCGGCTTTCCTCTCGTTCTCTATGGCCTTCCTCATCTCCTCCTCTACCTCCTCCCTCTTTACATTCTGCACCTCTTTCACGTCGGCCCGCCGTTCGCCTCCGCCCGCCTCCACTTGCGTCTTTGTCGGCGCCGTGTCGTAGGCCCACTCCTCGTCCGAGTCGCTGATGTCATCGTCGTCGATGTCCCAGTCGGGATCTTGCGACTCCTGGGCGTCGTCGGCCGTGGGCTCCGGCTCGGGTTTGTAGTTGGGGTCCTCCAGTTTGCCCCACGACACCTGGTCAGCTTTGCGGAGAGTAATCTCCACTTTGGATGGAACCATGTTGACAACACTGTGCTGGACACTGATGACCTGAGAGCACGGAACAGGGACGATCAGGAGAAAAGCTGTTCTGATAGAACTCTAGTATTCACGCACCCCCCAAAGGTGAAAGTCTCTCTTGAAGATCTTGTTGCTTTCAAACTGGACATGACAGGAGACCACGGTCCCGTTGGCCTCGATGCAGCTGTACTCGGCGTTGGCGTTTTTGGCGTAGATCGTCACCACGACGCTGTTTGCCGTCTGGTGCCAGTCATGTCGACACGCCACCTTCTTCTTGTCCTGTCGACATGTTCGCAAAAGTCAGTGGATTTTTTTTTTTCACATATTGCCTTGCTGCAAACCTGCTTGGGGACCCAACGGTGTTTTCCGGTTGTGCAGCCCTTCTGTTCCAGGAAGGCATTGAAGTCTACGGTCCTAATGCAGCAGCAGCTCCAGTACTTGTATCTGAGGTTGAAAGTCACAGATGCATCAGCTGGGATGATCCTAACTGCACAGTTTTTTGTCTTGCATTTACCCCTCATGGAAGACCGGCGCACCAGGATGGTGCGTGCAGTCCTCCTGGTTAGTTTCTGGGCTCTGATAGCTCTGAACACATAAAAACATTATAGACCAATCCTCAAAGTCTGGCATGGATGATGGGCTTCTGGAGAGACAGACAAGAAAAGGCTCACTTACTGTTCTGCATCCTGAATTCTTGCATCGTGTGCCTTGCAGCACATATTGGCTCTCTGGCAAAAACAAAAAAAATCAATCCGATTGTTGAATAAAACCGCAAAGCCTAAACTAGCATTTATTCGACAGCCACCTTTCTTCTCCTTTTCCGCCTTCTCGTTTATGTTCAGCTTCTCCAGCTCCTTCGCGAGGGACGGCGCCACCTTGAGGGGCAATTTGGTCTTGGCTTCGTCTGAACTGTGCACATGCACCACATTTTATATTTAAAAAGTCTGACGGAAAAACACCGGGAATGACAGGCAACACACCTTGGTCTCTCTTTCTGTAGCTTTTCAGAAGATTTGGGACCCTGGTAGATGATCTCCTGGCCGTTGCCGATTTTACTGTCAGCCTTGTCGGACGACACTTCGGGCAGCAAAGGCTCTTGGGGTTTTTCGTTGCTATGGCGCCCGCGGGTGCAGCCCTGTAAGTAAATAATAAGAAAAATTAGGCGAAAAAAACAAATCATAACATCAAAACAACCTTTAAAGAGTTTTACCTTGATGGAGAGAAATTCCGAGAAGTCTGTTGTCCTCTTGCGGCAGCATGACCAACCCTGAAGGAAGCATTAACCTTTTTATTTTTGAGAGGGTTGTTTTGGTTGCACCTTGACAAACATTACCTTGAGTGCATCGTGGAAAATGGGGTTTCCAGGATGGAAGAGACAGGAATCTTTTCAAAGAGAGACAGAAAGCAAAGTTGCTGCAACTATGTCCACAATGTGACTGTCAAAATAGTTTTGGCAGAGGATAAAGAATATATGCCTGGGAGATTTGTTGTACCGTCTAGCTGTTTTGTTTTGAAATAATTATTGTCAAAGCATTATAATAACGCTGAATCAATCCGCCGATTGCGGTTCTTGTTACTTGTTAGCAGTGTTGCCACAGTTAGCTTGAAGAAAAAAAAAAAAGAACTGTTACAATAAAAAAAAAAGTGATTCATTAATAATGTATTTATTGACAGGCGATTAGCATTACGCTAGCAAACGTTAGGGGCTTGGAATTCTTTTGTCTCCTAATGCGTTTGAAAGTACGGCAAAATAAAACCGCTGCTACCCGCTATCTGAGGAACAATGAATGAACTTGCTAAACGACACGTGGGTCCACAGATTCATCTGGAATTTTCTGAGAGACACTCACCATCCTTGTTGTTGTTTGCATCAAAAGTCTGCCCGCAGCATTTGTTGTAGCACACCAGCGCCATGTCGACTCTCCCGCCGTGGCTCCGACTTCCTTTTGTAGTCCAGGAGCCGCTTCTCCAGAAGTTTCTATGATCGGGAGAGGTCCAGAAGGCGAAAAGGAAGGCCACCCCCTATGAACACTTCTCTTTCTAGCTGGGGGAAAGACAAAAATAGCAGCTCACCTCCCTCTTGCTGTCGTGCTACAGCTGTTGTAGTTTATCTGCAAGCCGGGGGGGGGGGGACATTCCTTGTTTGCGAGGGGGGCGGTCAGCTGTCACTCTAGGCCCGGTCCTCGGAGACTTGCTGGGGACACGACGAAACTAAAACGCACGTCAGTCGATTGGACTGACACCAAGTTATTGCGTCTTTTAATTGCATGTGATGCAATGAAGACAAGACACGCCTCTAGTAATGGAAAATGACTTTATTTCTTCCAAAAAGACAGAAAAACCAATCCTCTGAATAAACAAATATACTGCTGTAAAATAAAAGCCTGTGATTTTTGTCGTTTTACACCTTTCCATGCTCGATACGATCCGTATAATTCTGCATTAAATAAATAGAAATCATGTACAAAGAGACGAGATTCAAAAGTGGCACCAGCTCAAAAAGCGTTTGGCATCACTGTATGACAGCGGGAAGGGGTACATGAGCAGTAATATTACATCTGTGCTGATATCTTTCATTATTAACTCAATTTCCAAATAGCATAAATGAACATAATGCAGGTTATGATGATTACAAAAAATGCCACCACTTTACCAGATTTTTTTTTTTCCATAAAGCTGCAATACATGAAGTGAACGTTAGGTGGCAGCAGAATCACAACAAAATTGACAACGTAACATCTTTGGGGGACACTTTGCTGCTGTGGCTCAACTACAACAGAGGAGTGAGCCCAACGAAAAAAAAAAATTACAAGGAAGGGGGGGGGGGTCAGAATCCATGTGGGAACTGTGGTAAAAGTCAACGATGGCCACCGTCACATGCTTTTTAGAAAAGAAAAAAAAATTCAATGCTACAACCATGCACTCACTCACTGATTTGAACATTAGTTTCAAGGGCTCTTACGTGTTTTCCTTCCCTGCTCCCAGGAAGCAACCGGTCGGTACTGAACATGAAATCGAGCCGAAAAGCAGAACCCGCATGAACTCACCAATCATTAACGGCAAAATCAAAGTCTTTGGGGGCAAAGGAGAGCTTGTCACAACACGCAGGAATGGGCACCATGCAGGGGAAATTTGAAATATAAAACTAGAGACGTGACAGTAGTTACCATAAGGAACAGGTCTGAGAGGTTTTATGTGGTTTTTAGGGGAGGGGGGCAAGAAAAACAAAAAAAACATTCTGCTGCTGAATTTCTGGTGTCCAAGCTGGAACGCCAAAGCTAAACGTGCCTTTCGGATGCTACAGGGAAAGGAATTCGGTCGATGAAAGGAAATTAAATGCCGACGGTTGTCAACGTTGCTTGTTTTGGAGAGCTACACACACAGACACACAGACACACACACACAGCAAGATGTGCTCAAGCTGCCGGCGTGACTACACCCTTGACAGCAACATGCGGGGGAAAAAAAGTGCTGAGTAGGGATGTCCCGATCACATTATTTTTTTTACCCCCCCATTCGAGTCACTTGATTTCCAGTATCGGTCGATACCGAGTGTGATCCGATACTAATGTAGTAGACGGTACAGGATTTCTATCCTAAATGACGTTTGATTTCACCAAACATTTACATTTGAATTTAGAAGAGCGTCTTAGTTATTCGTATGACGGGCCGAAGCACAAGTTTGCTTGTCACAAAATAATTCACGCAAGTTAGACGGTTTCAATGAGTCACATTTGCTAATCTGTCGGTCGCTCTTTCCATATTTTTTTAGTAGAATTTTTCGGATTGTCCTGACAGTTGGCTACGAAACAAAAATCTTTCCACATCTCAGTCCCTGCCTTATTTTTCTAATCCCTTTCTTTCCGGTACTAAAAACCCGGAAACATTACTCTGTGTAATCTAAAACCCAACTATTGCTTTTCCATTTGGCAAGATCTTTGTCGCTTTGTGACCTTTAAAATTCAAGAAAATCCAGCCGACACTGATCAGTTGTAAATGACACGATCGGTCCCCCCCCCCCCTGTTTCCCGATTGGATCGGGACAACTTTCGGCACCCGGTTCAGATGATTTTAGAGATGTGGCGGTTGGCTGCTGACCCGCTTCGGAGGCACACGCATGAAACAGACTTGAAAAGCAAATGAGGCAAGAGCGCTAAGCCGAACAACACTATAAAAAAGTGACACACGGCGAAAAAGGACGAGGCGGGAAATCTACGGCGAGGGTTTGCGTCTACGAGGAATCTAAGGCTAACACAAGACTGACGAGAAGCGTTCAAGAGCGACATCTATCCAAGAGCGATGGCATCATTTGCGTTTACAAATCTACACACGGCAAAAGAGTGACGAGGCAGCGTTCTCGAGACAGAAGCACGACAGCACGAGTGCTGGTCTGGCGGAGCTGAATGAAAACTACTTGACAGGGGAAGGGGGCGGGGCTTTGAGTAGAAAAAGTCCAACGTTCGAACGGCAGGAACGTTTTGGAACCTGCTAAAGTGGCTGGTGTGTTTACACAAACTGTAAAACGTTTTTTTTTTTTTTGACACCAGAAAGTCGGCTCGACGGCTGCGGGCGGCTTGGTCACGTCAGTGCAAAACTCCGCGTGTGCATTTTGCCACAAAACTAAGCGCAAGCGTCTTTAACGTGGTGTGACTTTGAGAATTAGCCCTCGGTGAAAAACTGACAGGATGACAAGACCAACGACAAATCAGACAAATGATAGCGATGGAATGCTTTGGATGACCTTTTGGCACAAGACAACATACCCGACGTGTTGTTCAAAAAGCAGAGGACGAGGGGGGGGGGGGGGGGGGGGGCCCGACACTTTAAGACAACCAGAATCAGTGCAATTTAAGTGATTGAAAATATGTGATGGAAACAAAACGGACGAGCACAGCACAACAAAGAAACACACCGCCTCTATTAGCAATTACGAAGGTACGCATAGTGAGGCTAGCGGCACCCAAAAAAAAAAAACACAATTAAATGAAGGGGAGCCACCATCATTGTTGCACACGGAAAGGTTGGATGTAGTGAATGGCGCCTCTGACGGATGAAGATAATAGAAAAGAAAGCTTGCTACTGCTCAGGGCGAGTAAAATAAATGTCAAGAGACAAAAGGGAACTAGCTGGGAGCAATACGCAAGCAGGTCATTTCAACATTTATTTGATGTCCTACTAGCGCGCTGTCACTTGTCGGACAATTTAGCGGACTAGAAGAGCTTTTAGAGAACTTCCAAAAGTTGCGTACTGATTCCTATCTTGTTAAATCGTCAATGAGGGAATTTCTTAAAATTGCTCAGGCACGCATGAAGATGGATTCGATTGCCCGCCATGCTAGCATGATAACACAACTCGGGGTTTGTGTCTGGGAGGGTGGCTTGAATATGAAGGAAAAAAAAAAAAGACCACAATCACAAATGGGCATGAGGGAGCAGTTTCAGAAGACGATGCTTGTCTGAAGCAGCTGCGCACGCTCAACTCACACACACACACACTCACACACACACACAGTTGCAGGCAGACGTAGCCAAAAGGGGACAAAGTAGCACCAGTATGAAATAAAGCTAATGTGGCAGCAGAGACCCTCACTTCAGTCACATGCATTCTCCGTATCATTGCCAATCTGGCACTCTCGTCTCTCGCCGCTTCAAACATCCAGCAATGCAGCTACCCTTGCACGCGCACACACTCACACAAACGCTTCAGACAACAGCAGCCTCATCAACTTGTTTCTGGGGGTGGGGGGGCATCGGTTGCGTCTCAGTCTTTGTCCTTTTAGCTTAATCAAATAATCGTTCCTCTTGTGTGTGTGCGTGTTGTCTTCTTTGTGTCTGTCGCTTTTGGCACATGACTCACCCCTCCCCCGCCCGTCACGTGATCACATAAACTGCATCTGAATAAAGACAGAAAAATTGCCGGGATAAAGTGACAGCAAGAAAACAAAAATGCGCAATAACTTACACCCCAAATTCCTTACGAAAATGTGAATTGACTCCCCCCCCCCCTCTCTCTCTGCGGTAGAACATTTTGCAATCTCACCTGGGCGCCAGGCATGGCTGCAAAGGGGTTGGTGGGTCTGAGGACAGGCTGGTTGTACATCATCGGCTGAGGAGCCATAACGGGTACCCCGCCCACCTGACCCATATGGGGGGGGACCTACACAAAGATAACAGTCACAAATTGTCAATCTGTCAAAAAAAAAAAAACATAAACTCTTTGCTCTCACCATTCCATACACAGGCACTTGCGGTGTCGTCATGGGGAAAGCCACGGGAGCAGGAGCCTTGAAGGGAATGGGAAATTAATCAGAACTGCTCGAGGAGGGGTGGGGGGGGGAGATAAATAAAAAATTGAGACCGATGACAACATACCAGAGCACCTCCGAGAATTTAACGCCGTTTATGAGCTTTAGTGCGCGGAAAAATAGCTGCCTGCGTCTGTAGTATGACTTGTTTACACGGGAAGCAATAAAAGTAATTCCCAGTCGAGTGAACGCATAAGGAGGAAATCTTTAATGCGGGTGAAGTGCATACGCAGTGGGACGAATTACAGTTAAGCCTTGCCCTGCGTGCTCCCGAGGCGTACGCTGAACCCGCCCCCGGGGTCAGCAAAAGTGGCAATTGATGCTCCAACATGGCGGAGGCGACAGGTAAGTAAGGGATGCCTGATCATTTGCCTTCCAGCGTCAGGACCGATCGACAGCGTAAGAAAAGGAGACGTCGTGGCGATGTACTTACATAACTAGTATAGAACATTCCGTTCTGCGACAGGATGCAACAGGAAAAAGAGACAAAAGACAGCAAGATGAGTCGACGGATAAACAGAAAGCGGGAGGGGCAAGGAGTGAGAGGACTGAAAGGTAAGCGAATGAGTGAAGGGTCAAAAGTGGATGATGAAAAAAAAATCATCGCAAGCAGATGACAAAGCAAAACTGAGCCGTGATGAATGCGAAACGAGCAAAGGAGGGAAAAGGAAGACGAGGGGATGCTGCTGCAAAACAGCCGGAAGAAGTGCTTGGTGGGAAATGCTGACTCAAGAGGAAAAAAAAAATGGATGACAAACGTGGTTCGTGACGATTGTCCTCACGTGAGCACGCTTCATGCGTCCTACTTACCACGTGTGGCACAGGCATGGGTGGCGGGACCATGGGGGCCGGGCTCCACTGGGTGGTAGACATGGTCTTGTTCTGCCAGTTTTGCCCTCCCGTCAGTTTCTTCTCCCCCTGCTGGTTCCACTGCATCTCCGACCTGGAGGTGCAGCAGGAGTTAGGCGTTCAGCTACATGTTTCGGTTGAATGTACCAGACTTACTTCTTCGATGGAGTTCCACCAAACTGTAGATCTGAGCAAAAGAAGACGACTCAGATTAACGCCAACGACTGAGCAGATAGCGACTTGTCACGAAGCGCGGGTTGGACTCACTGCCTACAAGGTTAGCCAGGGAGGAGTCCAGGTCATTGGCCAGCAGCTTTCCTCCAGACTGGAAGACCACTTGAGGCGGGAGAGAATGGGCCGCGTGTACGGGAACCGTCGGCTTCAGCAGATCTCCCAAGGTGTCAAAACCTGCTGGGGTCGAGACAAACGGTCGTTGAAAAGGATTTTAGGAGAAACAAAAAAATGGTTTCAGAGAACTTGATCAGATCTGGAAGTAACACCAATACTCCAGTTCCAAAGCTGGAGGGCACGCACTGAAAATTGGTAGAGTATTTGTGAGGGTGGACTAATAGTGATTTTGTCAATGTGTCGCCGGCGGGCGCGAATGGCAGCAAGCAATTTGGCGTGATGGCGCGTGAGCGTAGGTGGCCGGGTTAACGACTTCCCATGTCAGCATTCATTCCAGCTAATGAGTCAGTAATAGCGCCCGGCCGGCCGGCGCCGCCACAACCCAGAAGGCGTCGTGACGATAGCGCGGCGAAGGGACAACAGGGCTAAAATGAATGTGGAAAATGCCACAACAGGCTGAGGGATGACCACGCTGACCTCGTGAAACGTAGAGGGTGCAGAAAAAGAAAGGAAGGGATCATATTTAGTTAGGAAGTGCTTTGGAGCTCTGACAGCCGTGCTGACACAAGACATCCAGCGCACGCTTTTCCTGCTAGACGTGCAGATGTAAGCCAGGGAGGAGGGGCACATATGTGGGGGGGGGGGTGAATGCAACACGTCCCCCATGATAAAGAGTAGTTTGATGTAGTTTGTAATTCTCACAATGTCAAATTTGTCTTCTTGTAGAGGAGATAGAAAAAAAAAAAACCTCAGTGAAATCTGCTCAATACAACTGAATTATGAGTGTGGAGGAGACAGGGGGGAGAAGAAAGATCCCTCTCAGAAGATCAAATAGCGCAGAGGGCAGTGATGGAACACGGCGTCTTCTATTGGAATAGCAAACACGGGGAGAACAAAAGACAGCTTTCAGAGGACGTGACGTGTAGAGTACACGCTGGAAAAAAGAGAGAAAAAAAAAAAGAAAAAATCAAGGAGAAGAGCAGATGGAAGCGAGTTGCCTGGGTGATTCTTTGCAAAGTGTGACGGGGCGAGCAAATTGAAGGCTGCTGTTCAAGCAACGGGCGGAATAAAATGGAGACAAAGCGGGGAGGCAGATACCTGCAGATACACGGGGACACAAAGAGACACACAGACTGTGGTGAGATGCGGCCAGTCAAGCAGATGTGTTGGCAGTCAGAAAGGCGTTTTTTTCATTTTTTCCTTCATGCATTGCTTAAATGGAGGGAGAAGGTAAAGAGCAGCACAAGACAAGAATCACAAGGAGGGAGGAACAATGAAGCCCATTCAAAATCAACACGGCAACTGGAAAATCGTTTTTCCATCTTGGTTTTATTGTAGCGTAAACCTAACCTTTAAGAGTAGGACCTGATTGATCCATATATATTTAAGGAATACAAGGTTGTGGTATAGAATTGTGCATGCTAAATATTGAGACCAATGAATAAAAAATAAATAGAATTGCAATTTCAATATTGGGAAGGGGGACACAACCTTAGACAAAATATGTGAAAAGGTTCGAGGGTTTTAAAATTGGGAGCGACATTTTCCAATCACCTTTATAATTTTGGTTCCACATGTTAGGGGGAAAAACAAAAAAGGGAACACATTGAGTGTCACACGCATCAGTGGCTGGTGTGAAGCAGCTGTCTGCTTAATGCAAAGCCAACTTCCCGTTCGTGATGTTGATGGATGAGAGCTGTCAGAGAGAAGATGCACTAGAAAATGATTGCAGCCTGATTGCAAGTGAACAGGAAGGAGATGTTGTTGAGCAGGTGTAGAGTGGGAGAGAAAAAAAAATCAAAAAAAAAATCAAAGCCCCGTATATCAATTGCCTTATCTGCATTTTGAGCACGCAAATGTTCAAGTCGTGATGAAAAAGGCAAGAAGGAAAGGTAACAAAGCCCCGCCCACTGCCGAACAGCAGCCACAAGTTGCAAGAACGAGTGTTAATCAAAAGCCACTTTGGCGCTGCCCGCAAAGCCAAAAAAAAAAAGGTTTTAGTCGTCCAGTACAAGACGTTACCGGCTGCTGGCTGTGTTCCGTCGTTAGCGGGCGCCGCCTTATTCCCGAACACGGCATCGAAATCTACAGTCATGGCGGCGGGGGCGTTGTGTGGCTTGCTCTCCAGTCCTGAGGGATGTAGGTCCGTTATTAAAGGTGCTGCTCTCGTTTGGGAACACGTGGAGACACACATCATAGGAGTCGGCCACTAATTGTCAACAGAAGAATTTTTTGGGGGGGGGGTGGGGGCTTAAGGGGCCCCCTCTCATTACTCAACCAGATAGTCGAGCGAGCTCCTCGTTACAACTAACCTTTCGGGGAATTGAGCGGGAGCTTCGTGAAGCTCGCATTGCGTAAAGGTCAACAGACATATATATGAAGACATTGCAGAGTCGATGCTGACGGTAAAGCTACTTGTGTGAACGTAGCGGAGCAGGAGGGGGAGGGGAGGGGGTCAAACGAGACAAAAGATGACAAAATGGCGGGCGGGTGGTGATAGCGATGAACATGTGGATAGATGGAACCATTTGTACTTGCTTATCTGTCTGAAGCAGTTCCTCCGAACATATCTTCGTGTGTGTGTGTGTGTGTGTGTATACGTGTGTGTGTCGCACCTCCCCAGGCACTGTTGGCAGAGGAGATGGAAGGCGCGCACTGCACGGCGGGGATGAAGGCTGGCTGGAGATCAAACAAGTCGCTGTTCAGGTTGGGCACACTGAGGAGTCGGCGGGAAAGAAGAAAATCGTGAGAAAATAAGACGGTGTTAGGCGGGCTACTGATAAGGAAATTGGACTAAAGGATGATTATAAATAGACGGAACGATGAATGGAAAAGGGGTGTGGGGCGAGGCGCGGCCAAAAAGATCAAGATACGTAAACTAAAAGGGCCCCAGATTACAATCGGACGTTAATAATTAGTTGCGGAAGCCGCGGCTAGAAACTTCAAAGTTGTCACAGATAACGAGAAAATTCAAAGCCCAGTGTCCATATAAAGGGATTTCGCTGCTTGGGTCACAACTCGCGTCAGGATGGCGATACCGCAAGATGCCACAAGGTGGCGCTACAAAGCTCCTCAACTCACTTCAACATTGTTCCGCGCTGTGTTGCCTTGAAAAGGTGCTAAGTAACTTTACTGCTTAATTTTAAATTTACTAGTGAGATTACTTTAGCTACTGCTTACGGACATATATGGGGGGGGGGGGGGGGGGGCTAATTGAAAAAATATGATTCCGATTCATGTCACTCACTTTGGGTATTATCTAGCGAATTGTAAGTGACAGTTTCTGTAAGAGGAATCGTCGTCAGAAGACTTCACCGAGAATCGTACCACGTCAGAGTAGTAAAAAAAATGACTAACGCGTCACTTTCAAACTCGATCCCTACCAATGACGCCAAAGCACTACTTGTCTATTTGTTGCGTTCTGTCGCACCTGTTGGTCGAGAGCGTGGAGCCAAACAACTCCGGCGTCGGCGCGATGTGGTGGTTGTTGTTGTGAGCGCTGCCTATCGATTGGCTGCTGGGGGAGGCAGAGGGCGGAGTTTGCAAGCCGATCTCTTTCAGACGCTGATCCTGGGAGGGGAGGGGGGGGAGGGGAGGCATATCGGCAACATTTTTCAAGTGGAAGCAGGAGCAGTGACGCTTTAAATAAATTCTGCAACTTTTAAGGTTGGCACCAAGGACACATCAATAGTGTAATAAAGGCCAGCTGAGCCGAATCGATGCAGATTAATAAGCAGTCCATGTCCTCTGCTGCGGAATTAAGATGAGCAAACGTTACATGACTGAAATAAGAAAAGAGCATGCTGGGAACATGATTGCATCCTCAGGCTCACTCTCACACACGTTGCTTACATTTACATTGGATGACATTTATTTTTGGACAGCTTGTATTTCCTCTTTTACAATGTCTTAGAATAACGTCTGCGTTTTTTTTTATTGTCCTGACATTTTCTTTTTCTTTTTCGATGGAAGAGAATATTTCATTGACTTCCAGCTCCATCCCAACTCTCAAAGGAAGCAGGATTTTATTTCTAAAGTTGAGATGAGAGCACTTGTTCACACAAGACGGGAAAGTGACTTTAAAAAAATATCTATATACATATCTGCCTCAGCCAAGCGTGGAGACCTCTTCATTTACATCCCAACCGTGCGGGAAGGAATAAACGCAGAAGGCTACAATGGCTTCAGAAACTCCAATTAAACTTTTCCAATTAAACCCAAAGGAAAAAAAAAAAACGCTTCTCCAAAGCGAGTTACCTTAAGAGCTTGTAGTCTGGCCTGCTCCTCCTCCAGAGCCAGCTGCTTCTCCTTCTCATCCATACGGGCGAAGGACATGTCGGTGGAGGCCAGACACGAGACGGCGCTGGACAGGGTGGACGCTCTGCGAGAGACGAAAGTGGCACAAAATGGAGCTCAGATGATGATCCGCTGTCATCTTCAGACTCCTCACCTGGTGTCTGCATTCAGCTCCTTGGTCTTCTTGCCCTCCAGGGAGGCCAGGTGCTGCTCCAGGGCCTCCAGGAGGCTGCTAGGGGCCTTGAGACACAACAACGTGGGGGCACTTAGGGCAATAAACAACTTTCTTTGGGCCTCGGCTGTCTCACAGGAAGGTTACGGAGGGCATTAGGCAGTAGAAGGTAGCCACGGCAACATGCAGCAAACTGACACCATGAGCAGAGTAGCATTACAAAGCTTTCAAACAACAAGCGAGAAAACAGGTAAAGAAGAGGGGTCATGCGGTTTCAGGTTTCAATTTTTTTTTTTTGGGGGAGGTGGGGGGGGGGGTGCAGCACGCCGAAGAGAGCAATTTCCTCGGTAGTGAAAATATGACAACGTCACCGTCCGCAAGAATGCGCGCACGCACACACATCTGGAAGTATTTTGTCTTGGGAGCTCCAGACGGTAGAAGAGGACCTTGGAAGCCGAGTCAATATTGGCTGAGTTGCGTTGGCAATTGCTAAGGTGCGTGTTGCGTTTAAACATTCATGATTCGCTTCGTCTTGTTTGCCCCTCGTCTTTTTGATCGGCTGCATAATAACGATTACACGGGAAATCTCGGGTCACGATTAAAAGCGACTCTCCAGAGATGTCTCGCCTGGTCGCGACGAGAGAGGCAGTGAATTCCGATGAAACCCGGCGGAGGGAAAGTCATGCAGATGAAGACGTGGTGAATTCTCATTTGCTATTCATGAAGTTTCTTGGCCTTTCGCTCGTGGCGGCGGCGAAGGCCAAAAGCAATCTGCACCGGTCGGCCAGGCGCATATCGTAAGCAAGGCAGCAACCAGCCCGGTTGGGTGTGTGTGTGTGTGCGTGCGTGCAGCGGCGCGTGTCACATCACACGTTTTGAGAAAAGACGGTCTTGCGTGCAGGAGTGTCGAAACGGGTGGGAAGGAAGAAGTAACGCGGTATGCAAGCCACCACCTACAATGCATGATCCTTTTGTTTTCTGCGACACAGGAGATGAAAAGAAGGAGAAAAAAAAAAACACAATTTGTCACAGACACTTCTGATGAGTTTTGTTAGACCTGATTTTTTTTTTTTTTAGGGTGGGGGGGTGAATTTGTCTTCCTCTATCAGGTGTTAAAATGATGGATGTTCGATACCACTTTTTTCCACCAGATTAATACCTGCGTGAGTACTCACCACTTGACAAATAAAATATCATTTAACACAACCTAGTGAACAAAAACTTTTGTTTCTAGAGCAGATGAGTCGCAAAACACTGCAGTATAGCGCCAACTAATACCGAGGAGGACTTAACGTCAGCTTTCGTTTGCCTCAAGTATCGGTGCTTGGTATCGGCCGTCTCGAAATAAAGCTGGCATGGGTACTCGGCTATTGTAGTTCAAATCAACCCCAAGGCAACATCGACCAGGAAACAGCAATCGATGTCTTTTCGGTTCATTGGTGCGGCTAATATACACAAGGTAAGATGCTTTAAGGCTTTTTATGATTGCACGTCGGAACAATCTGCAGTTGCTGATGGTGCAGTGTTCCGGCCGAGCTATGCCTCTATTAGAAAAAAAAAAAAAAAAAAAGTGGGAGCTAGCCTTCCTCCCAACAACAAAACCGGCATGAGTGTTGGTAATCCCAAATAATAAGTAGTGAGTGGAGTGTGAACAGGAGAGATTTTTGGTGAGTGTGGAAATTGACAGGTAAGTTGAATGAGGCGAGTCCATGAATGGAAACGTGAGTGTTGGGACAGAGAAGGGAGAGAGAGAGGTGGCAGCGGAGAAGAAGAAAAAGGAAAGGAGGTGAGATGTACACTGACCTGCGAGAGATCGGGGATGTCACCCTGATCTATTCCAACTTCCTGTCGTAGAAAACAAACAAAAAAAAGATAGGGAGGAAGGTGGGGGGGGTGAGGGGAATGGAGGAAAAAGGGGGCGGGGTCCATGTGAGAAAAATTGTTTTTCATGCGCTAAAAAAAAAGAAGAAAAAAAAAAAAAGACGACAGCAGAAATCAACAAATCAAGAATTTGTGACGGCACACTGAGCGGTTGATCGGTGACGGATGGCCAATGCGAGGTGGAGGATGGCGTGTGATGAATCGTCTTGTGATCACACATTGATAGGAAAATAAAAAAAGAAGAAAGGGACACCGACAGCAAATCCATCGGCAGCGGCTCGGACAGATAAGTGGACTCTTAAGACACAGATATATATAAAAATAAAAAAGGACGAGGTCAAGAACTCTTAAACAAGTCACCATCGGGGCTTCGACATCACTTGGGTGCAGCCTCCAAAGCAGCTCTTACATCTAGAAAAGTAAAAACTGAGCTCTCATTTAGGTCAAGCATTGACAAGGAACAACAATTGGACTGATCCGTTTGTCATTTTTGGAATCATCTGCAGCCGACATCCCCAAAAAATATGCTGAGTTTATCACCGGCCAAAACTTATTTGGTCGCTTTGAAGTTTTCATTTTCAAGATGTGAACCTCCCTGAAGTAATAAGCAAGTTGACGAACGGCGTTCATCCGGAAAAAACTAATTTGCCTGGAGACATTTGCAACTTGGAACAAATTTAAATATGTAACCAGAGTTCCTTTTACATCTTTTTTTTTTTTTTTTTAATGAGCCGTGGGAAAAAACAAAAAGTTTATTCATGATGCTCCTTGATTATTTCGACTACGGGATTCGTTGGCGCGGGGGCGGACGTTATGGCCGCTGACTCGCTCGGTTTCACGTCTGTTCGGGGAACAAAGGAGAGGCGGAAAAACAAGAGGGATGATTCGCGGGCATTGGGCGACAGAGGGCCGTGAGGGCATCCATCTTTGTCAGGATAAGGCACAGAGGGGGGGGCATTAAAAGCCAGACGCCGAGTGTGTTTGCGCATACCTCAGCGACTTTGAGGAACTCCGACAGCTTGGTCATCCGGTAGAGAAACTTCTTGTAGATATCCAGAGCGTCTTTACACTGGTTCTTCTTCATGTCAAAGTATTTCTCTGCAGCAGCAGCCAGAAAGGAAAGGGGGGAGGCAGCCAGGGGAAAAAAAAAAAAAAAAAGATGAGAAGCACTCAATGCATTTTGAAACCTATGCCGCTGCCATGGCAACGGGCGCCACGCACACGCCGACACCTCCGATCTACCGCGCTGGTGTCTTCGATCATGAGAGCACTTAAGTCAAGGAGAGTGCGGGTACCCAAAAGGTTGATGACCCCTTCGTTGTAAGCGGCAAACAGCCTGATGGAGTCTTTAAAGAGCAGCATGAAGGCAGAGTTGATCACGCCGTTAGTCAGTTCGTTTGGGTTGGCCTGTGCAAAGAAAAAAAAAAAAAAAAAAAAAGGGGAGGGTGGGAGTTTGTCCAAATATCACCTCTCTCACACGTACACACATACCTGGAAATCCAACAGAGCGTCCAGTTGGTTCTGAATTATAGGCAGCGTCTTAATCAGCTTTTCCGTGTTCATGGTCCGCATCACACCGTCGGTCCTGCACAAAAGACAAATGTTTGGATGCAAATTAAGAAAAACCTCACGCAATGAATACATAATGAGCATCCGCCCAGCCATGTGTGCTTTGCAACTGAGAGCTCATTTGAAATTCAGAAAAAGACCATTGAAGCAGAAGAACTATAGTAGCTCACGCTGACGTGATTACGGTATTCACGTAAAGTCGCCGGATAGTGGAAAATGAATGTGAAATTCAACGCGTCGTTCTTAACGACATGCTTGAGCTGTCAAATGATCTGCTCCGAGTGGCTGGTTGTTAGAAAATATCTCGGCGGGCTTTTTCAGGGCACACTAAAGTCCGCTTTTACGTTGGCTTGAACGATAATGAGCTCAGGTAGTTTTGGATGGTCTACCCTCTCTTCATCTTGGTGAAGTCCACAGCCACGAGTCTGTAGGACATGGCCTTCTCGTTCAGGTAACGGCTGTATCTTCGAATGAAGGTCGACATGTCGTAACCTGGGAGGGAAGCAAGCGAGGAAAACATACGAAGTGGGCTGCTTGAATGATTTTCGTTCATTAGCCATGAGGCGAGCGGAAACTTACCTTGCAGGGCTCCCTTATCCAGGAAGTTGGTGAGGTTAAACAAGGTGTTTCTGGAGGCCAGGTACTGGATGAAACGCTGAAAAGGACAAAAATAGTCTTAATAAAATAAAAATAGTAAGCTGACAAAGACATTTGATGCAGGATAAATATTAAAAAGAAATTTTTTTGAAGCAGGAAGCTAAATAGGTTTCATTCATTTTTTATTCAAATAATATTTTGATTTTTATTTGTTTTAATCTAGTCACTGAAGGTTTGCCTATTCTTGAGCTAATAATAGTAAAAAGGGAAATGACTCAAACGCAACCAAGTGAATTTCTCAACTTCCACTGTCATCACATCTGTATTTGTGAATGCACGCGTCAGTGGAGCTCCACATTTGAACATCTCCATCGAACCCATTTAAAATATTCGGGAGCTTTGCCGGTACCCGTTTTGGCCGCGTCGACAAACGCGTTTGCTTCCAGACGTACGTGCTGGATTGAAATCGTTTCCAGAGGCGTTGGAACTGCTTAAAGAGGCATTCACTGGTTTCTTTTTCCTTTTTTTAGAGGGGTTGCCTGCACACTAAGGCTTTGAGGCGAGAAACGGCATTCATGCGAGGATAGAAACTGTTTTCATAGCGGACAATATGCATCAGATTTATTCTGGCAGTTTAAAGCGCAAAATGTTGCTACTCGAATGTGATGGACACGCATTTGCCAAGTAGCTTTAAAATATTCAACTCAAAATGTTTTTCTTCCCCTCATCGCGTCACGGCGAGACTCCCCCCCCCCCCCCCCCCCCAAAAAAATCTTAGTTTAAATAAACAGTGAGGTAACTGCTCCGAAAAATTCACTTTGATACTTTGGTTGTTGTTAAAGGAGACGGAGCAAAGCAGCTAATATGTCAGGTTCAATTACGCGGCGCGCTGGCAGAGGTCGAGCTAATTACAGGACTTAAACTGGAAAGAAAGGTGAAGACAAAAGAATGCTCCCGACTGCATTCCGCAAGAAAGGCTTGTTGTAATAGATGACCAGACGCATTCCGGGGAGGGGGAACGCCATCATTTCACGGAACATTAAACAGTCCCGGAGACCCGCCGCAAATACTGCAGCGGGAGTATGCATTGGGAATTTCATTAAGCCACCACAGCCTCACGATAAACATGATTTAAAATTGAAACAGTTTGGCTGGAACCGCATGAGCTGGTTGGCGCTGGCAGAAACGCGAGCATGTATGCAAGCCAGATATTTTTTTTTTTTGCCTTCAAAATGATATCTCGGGATAGATAAACACAACTCTAATCAACTGTGGGCGTTTGGTCGGAGTTCATTGTGATGTCAGTGAAGGCATCGCGGCTGATGGATGACCTTAAGACATGCAGAGCTCACATTTGGTACAAAAGCTCGTTTCCTTTCAGAAATCTTTTCTGCAGCGGTGGCACCTTGAGAAATGAGTTCTATTTTTGTTCTCTGTAAAAGGAAACCCAGCATGCTAAAATGAGGCACTTTATAAAAACATACCGCAATGAGATTTTTACGACAGGCTGACGAAGATGCCGGAAGAGGATAAAGAATATACGCGTGCGAGCGTGGCTACGTTGTCCTCAAAAAGCAATCGGTTAGCTGTTTCGTGTCAGGATTGACTTTATCTGTATCGGACCGACTGAGTAACGCATCCTCCTTGTGATATCGTGAAAACGCCGAGCGCTATTTAAAAGGGCCTTTTGGAGCGGATCATTTTCCAGTCGAAAAGGTCACGGCTGTAGAGGCTTAATTTTCCGGACAAAAACAATGGACTGTTACAAAAGGCAAAACGAGAGCCAGAGTTTGACCTTAAATAGAACTAAAGTCACAAAAGAAACAAAGCAGAAAAACACGTAGAAAAAGGTCAATTATAGTTCTTTCTCTTTCCATAAAGCCAAGTGCTAAATAGGAGCTCCCATTCATTTGTGTTTCTATTATGGTGGCGAGCGGTTCCCTCCAGCAGAACATGGGCTGGAACTGATTGAGTGGAAATGAGCTCTCACGGTCATTGTTTGGAACTTCCTGCTGGACTGTTTTTGATCCTTTTCTGCACAAAGGCGCACGCTGATATGGCTCGACGACGAGCCTCGGCGGCTAAGCCCTCCCCGATTTCAATCAGTTTTGTCTTTTATGTACGTACAGTGAAACCGAGACCGTATTTCATTATAATTTACAATATTTATGATATATGTATAACTTATGATATTAATATTATATTAATATCATATAATATTTACAATTATAAGAATTTAAATAATATTTTCACGTAGGGGTGTGCTGGCTTTTGTTGCTTTAGATCAGGGGTGTCAAACTTTGTTTGGCGGGCCCGCATTGTAGTCATAGCTTCTTTCCGAGGGCCGTTATGACTGTCAACCCAAATCAATGTACGAGCACCTCATATTATATACAGTAAAAGCTACAAAACAAACTGACAAATAACTCGTTTTCAAATCAGACGAGTAAAAAATTGGTCAAATGTTTAAAAAAAGATATTAAAAGTGAAGACAATTTATAATTCTAGATATGACACACGAATTTGATGCACAATTTGTCTTCGCGGGCCACATAAAATGATGTGGCGGGCCGGATCTGGCCCCCGGGCCTTGAGTTTGACACCTGTGCTTTCGATATTAGTGGCTGAGTGTTGAGTTATTTCGAGGGGACAGCAAATTTACAATGCTACAACAACTAGAGTCTAGCAAAGCATCATTTCTCCAGAGTTGTCGCCCGAAAAGATCAAATCTAACACTCCGTGTTTGACAGCACGGTCACATAAAGCCCGCCGAATGTTTTCAGTTAAAATTGAAAACCCTTTTTGACTTTACACAATGCCAAGCCAGAGTTGCGCGGTCCATTGACCCCAATTCCGCGGCTTGTCGTTTTACGGCCGGATTTCTTTCAGCTGTGACGTAAAATGGCTGGTCTGGCCATGGGGGAGAGGGACACCTGGCCCCCCGAGCTGGCGTCAGCACAACCGTCCCGACGGGCCTGATGAATGCACGATAATGTGCAACCGACGGAAAGTTGCCGGCGCTCCTTGCGATTACGCCGCAGTCGAATTAAAAAGGGATTGCACATCCAAAAATTCAACACGACTAGAGATGCACCGATCCGACTTTTTCAGTTCCGATACCGATACCGATGCCGTGGCTTTGCGTATCGGTCGATACCCGATACCGATCCGATATTATGGTTGACTTTTCAAGCTACATAACTCTGCATGTGGAACAGAAAATACCAAAGGCAATGGCATCAGGCAGACTACACAGTTCTTTGCTCTAAATTAGGGGTGTCCAAACTAACGGTCCAGTTTTTATTGGCCCGCAGCAAATTCTGAAAACATAATTGAATATGGCCCGCACAAGAAGCTTGAGCTCAGCTTTCTCAGTTTCCACACTAGATGGTGTAATGTATTTGGACTGTGTGGTTACCCGTACTGGGGGGTGGAGCTAGAGGTATGGCGGGCGGATGGCATGTTGTAGCTAGGAGAGACTGCGGCTAAAAAGAAACGAACATCAATACATGATTGACTCACTGCTTCCCTAAAACCTGGTCGTCTTGTCAAGTTATTTCTCATGGTATAGAGAAACATTACAGATGGAGCCCGCCACACAAAGCGTTTGACATCCCATTAACACCCCCCCCCCCCCGGAAGAGAAGCGAACACGCAGCGTTTGACATCCGATTAGCCTCCGCCAACCCCCCCCCCCCCATTCGGGAGAGAAGCGAACGCGCAGCCTTTGACGTCCCATTAGCAACCCGAAGAGAAGCGAACGCGCAGGGTTTGACGTCCGCTTAGCAACCCGGGGAGAGAAGCGAACGTTCGCTCCATGTTTGCATTTGTTTAGAAAGCTCTCGTGGCATGCGGCACACGTGCTGCTGACGTATGACGTAGCCCGCGTCCCAATAAATTAAGGAAAGTATCGGCTCACAGATCGGCTGTATTTTCCGATACCCGATCCATCTATTT
This sequence comes from Syngnathus typhle, assembly GCF_033458585.1. Lineage (NCBI taxonomy): Eukaryota > Metazoa > Chordata > Actinopteri > Syngnathiformes > Syngnathidae > Syngnathus > Syngnathus typhle. The sequence continues at coordinate 26,053,934 of NC_083738.1, read as the reverse complement.
TGTTGATATCGGGACCGATATCCGATCCAGATATCGGATCGGTGCATCTCTAAACACGACTGAATGTTATTGTCAGTCAAAACTTCTGACGGAAACGAGTCCGATAAGGCAACCCATTAGGGGGAGAAGACGTGTCGAGAAATCCCCGCAGCTCCGCGCTGACCTACTTAGCGGCGCTTTGGTTGAAGAAAAATGTTGCACGAATTTGAACAGCTTGTGCAAACATTTCACACGACGACGCGATGAACTAGTGTCTCTGGATGGTATTTATAGTCTTGACTTGAGCGCCGACCCCGAGGGTGCTATTTGATTGGACCGCTAATTCGGGGCATCTGTTGAAACAACTTCACTGCGGAGAGAGCTCAATATGGTAAAGGTTGCTTGATATTACAAAACGAGAAGAAAATCTCACACCAAGTTCTTCCGCTTTTTAGAGAACGTTGACGCAATAATCGACAAAAGGGAACTTTGCTTCCTGTCAAAAGATCCGAGGGGAGAAAAATAACAGGCCTTTTTGATTGCCATGTTTTCCATCTTGACTGTTTGGTTTCTTTTGTTAAAGCTGAGTAAAATTGACCACACCCCCCCACAAAAATCTTATTTTCATTCTTGTCTGAAACCACAACTTGGGCTTTCAAATTACATACTGTCAAATGTTTTATCTGCCCCGAAACGTGATTCCAAACATACCAAGGCTGCTTGGAATACAATTGTTGGACTCAAAAAAGCTTTCAGATGTCACTCCTGTTTAAGCAGTCTATAAATTACATCAATTTAGAATGTTTGACCCTGAGTGGCAAAAATACGGCATCGGTCATCCTTCGATTCACCAATTGATGCAGTTAAAAATAATGATGAGAAGGTGTCATTAAACTGCGCGTGTGTCTGTGTGTGTGTGTCCTACCTCGTTGCCATACATCATGATGTGGTGCGTGGTGATAAGGGCCTTAAAGACCACCACCCAGCTGGAGTTGGCCGTGCGCTCGAACAGCGTGTCCGCCAACTGGGGAATGTTGACGTTCATCTCATTGGTGCAGTGGATCAAATCTGTGCACGACAACGACAGCAGCAAACAAAGAGGTCAGGACAAAAAAAAAAAAAAACTGTTTTGCACAGACTGGGGGCGATGTTTTGAGGACATAAAAAAAAAAAAGAACATATCAGCAGAATTGATGGAACCGCTCATCAATCATGAAATGTGGTGAGAACAGATAGCTGCATTTTGTTTCATTGCCTTTGGTCCCGGGAGACTCCGCCTCCTTATGAGCAGCCAGTTCCTATACCTGGCAACAGCGGAAAGAGCTTCTCGGGGAGGGGGCGTCCCGCCGGCTACTTCATCATCATAATCGCCCACATGCTTCATTCGCCTCGGCTCGGCCCATTCTCCCCGTATCCTTCACTTGCACGTAATGGCAGAATCTGCTTTGTATGAGATGACACCTCTCCCGCCGCCTGCCTTGGCGGGCTATTTAGCCGATGCGAACGAGGTATCTAGCAGCTCATTTAGAAGAGCCGAATCGCAATCGAAATGACGGGAGGGTTTCGTGTGTCACATTGTCCGTTACAAATGGCTTAGAAACGGACTACTCGGAATATAAATTAGCATCGCACGATTTAACTGTCATAAAAAAAAGTACCTTGTCGTCAAAAGCAATATCATACCTTTTTTTTTTTAGAAAAGAATATCTTTCCAAATCAGAGTGTGAATTATTTTGTGATTAGTGAGACAAGGCAATAAGTAAATACTAGGGGTGTAACGATTCATCGATACACATCGATTAATCGATATAATGCTCTACGATTTATTGGCATCGATGCTAAACGTAAACATCGATTTATATCGCCGGGTTTGACCTCGGACATTAGACGCGACTTTATTTTGAAATCCAGTTCATTGTTGCTTGCTTCCTCTTTCCGGGAGCAGGGAGCAGTGCGCGGCGTTGCTGCACGTGAAAGGGGAGTCGACAACTAGTACGCGGCTCCTGGGCTGGTGCTATGGCTAGTGTCCAAAAAGACGAGGAAATTCCCACCCCTTTAGGCTTCAAGTCATTCTTTGGAAGCACTTTGGATTCCAAAGAAAAGATGACTCAACGGGCAAGACACGTGCAGTTTGTAAATCCTGCCATGCGGTGATCAAATATTCAGGGAGCACAAATCTCGCTGCACATTTAAAGAAAAAACACGACATCAAATTTCAGTGTTAAAATAAGCACTTTGTATACTACAATACTCTTGTCATTTCCTAAAAATACTGTTTGGAGCCCAGTTGCCTGGCAATAAAAGTTTAAAATGCAATCGAATAAGAATACGACACACTGTTTACATGCTTGTATTCACACACATACTAGAGGTGTTAAAATTAATCGGCTCATCCAAAACAGATGATCAAACTAATCAGCTTGTATTTTAATAATCGAGTAATCGTTTAGAGACATTTTTTGAACTCAAGATTGTCCAAATATTCAGGTTTCAGGCTGAAAAGAGACAATTCTCACTCTTATTTCTGTAGTCCTTCATAAAAGCAGACTGATTTATCTTTTGCGCTTGATCAAAATATATGACATTTGCAAAGATCTGCTTTTACTTTGGGGGAAAAGATGACCATCAATCCGTGGTGTCGTCGAGATTGCTTAGCTGTTTAGTTGTTTTGGACGGCAAATAAACAAAAATAATCGGTTAATAAACAATAATTGGGGAAAATTCGATTACTTGATAGAATAATCCATTTTAAAAAAAACTCAATCGTGACAGCCCTAATATATACAATGTACCGTAATTTTCGGACTATAAGTCGCGTTTTTTTTTTCATAGTTTGGGTGGGGGAGCGACTTATACCCAGGAGCGACTTATATACGTATATATGTTTTTTTTCACTTTTTGGGGCATTTTATGGCTGGTGCTACTTATACTCCGGTGCGACTTATAGTCCGAAAATTACGGTATGCATAACACCTGGTGTTAGAAATGTTGAATAATTCTGTTCAAAGCATTTTAAAATATTCCAAATTGATTTACTTTAGTTAACGTAATCAAAAATATATTTTAAATTAAATTAAATGAATTTAAACTTGTTTTGTCAGCTATTATTTCCTTTCAGTACCGTATTAAGCTACTTCATTCCGAATCACAGGCAGAGCTTTGATGCTGTGCCAACGCAAATACGAATATTATTTACCAACGTCATCTTAACCCCCGGAAGACAATGGCTTCTTCTTTTCTAGCTAACTCTTCAGTCTGGAAGCAGGAGGGACGGCTTATTAGGTCCGGGTTTGCTTGCGCACGAGTGTGATCATGTAAAGAGGCAACATGTGCTGGCCGAGTGGAAAGCACGAGGTGCCGCTGATCCCGGAGCTGAGCCAGAGAGATGGCGAGGGAGGAAGCGCCAAGTCCAAGTGCGTCGAAAACAAAGACGAGAGAACTTGAACGGCGGACACAAAATGAAAAAGGTGAGCACATAAAAGGGAAGGCGATAAGGAGGATAAAGAGGCCAACAGCTCAATAATCATAAATAAGATCCTTTCCGACGCCAATCCTGCTCTGACCTGGCAACCGGGATAAACCGCCGAGAGGTTGGGCGGTACATTTAAGACGAGATGCGGTGGAGATTGTGATTCGATTCCTAACGAGATGTGAGGGCCATTGTTATGGCTCATCTTTGACCTTGGTGGCCGGCCTTTGATTGAGACACAATAGACCAGAGACTTCCTGGCACCAAGTGACACGTGTTTATGTGTGTGGGTCAGCTCCTCTCAGAATCAAGTGTTAAGTTCCCGAATAACAGATTCACCTCAATCTTACGACTGACACCATTTTGAGATTTCTAGTCCAATCGCAGAATCTTCAAATGCTCTCTCGGGTGCACAGCGGAGGGTGAAGAGCTTCCATCTGCTAAGAATTAACACCTGGCAGCCTCTGCACCTTGCCTGGCACTCGGCTCCCCATCGCTCGGGTAGACTGAAAGGAGCGCTTTTATTCATCCGGTCGTCTTGACAGTAAGAACTGAAGTGGTGTGAAGAAGGGTGAGGCCGCTGTGAAGCTGAGAAAACCCACTGCAGTCTTTTTTTTTTTTTTTTTTTTGGCACCACACACAAAGACACCGATAGATTTTTCTGCTGCATCCAATTCAGGAGAGAAGCCTTTTCCTTTTCACGGAAAGGAACAACAGATGAAGAGGGTTCAAATGGGAGCACGTTTGTTTGTAGTCAGGTCGACAGATGGAGAGGGAGGGGGGGGGGATTTATGAAATGAACACGAAAGAAGCCAAAAGGAAGGTAAGGCGATGTCACCAAAAGTTTGCCTATTAATAGACGAGTTGGAGCGCTGTTGTTTTAATTCCACCCAGGAGGGCTTGAACAAAAAGCAAGTTCTCGTCACAGATATAAACACAGACTCCCTCTTGCGTCGGGGCATCTCTGTATGATCAACCGGAGTGCGTCACAGCATCCAGCCGACGCGATAATCGAGCCAACGAAACAAGCAGCTGAACCCCGAGAGGAACGCGGCTATAAATACCCGCACAGAACCATGGAATATTTGCAAACATAGCGAGAGCCAAGCTCGCATGCGTGATGTAGACCAGGCGATCCAAATAGCTTGGACTTCCAGTTGACTGAAAGTGGCGCAGCGAGCAGCAAGAAGCCTCCTTTCCGGGCCGGGAGTTGAAAGTGGGCCTATCTTTAGTCCGCAGCCAGGGAGGGGCAAGGCCTGCTCTGTTTGGATAGCATTCAACTCACCTCAAGTAGCAAGCTAGCCCAAAATGATGTTTATCAGGGATGGCAATCTATGCAAAATGGCCTGGAAGTCATGTATTGTGTGATTAAAAATAATAATAATAATTAAGCAAAGTAACGGTTGTTTGAAAGATGCTAATCACCATAATAGCCATGCTAATTTGCCCTAGCTCGTAAATTGCGTTAAATGTTAGCATTAACCAAATAGAATTGTGTTTCTGCGCAATTTGATCGAACGTTAAAATATGTATTTAAAGAAGTAATGTTTCATTCATTTTCTTGCTGAACTCATTCCCTGCCATCCCTGCAAAAATGGATCTTAGAGGTCAATGGAGGTCAATGAACGTTACGGTCTAAAAAGTAAAACATCAACCGCGCGTGGTAAATCGTTCAAATATTTTTCAAAGGTCAACGGACCTTGTGCCTCATTTTCCCAAACAAGCCACACAAACAGATCGGCGACAGCCATTGCTATTATTGCTACCATGATCCCCATTCAGGTTCCCTCGCCAACTTAGTCCATTTAACGCCAGCCGACTGCCTACGTTGCTGCCATGACAACAGAGTGCTGGTGGAAGGAAAAGCAGCCTTGACTTTAAATGTCACAATTCTTTTGTAACCTCTGCGAGATGGCGAAACCACGGCTCACAACAACAATTTAGCTGCTCCTCAGACGACGGACCCGATGCAGTTCACCCTCCTCCGGAGTCTGGTTGACTTTTATAGAGTTCACGTGATGGAGGGACTTGCCGCTGACATCCAACCGGCGATTAAAGTGATGGACAATCGGAAATTCAACCATTTATACGTATACTCGGGGAACGACATGCATTCTTTTTTTTTAATACAATGCAAAAAGCTACTTTGCATAAAAATGACCATTCAGGGATGACATGAAACTGCCGAACAAGAACATTAAATATAAGAACTCATTTTGTACTTATTTTTCTTCACCAAAACAATCAACTCATTCAATACCGTATTATTGAGGTACTCCATAAAAAAATACTAAGTCGACTCAGGTTGCAGTAAAGGCCAGCCTGATTGGGTAGTCAGTGCAAAACTTTAACTTCGAGGCGAAGGCCTGGGAACCAAATACGGCACACAGTCCGCTACCGAGGACGTGAGGTGGACTTTCCCAAATGGTGTGGAGAAGTGGCTTCAAATTGTTCCTCTTTTCACAAGTGGTGAATGAATGTCACACTTACTGCCGGTTGCTGCTCTTGAAAGGCTTCTGGCGGAGACGCAAATATGCCAGTGAGATCATTCCTAGTTTACCGTCAGATTTTTTTTTTTTTTTAGCCCAGGGAACAAAAGTTGTATGTTTGTCTCTGTGAATGGAAGCTACACAAATATTTGCTTTCTCCAACTTTCTGAAGCATCGCGGCTGCACCGTGTCTTTGTTTCATTTCCTCTCACCACTTTTCAGGAAAACCACATCCTGCCACTAGTTCCTTAAACGCGCCAGCTACGTGATAACTCCCATGGGGGTGCCGGCGTTAAAGCTCTGCGGTGCTTGGCGGAGGTCAACGGTGGGCGGGCAAGGTGTTTATCGTCAGTGTGGCCCGGCAACCACATCTCAGGAGGTGCAAGTTTTGAAGGACCAACCTGGCGACATCGATGTGGATGTTTTTTTTCTTCTTCTCGCCAGACTCTCGTCACTTGGCGTGAGCGGCAATGCAGTTGACACAGAGTTTGTCGCACTCAGAGAAATCAATGGCGGACAATTATTAAGCTGAAGGTGGCTGGCGTTTTGGCTGCAAAGGTCGGGACAGGTTCAGACAGGACTTCCACTTGACACTGCACTTCTCTGCATTGTATAGATGAAGTTAAACTATGACAGTATTTTTGTTCATGGCTGCTTGTTGTTTTTTTTCCGTCAGGTTGTTGGGGAGATTCAAAAATCATGCAGAAATTTACTGGCCCTCAATGTGACAAGTGGCTGCCATCTTTGTGGAATTTTCTACAACCTCAAATCCTTTGTAAATAAATTCACAAAAAAGCAATTTACTCCTCCAAATTACATGTTCAATTTGTGCTATTTCAGTCAAGTTTGGGACATCTCTGATGGACCCTTTTAAATTTCGGCCCCTACAAACGTATTGGTGTATATATATATATATACACTCTCTCCCCCTTTCCGCGTAGCGTCCTGTACTTTGCGCTATGCTTACTGTCTGCTGTATGCACACTGGCTCAGTTTTGTTCCTCTTATTTATTGTGTTATTTGTTTATTATTTATTCATCACTCATTTATTTATTGTTTGTGCCTTCTTGTTTTTATTTTGTGTCGTCTACTTGTATGTCTATTGTGTACTATGGCTCGTCACCGTGGGATACAGGAAATGGAATTTTGGTTTCTTTGTGTGTCTTAACATATGAAGGGATTGACAATAAAGCAGACTTTGACTTTGATATTTAAAATTGAAATGTGCCATCATTAATGTTTTATTCCAATTCGAAGGTATTTTTTGACCGGATTTTCTGTAGGTGATAAGAAAAAAAAAAACTTTTTTCCTCCATCCACATATAATTCAACTCTTTAAGAGCCCATCATTTAATTTTCAAAATTCCTGTTACTCTATACTCAGGTTGAACCAGTTTGACCAACTGCCATTTTTGATAAATCTTATCAGATTGTCATGTCACTTTTACAATATAATTCAAGTCAGAGTGACAACTTGAAGCAAGCACACTCGACCTCTAATGTTGTCCTACACTGAGTCGGATTTTCATCGTGTGGGTTGGAATTCACTTCCCAACTTCCTGAATGGAAAGCAGCGACCTCGCCAGAGCTGATGATTTGTGATGATGACTAGAAGAGGAGATGCACTCACAGTCAAGATGTTTCTTCTTGGGTCCGCTCACTTCGTGCGTGGTGGCCTTGCACACCGCCTTACTGATCGCCGATCCGGTCATGCTGTGCTGAGCTGCAGCGATCCGGTCGGTGATCGATTGGCCAGACATGACGTCTCCTCGGATTTGCTTCTGTGCTTTTCTGCACTGGTTCGGCTCAAACCCAAAAAAAAAAAGAAAAAGGAAAAAAGGCGCACAACGATCCTATCAGTGGGTCGACTCCCGGCGGCGGGGGGGATACTTGAACGTGACTTCGCTGTTAAGTCAACGGTAAAGGCTTTTTTTTTTTTTTTTTTTTTTGGAAAGGGTGGTGTTGGTGATGTTCTGCTTTCTCTAAACCTACGACACTATTCTAAGCTAGTCTGTGTTAGCTCATGTTTCCGCTGCGATCCTCCAGCCAAAAGAGAGTCCCGCTGTGGGATTTGCCACCAGTGGAAATAACTTTGTGGGCATAAATAAACATAGCTTACTGACCGCTATGTCGCACGGACGATGTTATGGTTTCACGCTGGACACCTTAGGGGGGGGTTGGGGGGGGGGGACGTGAACAATCCGTGTGAAATCACCTCCAAAAAAAAGAAAAGAAAAAAAAAAAAAACAGTCGCCCTCTGCAGATCTTTTTTTAGTTCCTCCTTCTTCCACGTCAACTTGTTAGCTCGTTAGCTTCTAAAAGTGCAAGTCAACTTCTTCTTCGGGCAAAAGATGTCCAACAGAACCGACAAGGGCATTGCTAGAACTTGTAAAAATCACACGGAGGGGGGGGGGGGGGGGGAAAGGGGGGCACGCGGTGACAGGTGATGTCTCAGTCGGGGGGAGTGGGCGCGAGGGGCGGAGGGTGTTAGCCGAAAAAAAGAGGCTACCGACATTAGCTTGGAAAAAAAGAGTTGAACCGGCCGAGAGGTTAAGTTATAAAAAATGACAACCGCTGGTCCTTCGTAGCTCGCCTTGGCTTTCTTTTCGCGCTGTCCACGTTATTGACTATCGCTGTCCCGCAACGTGGAGCGTCTCGACGTGGGGTTGTTCTGAGACGCGGCAGGAAAGCCTGTGAACGGCTGCTTCAGTCTCCGCCGGACAAAATGGCAGCGTAAAAAATCAGCTGATCTCACAACTAAGATGCCTTCAGGGACGAAAGATAAACTCGGAATTGCTATAAACCACAGAAATAAATGTGTGATTGGCAATATATTAGAAAAGCGCCGCCATTTAATTCCAGCATACATTACAAGGCAAACATACTGTCTATTAAATGAGACAAAATTAGTCCGACTGTTATTCATAAAAATGTCTGGTAAAGGAAAGTTTCACCTTTCCGACAGCACTTAAACGTCCCAAAGACTACTTGCTTAGTGTGAAGTCCACGGTGATTGCAGTGGTGCAGTTTTTTAATTGGATTTATTTTACATTATATTGTATTTATTTATTAAACCTCATTGCATAACGTCCTGCATTGCCGAGCAAATGCCATTCACGTCATTCGTTGCTGACGGGATGCGCACAATTTTAAAGACGGCGTCGAATAGTTGCCCCTCAAACGCCCCGTGTCCTCATTTGACTCCGGATTGTACGGAACACGATGTACTGCAGTACCAATTGTGGAGACTCTCACGTCCGGAGCAGACAATGGACATTTTTTTGTCCGTGTAAAATCATTTTTTAAATTCGGATGACAATAACGCACAACAGTGGGTGTTTTATTTAATTTAAATACCCAGAGGAAATAATCCAACAACCCCTAATCTTATGGGACTTGGAGTGTATCGCCATCTTCCGGCGCAGAGGTGAACCTTCTGATTGCCATGGCAACTGCAAGGATGCTGGCAACCCGTGTCCCATAGCAACGGGGGCCAAGACTTGATGGTGTCACTCAAATAAGACTTGCCCAAGACAAGTGTAATGCTCAAAGGGCTAAAAGGATAGGTGGACTCACTGGAACTAATAGAACACGGAGGTTGAATGATGGACACGGACAACAGTGGTGTGGTTAAGGTCATATAATATATATTTATAAACACACACCAAATACTCACCATCCCGTTTAATTCGGTTCAGTTCAATGGAAAAAAAAAAACGACCTGAAAGGTCAGAAAAACAATATAGATATGACATGATTACATTTCAAAACACAATGCTGAGAAAGTTTGTATATTTGTACGCTGTATCCATAGGAATGATCACTACGGTATCCCCGGTGTCGATTCACCGTCGAGCGTGGGTTGAAATGCGCGCCTGCAGATCTCCCGGGGAATGCACGAATGCAAAACGAATACCAACCATCGCATTAACAGCCACAGTGGGCGGCAGCGGCGAAACAGGTCGAAATTGTGTGTGTGTGTGTGTGTCAGATGGCAAACATCCAGAGGGCAACGACCGCATTGACATTACCCTAGCAACAACTCATAATTGTAGTTTGGCCTTTTATTATGTAAAGTTATGTATTGGTGAATTTACAGACAACAAAGTGACAAATAACGAGCGAGGCAATGTCAGGGTCAAAGCGTTACTACTCATGGCCAAACAATAAGCACATTTTCTAAGTGCTACTTACATCCCACAGCAGCCTTGTGCGCTTCTGTCGGGCACAAACATTGATTTATGCCAGCAGCAGCACGTTTCATAATTAATTTACTCAAAGTGAAAAGAAAGTTCGCCAGACTGCAATCAGTCACTTTATACGCATGCGAGACCTTAATTTATCGGCTTTTCAATTCACGGCTGAAGAAAAACCTTTTGAGACGCATATACTAAAAAAGTCCCTCAAACCAGGGCCGACGACATCTCGGCCAGAGTTTCCGGGTCGATCCCGACGGCGATGGGCTGGCAGCAGCCGACGCAAATGTACCTGAGGACCCACAGGTAGATGATGACCGACAGGACCACGGTCATGGATAGCAGCAACAGGCTGAGGACGGAGTGCTGGCCGGCCCCCAAGAACATGACCAGGGAAGACTGGAGGGAGTCATCAACTGCTTTGTGCGCTGAAAGTGGAAAATGGAGTCAAAAAATAAATGCGATCCAAAACACGGCAGATACAAAGTTTGGTTAGAAGTTTCACCTTTGCTGGAGTGAAGAATCAACAGCAGGCTGAAGACGATCCCAATCACAGCATCCCTCCTCATGGTGGCCTCTCTGGAGGAGAAGACCTCGTAGCGTTAAATAAAACAACACACATGCAAACAACTACGTCACGGGAATTGACTCACAAAAAAGGAGGAGCGGTGTCCAGAACAAGAGCTGATGATTGGATATCGGATCCTCCTTTGCCAGTGTCCGTCGTCTTGGATGCAAGGTGGTTATCATTCAAATAAAAATGAGGTACAAATAAAACTAATTAAAAAGCACTACAGCCTGGCCATGATTTTAGCTCCATTTGTGTGGCACGTCAGTAGGGAGATTTCAGGGACTTCATCGTTTCAGCCAGCTGGAAGGAGGTGGGGGGTGACACCTAAACAAACAAAAAAAAAGATGGCTTTTTGAGCTCGCGAGAAATTGCCTCGAAAAGCGATGATGGTGGCGAGGGAGAAGGGGGGGATGAGTTTGATAATGAGGGGGAGCGGCTCCTACTTGACCGGCAGCGGAGGAACCTTGCTCCCCCTGGTGGTTTTAGAAATAATTAAACTTGCTTCATTGATTTTTAATAAACGGCATTAAATTCTAAAGTCATCCTATGTTTTTGATACGACAAATATCTGTTCCCCCCCACAAATTGGGAATCGATCCATCCAGAAATGATCTGAAGCCGCCATCCTCGCGTCGCGGGCTCGCTGGAGCCTTTCCCAGCCGACTATCTAAATAAAATAATGAGTGTTGAGACCATTGATAGCACGAAGGCACGTAAAACAAGTGACAGAAGAGCAGAAGAAAAGAGACTGGCCGGCGAAGTCTGCTTGTGAATCTGGCCGTGGCATGTCTTTTGTGCGTCCTCGTCACGCCTCCAGGGGTCGCCTTGACAACATGTTTTACAACTGGCAGCCTTTCAAATATCTACTATGGCTGTACACAAGAACCTAAAGAGCCACATTCCCCAAAGAAAGGGAATGCAACAAGTTTGTAAAAAAAAAACATTTTTGCTGCTTGCAGGTTGGACTTCAAAACGGCTCCTGGAAGTTTCGGACCCATTTCTTCTTGCATCTTTCAGATCTTCATGGACGACAAAAAGAGTCGAGAGGACAACGAGGAGAACGAGAGGAGACAAACCGCTTTGGGAGTGCTCAGGCGGTTCAATCTTTTCCATGCAAACAGAATGACTGCATGGAGGGATGCTCTTCGGCAGTGTGTCTGCATTCTCAACAGGAACCCGCCAGGTATGCTTCTTGAGAGGCGGTTTGTACACCACGTATGAAATCAACCTTACGTTCATAAATGAGCTCCTCAGATGTGGCCTTAACTTCTACTACCTATCTAAAATGACCAAATGTCTCCTTTTCCAGACTTAGGTGGTGTTTTACTAAGTCTTCTGGAAGACTTAGAGCAAATTCAGGATCAACTGAGCACAATATGCAACAAAATGGAGGCTGAAATAATCCACCCGAACGCAGAAACATCTGTGGACCTCACAACTCAACACCTCAAAACCGCCGATGAACCGATG